>NC_041384.1:402688137-402784855 GCF_002162155.2 Triticum dicoccoides | reverse complement strand
GTGGCGGCTGGGCGCGACGGCGGAGCGGCGAGATCCGGCGGCTGCCGACGCAGCGGCGTGGCGGAGGAGAAGAGGCGGCGGGGCGGCGCGGATCTGGCCCGCGCGATCGGCGGGGAGGGCCGGCGGCGGGAGCGGCGATGTGGGCACGGGCAGCGCCACGTGGCGAGCTGCGATTGGTCCGGGCGGGGCGGCGGACATGTCCGGCCGGCCCAGACATGTCCAGCGCGGGCGCGAGGTGGGGATCTAGGGTTTTGGAAGAGGGGATCCGTGAATTTAGAGGAGGGGTCTATATATAGGCAGAGAGGGAGCTAGGAGAGTCCAAATGAGGTGCGGTTTTCGGCCACACGATCGTGATCGAACGCTCTAGATGATGGAGAGGGTTTAGGTGGGTTTTGGGCCATCATGGAGGGGTGTTGGGCTGCAACACACACGAGGCCTTTTCGGTCCCTCGGTTGACCGTTGGAGTATCAAACGAATTCCAAATGATACGAAACTTGACAGGCGGTCTACCGGTAGTAAACCAAGGCCGCTTGGCAAGTCTCGGTCCAATCTGTAAATGTTTAATCGCCACACATGAAAGAAAGGTAGAAATGACCACCGGAGGAGAACGAAGCGCCGGAATGCAAAACGGACAACGGGGAAAATGCTCGAAGGCATGAGATGAACACGTATGCAAATGCAATGCACATGATGACATGATATGAGATGCATGACAACGACAACAACACACGGAGACAAAAACCCGAACCCGAGAAAATAAAATAACGTAAGGCCGGAAACGGCAAGAGTTGGAGTACATATAGGGTAAGTTACATCTGGGGTGTTACATAAAACCAAGTTGCTTCTTTGACAAACAAGTGAAACCACGAACCTTAAAGTTTGCAAGGGCATGAAAAGAGCACAAGGGACATGAAAGAATTTCAAAACCACCTCGGTTAAAACGAGATGAGAAAGGAAGAATTCGGGCAGCACTCCAGTTGAAAAGAGAGGCAAGGCTTGATAAGATGGAAAGAACTTGAATAGAGGACACAACACTCCTGTTAAATGGATAAGCAGGGAAATAACATGATCTTGACAAATGAGATGATGGGTCAAGGGAGCAACATCACAATGCCTCCGGTAGAAATGAAAGAATGGAATGAAAAGAACGGAGAAGGAAACAACATGTTCTACCTCAAATGAATTTGAGAGAGCATCCTTAAAAAGAAGGATTGAATGGTGTTGTTGGAAAAACAACAATGAAAAGAATAAGCTTGTAGTGGGCTTATGGAAAACATCTAAAAATTATGAGGTGACAACCGGCCACTAACGGAAATAGTTGATTGGATTGAGATCAACAAGGATATGAAAACTTGTTTCACCGAGAGGATAGGAGAAACCTTGGATCATTGGTAAGAACCACAAATAGCACCATTCCCAATGGAAGGCTTTAGGTGAGATCTATACCAAGATAACTCCAAGGAAGAAAATAATGGGTTTAATTATCTCATTCCTGACAACTTGTGAATCATGAGACCTGAACGAAATTGTCAAAAATGACATAACACCACCTCAAAAGATACTGTAGAAAGAATTGCATTTCAGAATGCACGATGAAGAATGCTTGAACTCCTCCAACAAGAATATTGAAGAGCACTTCGAGAATGAATTAAATCCTTAACGAACCACCATGTGTAGCCTCCATGAAGAACTCTAGTAGAAAAGGATAATAGAAAAGAATTGAAGGTTGAAGCAAACAAGATTGAAATCTTGCAATGAGTTAGATGGAGCTTCGTGACTAGATAACTGGGAAAAGTTGGAACTCCGGAAGAGAAAGATGAACAACTTGAAACTAAGAATTGATATCATGAAAGAACTCCAGAAGAAAAGAATTAAATCATCTTGAGGAAACAAGAATAAGAATTATATCATGCTTAACCCTTCATCAACTTAACTTGATGACAAGCAACGGATCGGCATGCTACTTATTCTTCTTGCAAGGATTGAGGAGAGATATAGCGCGAACTTAGGAAAAGTCTTCAACAATCCATCAGTAGGCTTTAGGAAAGAACGAATGAATTGATATGACACCAAGAGAAGAGGAATCTTGAATGGGCCACCATAAGAATTTAAAAGAACAAAGAAAAGAGAGCTAATCGCCAGGAAGAATTAGAGGACGAGCGAAGATGCTTCAGATAACGAAGAGATCACGAGCTGACTAAAGAATACTTGAATGATGCACCGGTAAGATCAGGGAAACGAGAGCAGAAAGTATAGAATGAATAAATCTTCTGAAATGATGGCCTCTGGAGAATCAAGAACCAAAAGAACTCATGAAATGCTTCGGATGGGTATGAAAAGAATTTTCATTGACCGAAACAATTTGAGAGGATTGCAACAAGCTTGAACCACGATCTTCAAGGGAACGAACCAGAGAAACTCTTCCTCGGTCTTCAAAAGCTGAGAATGATGATGAGAAACACCACCAAGAATTGTTGAGGCACTCTGGAATGAAGAATAGAAAGGTTGGACCAACGACGAAAAGAATTTGAAAGCGATCTTGGAGAAGGCAATTGACTGATGAAAATTCATTCTTACATCAAACTTTGAAAAGATTTGAGAATAGCTCCGGAAAATTAGAAGTGTCAGGTAAGATCCTAGGAAAAAACCAGTGGGTTAGGGCCCACTCAAAAGAAACACCGTTGAAATGATATTTGAAGAGAGATTGCACCGGTTGAATTAAATGGCTTGAATGAGATAACAACCTCGAGATAGCTTGAACGGATCTAGAATAGAAGCACGAATCTTTCGAGATATCTTCAACACTCCGGATATGAATATAGAGTGGTGAATAAATAAGAGAGCCTTGGATAAGAACTTCCAACATGGGAATGCATTTGAAACGAGGAAGGGGCTAATATCAACACCTACAACTTGAATTTAATCCACTGGAAAAGAATACGAGAGTGAAGAATGATAAACCTGAAGCTTCCTAAGCATCTTCCCGAGAATCACCAGATAAGAACACTGAAAGAAAAGACTGAAGAGACTTCTCACAAATAAAAGGATACATGATTATGAAATCTGAAACCTTGAAGTAAGGGGTGGGATGGTGGGAAAAAACAATGGCAACTTGGGACGGATGAAACAAACACCGTTGAGAAAACTTAGAGTTGACCTAACGAATGTTGAAAATGATCGGATCCACTTGAAGAGAAGCACGCCAGTTGGAAAAGAATTAACATGACAACCTCGATGATCAAGAAGGATTAGTATTCACATAGAAATATGAGAACACCACTTAGGAAAAGGTATGGAATCAACACATGAGATTGAAGCAACTTGAATACCACCACTCAAAACGACACAAAGGATTGGCTCGTGGAATGAGCCGGAAACAAACATATGATAGAGATTTCATCCGAAATTTTCATGGTGGGGCCCACACGGGCTCGATTGTACAACACGATCATGTACAAGGCAGTGCACATGACATACGAAGTGTCCCCGAGTCAGCATAGCCAAGGACTCTTTAAGACACAACGAGACCACTGTAAAACCAACCATGGATAGGCGGACCACTAGACGCCGAACCCCAATCTCATATCATGCATCTGTCAGAAATATATCCTAGGTAACTTTTTAAATTCCCACCTATTAACACCAAAAACTTTTTGGTTATGCAATCTGGTGTTGGGGATACAGGGAGGCAAAAGTATATCACACAACTAACAAGCCCTATGCTCCAACCTTATCCATCCTTCAACACATAACCAAGAAAACCTCGAAAATCGTGTACCTCAGTCCTTCGAAAACATCTGATATACTAGATGTGGCAATACATCTGATCACTCTCCCCAGTACTGGGTGTCGTCAAACTACTCTCACCACAAAACTGAAGCGTTTTCGATGTCGGCGAACCTCTGGTATTCCAAAACTGAAATGATAAGCACTGTGACAAAAACACCTTGGAGCTCAACTCCCCGAGACACTGCCACAACCCCTAAATGTCAGGAGGCACCAAGACAGAATTCCCATCACAATGGTATCGCAACGATCCAACAATACCCGTGTGATCTTAAAAGAATTGAGTGAAAAAGAGGAGAGTGAAGTCAAAACATCTACGTTAGGAGTCCTCACCAGAGCGACAAAGGGGCTGAGGAGTAAAAAGAATTCCTACTCTCCGATATTACTAAGACTCAAAATAGTTTTTTCTAGACTGAACAACGGCAGCGGTTCGATCAATCAAGGGGGCTCCTAAGGTCGGTAAGGCTCTGATACCAACTTATAGCGCCCAAGATGTGATTCTATCCCAATCACGTGATGAATTCATGATTGGGGCACAACCGCATTTCGAGCGCATAGTAAGGTGGATATCATTACAACATACCATGTACTAAATAGATGAGAATACAAGATAAAGGCTTTCACTCGCCACAAGTTACAACATTCATACAACAATACATCAATACATAGCAACCATCATACAGAAGAGCAGGATCCGACTACGGATGAAATCAAATGAAAAAGAAGAACGACATCCACCCTGTCAATCCCAGGTTCCCCCGACCCGGAACCCATCCCTTGGTCGAAGCAGAAGAAGCAGAAGAACTCCAACAAGCAAGCATTGCACTCGCGTCAAACCATCGCATTAACTGTACTTACAGTTGTTGTTGTAGTAAACCGTGAGCCACAAGGACTCGGCAATCCCATTACCATGGGTATCAAGACTAGCAAAGCTTAATGGGTATGGAATGGATAAGCGGTGAGGTTGCAGCAGCACTAAGCATTCTATGGCGGCTAACTTACGAGTACAAGAGTAAGATGAGAAACTATGCAAATGGTCGCAAACTAGTAATGATCAAGAAGTGATCCTGAACTACTTACGTTCAAACATAACCCAACCGTGTTCTCTTCGCGAACGCACCGGAAAAGAGACAGTCATGGTTACGCACGCGGTTGGGGTATTTTAAAAGAGTCTACTTTGAGTCCTCAACATCCGGACATTAACAAATTCCCATCTGCCACATAGCCGCGGGCACGGCTCTTGAAAGTTCAAACCCTGCAAGGGTGTCCCAACTTAGCCCATGACAAGCTCATGATCCACAGAGACAATCCTCCATCGCGGGACCCTCTGATCAGACACGGAATCCATGTGCACAAGACATTTCGACATTCGTAAAACAATTCCAGCAAGACCTCCCCATGCACTAACCTAGCCTGATAGGAGTCGCACGTATCTCGTTCTCAGGGTACACCGGATGGGCAAGACGTCGGGTTGGCTGAGACCCTGGTTGCCCAGGGGGCGCCGGACATTGCCCGGTTTGGACCAACACTCATGCAGAGCATTGGCCTGGGGGTTGATTAAGAGTCCTCGGGTGCTATCCGGTCCCTATGCAAGTTTTTAGTTGTTGTTAGACAAATGGTAAAACCAATGCTGGGCCTTGCTGGAAGAGTTTTATTCAAAGCAAACTGTCAAGAGGGCCTCATACCCCTCACCGTGTTAGGGACGCAAAATCAAGGAACATAACACCGGTATGACGGAAACTAGGGCGGCAAGAGTGGAACAAAACACCAGGCATAAGGCCGAGCCTTCCACCCTTTACCAAGTATATAGATGCATTAATTAAATAAGAGATATTGTGATATCCCATGATATCCATGATATCCATGTCCCAACATGGAACAACCTGCAACTGCACCTACAACTAGTAATGCTATAAGAGAGACTGAACAAAGTAGTATCATAGCCAAACAACAGTTTGCTAGGAAGGGTGAAAACGTTAGAGGCTTATCATAGCAATTTGGGAGGCTCGATAGACAAGTGGTAGGTGGCGTGACATATCGATAGCATCGATACAACTAGCATAGCAAAGATAGTAATGGTATCCAAGGTGACAGTCATCTTGCCTAAAATCCCTCTAGGAGGAAGACCGAATCCATGAAGTAGACGAACCAACGGTTGCCCAGGGGGTGCCGGATATCGCCCGGTTGGGACCAACACTCATGGAGAGCATTTGCCCGGGGGTTGATTAAGAGTCCTCGGGTGCTAGCCGATCCCTATGCAAGTTTTTAGTTGTTATTAGACAAATGGTAAAACCAATGCTGGTCCTTGTTGGAAGAGTTTTATTCAAAGTGAACTGTCAAGAGGGCCCCATACCCCTCACCGTGTTAGGGACGCAAAATCAAGGAACATAACACCGGTATGATGGAAACTAGGGTGGCAAGAGTGGAACAAGACACTAGGCATAAGGCCGAGCCTTCCACCCTTTACCAAGTATATATGTATATACATTAATTAAATAAGAGATATTGTGATATCCCATGATATCCATGTCCCAACATGGAACAACCTGCAACTGCCCCTGCAACTAGCAACGCTATAAGAGGGGCTGAGCAAAGCGGTAACATAGCCAAACAACGGTTTGCTTGGAAGTGTGAAAAGGTTAGAGGCTTATCATGGCAATTTGGGAGGCTTGATAGACAAGTGGTAGGTGGCGCGACATAGCGATAGCATCGAGACAACTAGCATAGCAAAGATAGTAATGGTATCCAAGGTGACGGTCATCTTGCCTAAAATCCCGCTAGGAAGAAGACCGAATCCATAAAGTAGACGAACCAACATAGTCGAACATATCCTCACAATCGCAACGTAACCGGAACCATCAAGGAGAAGCAATACCGGAAAGAAGCAATCAACATAGTAAACAACCATCACATAAATGTGGCATGTTGCACAACCAAGTATGATGCATGACCGGTTTAAAGACGCATGGCATGGCAAAGTGAAACAAGCAATACTACACATTAAGTGGGGCTCAATATGTAACAAGTTGCATATTGATGAAACACCAAATTCAAATATTTAGTTAGCTCTCGTTTATGCTACTCAACAAGTTTAAATGTTCTTAACATGGCAAGAGGTGAAGCATAACAAAACTACACCATCTAAGCAGTTTAAATGGGGTCGGAAATAACAAACAACAAATCCGGAAAATCCCCATGTGCATATTTTGGATTTGCTACTGTTCTTCCCTAAACCATATTTTAGAGTTGTTAAACATGCAAAGTAATGCCACTATGTTAATCTATGCATTTTTCTAAGCAAGTTACATGTATAATTTATTTAATTCAGAGCTACAGTTATTTTTATGAAATAAACTGTTTTAACAAGTCATTTAAGAAAATTAATGCAAACATCAAGTTAGACATTTTTAACATGCATGAAAGCAGCATCTTATGAAACTAGACGAAATTCTAAGCATTTTACATAGATAAAACATTTTAATATGATGCACGGTTCATGAGTTATTATACGCATGAACATGGAGGGTTTTTCTGTAAAACTATAAACTTTGGATAATTACAGAAATTCGCAGAGCCTAAAAAAACCTATACGGGCCGAATCTGGCAGGCTGGCCCAACAGTAAAAAAAGGAGGGCGCTGGGGTCAGCTCACCCATGGGCTTGGCCCGGTGGGTGGAGGAGGAAGCAGCAGGCCAGATTTGGAGGTGGGCCTAGGCGTGGCTGGGCCGACGGGCTGCTGGCCCACACGGCGAGCGAGGCAGGGCACGGTCAACGTGGCTGGGACAAGCGAGGCGCATCTGCATCCTCCTCCTCTCGAACAGAGGCAGAGGAGGCGCATGTCGAGGCGCAGCTCCATCCCAAGGTCTGGGCACCGGCGTCTGAGCAAAGCAGGGAGATGGAGATCGACGACGCTGGTGGTCTTCGGCGCGGGCGGGCGCGGCAGATCCAACCAGACAGAGCCCCACGGGGTCCAGCGATGGGTCTTGACAGGGTGACAACCATGGCGGTCCCTGTGAGAGAGAGATGTGAGAGGAGGGAGTAGAAGGCATGGAAGGAGAAGGGAAGGAGCAGGGGAGGCATGGCCTGGTTGACGGTGGTCAACAGCGCGGCGTCGTGCTCGAGGACGAGCTCGTCATGGGGCGTAGGCGCACGAAGAAGGTGAGTGGGGCGACGCTGAGTTCATCCCAGGCAGGCGCTGGCAGGAGGATGGCGCGGCTTGGCGGGGTGTGGAAGAGCAGGGGCGTCGGGGATGGACATGATGAGACGGATCCAGCCGCTGGGCCTCGGATCTGGCCGAAGACGGGCGAGGGAGGCGCAGTCATGGAGCTGCAAGCGGCAGCGCCATGGTTGAGAGCTCCTGTAGTTTGAACCGAGGGAGACAGGAAGGTTAGATCCCGCTCGCTGCTCCACGGGGATGAGAAGGAGCTGCTGGCTGGCTTGGGGCTGAAAACGAGGGGAGGTGGTGGACCGGGAGGGATCCCAATGGAGTAGCGGCTGGTGGATGGGTGGATCAAGGAGGGTATGGATTTGGTTGGCTGGTGACTAAAATCGAGTAGGATGGGATCAGGAGCTTCGCTTGTTGGCTCGGGTTCGATCCCGAGGAAGGAGGAGACTGGTCGGTGGTGGATGGCAAGGGTTTGTTGAGTGGATCGAGGAAGATAGTGCGGCAGCGCCTAGGGTAGGATCCCTAGAAAATAGGGTATGGGTCTAAAGATGGACTAGGGGTCTATATATATATATATATATGAAAGCGGGATGATTTGGATCCTCTGATCGCGATCGGGCGGTCCGGAATAAATGCGTTAGGGAGTCCAAATGAGAAACTGAAGATATTTTAGGGATGTTTGGGGATGATCCGGACCTAACGGTCACGACTACCCGGTTCAGGTTCGGGGAAGTTTTGGACACAGACGCGAGGGATCGATGAAATGTGTAGGGAGGCTGGACATATATATGAGGAGGGAAATCGAAGACAACACAGTGTGACAAAAGGCCACGGAGAAGATAAGAGAGAGAGCGCAGCCTGACTGGTCTGAGAGAAGGTCAACAGAGATAAGGGAGAAGAGGCAACTACGAGCGGATTCAAATTTTATGAAAATATGCAGATGCAATGCTCATGATGACATGATGAAATGCAACAAACAAAAGAAACACACAATAACAATGAAAAACATGGAAGGCATCTGGAGCGTCGGTCTCGGGTCGTTACAACTCTCCTCCACTTACAAGAGATCTCGCCCCGAGATCTAGGGATGGCACCGGAGAGAAGCGGAAGAGCAAGAAGTAAAACCAAGTTGCTTCTTTGACAAACAAGTGAAACCACGAACCTTCAAGTTTTCAAGGGCATGAAAAGAGCACAAGGGACATGAAAGAATTTCAAAACCACCTCGGTTAAAATGAGATGAGAAAGGAAAAATTCGGGCAGCACTCCGGGTGAAAAGAGAGGCAAGACTTGATAAGATGAAAAGAACTTGAATAGAGGACACAACACTCCTGTTAAATGGATAAGCAAGGAAAGAACATGATCTTGACAAATGAGATGATGGGTGAAGGGAGCAACATCACAATGCCTCCGGTAGAAATGAAGAATCGAATGAAAAGAACGGAGAAGGAAACAACTTGTTCTACCTCAAATGAATTTGAGAGAGCATCCTTAAAAAGAAGGATTGAACGGAGTTGTTGGAAAACCAACAATGAAAAGAATAAGCTTGTAGTGGGCTTATGGAAAACATCTAAAAATTATGAGGTGACAACCGGCCACTAACGGAAATAGTTGATTGCATTGCGATCAACAAGGATATGAAAACTTCTTTCACCGAGAGGATAGGAGAAACCTTGGATCATTGGTAAGCACCACAAATAGCACCATTCCCAATGGAAGGCTTTAGGTGAGATCTATACAAAGATAACTCCAAGGAAGAAAATGATGGGTTTAATTGTCTCATTCCTGACAACTTGTAAATCATGAGACCTGAACGAAATTGTCAAAAATGACATAACACCACCTCAAAAGATATTGTAGAAAGAATTGCATTTCAGAATGCACGATTAAGAATGCTTGAACTCCTCCAACAAGAATCTTGAAGAGCACTTCGAGAATGAATTAAATCCTTAACGAACCACCATGTGTAGCCTCCATGAACAACTCTAGTAGAAAAGGATAATAGAAAAGAATTGAAGGTTGAAGCGAACAAGATTGAAGCCTTGTAATGAGTTAGATGGAGCTTCGTGACTAGATAACCGGGAAAAGTTGGAACTCCGGAAGAGAAAGATTAACAACTTGAAACTAAGAATTGATATCTTGAAAGAACTCCAGAAGAAAAGAATTAAATCATCTCGAGGAAACAAGAATAAGAATTATATCATGCTTAACCCTTCATCAACTTAACTTGATGACAAGCAACGGATTGGCATGCTACTTATTCTTCTTGCAAGGATTGAGGAGAGATATAGCGCGAACTTAGGAAAAGTCTTCAACAATCCACAGGTAGGCTTTAGGAAAGAACGAACGGATTGATATGATACCAAGAGAAGAGGAATCTTGACTGGGCCACCGTAAGAATTTAAAAGAACAAAGAAAAGAGAGCTAATCGCCAGGAAGAATTAGAGGACGAACGAAGATGCTTGAGAGAACGAGGAGATCACGAGCAAACTAAAGAATACTTGAATGATGCACCGGTAAGATCAGGGAAATGAGAGCAGAAAGTTGAGAATGAATAAATCTTCTGAAATGATGGCCTCCGGAGAATCAAGAACCAAAAGAACTCATGAAATGCTTCGGATGGGTATGAAAAGAATTTTCGTCGAACAAAACAATTTGAGAGGATAGCAACAAGCTTGAATCACGATCTTCAAGGGAACGAACCAAGATTTGAGAGAAACTCTTCCTCGGTCTTCAAAAGCTGAGAATGATGATGAGAAACACCACCAAGAATTGTTGAGGCACTCCAGAATGAAGAATATAAAGGTTGAACCAACGACGAAAAGAATTTGAAAGTGATCTTGGAGAAGGCAATTGACTGATGAAAATTCATTCTTACGTCAAACTTTGAAAAGAATTTGAGAATAGCTCCAGAAAAATTAGAAGAGTCAGGTAAGATCCTAGGAAAAAACCAGTGGGTTAGGGCCCACTCAAAAGAAACACCGTTGAAATGATATTTGAAGAGAGATTGCACCGGTTGAATTAAATGGCTTGAATGTGATAACAACCTCGAGATAGCTTGAACAGATCTAGAATAGAAGCACGAATCTTCCGAGATATCTTCAACACTCCGGATATGAATATAGAGAGGTGAATAAATAAGAGAGCCTTGGATAAGAACTTCCAACATGGGAAAGCATTTGAAATGAGGCAGGGGATAAGATCAACGCCTACAACTTGAATTTAATCCACCGGAAAAGAATACGAGAATGAAGAATGATAAACCTGAAGCTTCCTAAGCATCTTCCCGAGAATCACCGGATAAGAACATTGAAAGAAAAGACTGAAGAGACTTCTCACGAATAAAAGGATACATGATTATGAAATCTTAAACCTTGAAGTAAAGGGTGGGATGGTGGGAAAAAATAAAGGCAACTTGGGAGGATGAAACAAACACCGTTGAGAAAACTTAGAATTGACCTAGCAAATGTTGAAAATGATCGGGTCCACTTGAAGAGAAGCACGCCAGTTGGAAAAGAATTAACATGACAACCTCGATGATCAAGAAGGATTAATATTCACATAGAAATATGAGAACACCGCTTAGGAAAAGGTTTGGAATCAACACTTGACATTGAAGCTACTTGAATACCACCACTCAAAACAAAACAAAGGATTGGCTCGTGGAATAAGCCGAAAACAAACATATTATAGAGATTTTGTCCGAAATTTTCATGGTGGGGCCCACACGGGCTCGATCGTACAACATGATCATGTACAAGGCAGTGCACATGACATACGAAGTGTCCCCGAGTCAGCATAGCCACGGACTCTTTAAGACACAACGAGACCACTGTAAAACCAACCATGGATAGGCGGACCACTAGACGCCGAACCCCAATCTCATATCATGCGTCTGTCAAAAATATATCCTAGGTAACTACTTAAATTCCCACCTATTAACACCAAAAACTTTCTGGTTATGCAATCTGGTGTTGGGAATATAGGGAGGCAAAACTATATCACACAACTAACAAGCCCTACGCTCCAACTGTATCCATCCTTCATCACGTAACCAAGAAAACCTCGAAAATCGTGTACCTCAGTCCTTCGGAAACATCTGATATACTAGATGTGGCTATACATCTGATCGCTCTCCCTAGTACTGGGTGTCATCAAACTACTCTCACCACAAAGAGTATAGAAGCGTTTTCGATGTTGGCCAACCTCTGGTATTCCAAAACTGAAACGATAAGCACTGTGACAAAAATACCTTGGAGCTCAACTCCCCAGGACACTACCACAACCCCTAAATGTTAGGAGGCACCAAGACAGAATTCCCGTCACAATGATATCGCAACGATCCAACAATAGCCATGTGATCTTAAAAGAATTGACTGAAAAAGAGGAGAGTGAAGTCAAAACATCAACGTCAGGAGTCCTCACCAGAGCGAAAAAGGGGCTGAGGAGTAAAAAGAATTCCTACTCTCCTATATTACTAAGACTCAAAATAGTTTTTTTCTAGACTGAACAACGGCAGCGGTTCGATCAATCAAGGAGGCTCCTAAGGTCGGTAAGGCTCTGAGACCAACTTATAGCGCCCAAGATGCGATTCTATCCCTATCACGTGATGAATTCATGATTGGGGCACAACCGCATTTCGAGCGCATAGCAAGGTGAATATCATGACAACATACCATTTACTGAATAGATGAGAATACAAGATAAAGGCTTGCACTCACCACAAGTTACAACATTCATACAACAATACATCAATACATAGCAACCATCATACAGAAGAGCAGGATCCGACTACGGATGAAATCAAATGAAAAAGAAGAACGACATCCACCCTGTCAATCCCAGGTTCCCCCGACCCGGAACCCATCCCTTGATCGAAGCAGAAGAAGCAGAAGAACTCCAAACAAGCAAGCATTGCACTCGCGTCAAACCATCGCATTAACTGTACTTACAGTTGTTGTTGTAGTAAACCATGAGCCACGAGGACTCAGCAATCCCATTACCATGGGTATCAAGACTAGAAAAGCTTAATGGGTATGGAATGGATAAGTGGTGAGGTTGCAGCAGCACTAAGCATTGTATGGCGGCTAACTTACGAGTACAAGAGTAAGATGAGAAACTACGCAAATGGTCGCAAACTAGTAATGATGAAGAAGTGATCCTGAACTACTTACGTTCAAACATAACCCAACCATGTTCTCTTCATGAACGCACCCGAAAAGAGACAGTCACAGTTACGCACGCGGTTGGGGTATTTTAAAAGAGTTTACTTCGAGTCCTCTACATCCGGACATTAACAAATTCCCATCTGCCACATAGCCGCGGGCATGGCTCTCGAAAGTTTAAACCCTGCAGGGGTGTCCCAACTTAGCCCATGACAAGCTCACGATCCACGGAGACAATCCTCCATCGCGGGACCCTCTGATCAGACTCGGAATCCCAGTGCACAAGACTTTTCGACATTGGTAAAACAAATCCAGCAAGACCTCCCGATGCACCGACCTAGCCTGATAGGAGTCGCACGTATCTTGTTCTCAGGGTACACCGGATGGGCAAGACGTCGGGTTGGCTGAGACCCTGGTTGCCCAGGGGGCGCCGGACATTGCCCGGTTTGGACCAACACTCATGCAGAGCATTGGCCCGGGGGTTGATTAAGAGTCCTTCGGTGCTAGCCGGTCCCTATGCAAGTTTTTAGTTGTTATTAGAAAAATGGTAAAACCAATGTTGGGCCTTGCTGGAAGAGTTTTATTCAAAGCGAACTATCAAGAGGGCCCCATACCCCTCACCGTGTTAGGGACGCAAAATCAAGGAACATAACACCGGTATGACGGAAACTAGGGCGGCAAGAGTGGAACAAAACACGAGGCATAAGGCCGAGCCTTCCACCCTTTACCAAGTATATGGTGCATTAATTAAATAAGAGATATTGTGATATCCCATGATATCCATGATATCCATGTCCCAACATGGAACAACCTGCAACTGCACCTACAACTAGTAATGCTATAAGAGAGACTGAACAAAGTAGTATCATAGCCAAACAACGGTTTGCTAGGAAGGGTGAAAACGTTAGAGGCTTATCATAGCAATTTGGGAGGCTCGATAGACAAGTGGTAGGTGGCGTGACATATCGATAGCATCGATACAACTAGCATAGCAAAGATAGTAATGGTATGCAAGGTGACAGTCATCTTGCCTAAAATCCCGCTAGGAGGAAGACCGAATCCATGAAGTAAACGAACCAACATAGTCGAACGGATCCTCATAATCCCAACGTAACCAGAACCATCAAGGAGAAGTGTCGGTGTCAAAACCGGCGGATCTCTGGTAGGGGGTCCCGAACTGTGCGTCTAAGGCGGATGGTAACAGGTGGCAGGGAACATGATGTTTTACCCAGGTTCGGGCCCTCTTGATGGAGGTAAAACCCTACGTCCTGCTTGATTTATTATTGATGATATGAGTATTACAAGAGTTGATCTACCACGAGATCGGAGAGGCTAAACCCTAGAAGCTAGCCTATGGTATGATTGTATGTTGTCCTACGGACTAAAATCCTTCGGTTTATATAGACACCGGAGGGGGCTAGGGTTACATAGGGTCGGTTACAAAGGAGGAGATATACATATTTGTATTGCCTAGCTTGCCTTCCACGTCAAGTAGAGTCCTATCCGGACACGAGACGAAGTCTTCAATCTTGTATCTTCATAGTCCAACAGTCCGGCCAAAGGATATAGTCCGGCTGTCGGGAGACCCCCTAATCCAGGACTCCCTCAGTAGCCCCTGAACCAGGATTCAATGACGATGAGTCCGGCGCGCTGTATTGTCTTCGGCATTGCAAGGCGGGTTCCTCCTCCGAATACACCACGGAAGAATTTGAATACAAGGATAGTGTCCGACCCTACAAAATAAGTTCCATATACCACCGTAGAGAGAATAACATTTCCACAAATCTAATCTGCTGACACGTTTTGGCAACATGACATTATGCCATGGCCCGGTGATTATTCGAACCATTTCCTTTAAGTAGCCCCGCACATAACGCGAGGCAGTTTCTTGACACGTCTTGTCAAAGCAGAGACCGTGTCCCCCTTATTACGGGATTCTCATCAATATGGGCGTGGGTAACCCAACCGCGCCATCGATTATGGCGCTTGGGGGATAAGCGAGCTTTATGAGGCTAGTGGGGCCGCATAGTTTCGGCCGCCCTTATAAAGGGACAAGGTTTAACCTTTTTCTACCCACACCTTCTTCCTCCTTGCTCATCCATTCTTGCGCACTCGAGCTCCAACACCCAAGTCCACATCCTTCCCCTCAACCTTCTCCAAACATGTACGGAGCGGGAGGCAAATGGATGGCTTCCTATGTTACGGAGGGACACATCAAGAAGCTGCGCGGAGCCGGATACTTAGCCGCGAATATCGTGCATCGGCTGCCCGCTGCGGGGCAGATCGTCCGTACCTTGGAACCTCACGAGAGGGTAGTTTTCCTCCACCACTTCCTCCGTGGACTGGGGTTTCCCCTCCATCCATTCGTCCATGGTCTCATGTTCTACTACGGGCTGGACTTCCATGATCTGGCCCCGAACTTCATCCTCAACATTTCGGCGTTCATCATCGTGTGTGAGGCTTTCCTCCGCATCTAGCCCCACTTCGGCATGTGGTCGAAGACCTTGAATATCAAGCCGAACATGGTGGGAGGCCAACAAGCAGAATGCGGCGGAGCCATGGTGGGCAAGATGCCCAATGTTATATGGCTTGAAGGCTCCTTCGTGGAGACCATAAAGGGGTGGCAATCAGTGTGGTTCTACATAACCGAGCCACACGACACCAACTGGGTGGCGGCCCTGAGTTTTGATCCGGAATCCCCACGTGGCTCACCTCCTGGAAAGAGAAGGGCCTGTCCTGGGGTTCATCGGTGGAGCTGGACGGACTCCAGAAGTGTATCCGGAATATGGCAAGCAAAAAGCTCAAGCTTGTCAACATAGTTCAGGTCATGCTCATCCACCGGATCCTCCCGTGTCAACAACGGGACTTCAATTTGTGGGAGTTCGACCCGGCCCAGCACCAGACTCTGAGCGAGCTCTGGAAGGTGCTGTTCAAGGGCGCCGAGGTCCCTCCCTCTCTCATTGAGGACCGCGGGCTAAGCGCAAAGCGCCCAGCGCATTTGGTGAGTTCTATACATCCGGTAGGATATTTTATTTCCCCTAGCTTAATCATGTGCGGGGTCTGAGCTCCATGCCTTTGACAGGACTGGGTGGAGATGTCGGGGAAGATTAACTGTCCGGCCCCTCTGCCCGAAGACACTGCGGACGCTCTCCTGACGGAGATGCTGACTCCGGCTCCTTACAAGGTGCCGGAGAAGACCAAGAAGGCCAAGGGAACCCGAAATAGTTCCCGACGCCAGGTGTTATCAGACTCATTGTCCGATAACTCCGCGACGCACTCCTTCCCCGAAGACAAGGAGGAAGATGAAGATGCTCCCCCTCCAGTCAGGGGAGACAAGAAAAGGAAGGCCGCCCCAACTGGGGGGGCGAAGGGTCCAAGAAGGGAAGGACTCTCCTTCCGGACAACTCCACCACCGCCGCTGAAGGCGAAGACGAGTGGCTGCTTAGGGCCAAGCCCCTGGCGAAGTCATAAGTATTCGGATGCCAGAGTAATTCATAGCATACCTTTGTTGCATTGCTTCTCCTAATGCTGAATTATGATTATGCAGAACGCCATGAGCCCGTTGCGACGCATCGTCGGACGGCTCCCTGGGCTCGTGGGATATGGATAGCAATCCACTTCCGACTGCCACCCCCCCTTGCCCTACGGACAACACCGAGGTATTGTCTCAAGAGGCACCGGGTCGAGGGGAGACAGTCGCGGAGGCGCCTCGAGGTGACCTTCCGGATTCCGGGAGCAGAGGGAGCAAGGCTCCCGAGGGCTCCGAGTTCGGCCCTCAGCCGAACACCGCGCCGGAACCTCTAGTGGTTCCGGACTCAGGCAGGTGGCCTCCTTCCAAAAGGGGCAAGACGCTTGTGCCGGTGACCTCTGTCCATCCACAGTCACTGGACAATCTGCTGGGAGCCCTTCCCAACGCTTCCATCGCGAAGAGCGCCGCACTATTATGAGTGCGGTGATCTAGAAGGTTCAGTCCGCCAAGAGCGGACTGACCGAAGCGTATGCCAGCCTTCTGATAGGCTTTAAGGTAAGTATTTGAAATATAGGAAAAATATTACCGCATAGACAGTAGCCCCTGATGCTCTGTTCGATGTTCACAAAGAAAAGCCGAACAGAGGATCAAACAATATCGCAGGAGTCTAATATAAGTATGTCTATATGCGTATGCAGGATTCGCTGCTGGCCTCTGCCTCACTGACTGTGGAGGTCGCCGCACTAAAGAAGGACCTCGAAGGGTCCAAGGAAGAGCTCGGCCTTGCCAAGAGGCAGCTCGAGGAGAAAAAAGGTAAGTAGTACCTAGTCTATGGATATATATAAAAAGAATGCGATTGCAAAATGATAGGATCATCGTAAATTAGCCAGGGGCCACGACCGAGGTGGCGACCCTGAAGCAAGTGCTATCCGAGGCCGAAAACAAAGTGGCCAAGGAGCACACCGAGCGGGAAAGGCATGAGGCACGGGTGGGTGAGGTGCAGCAAGAGCTCCAGGCTCTCGTGACGAAGCACGAGGCGTTGGAGCTTGACTTGAAGACGCGAGAGTCCGAGCTTGCCACGGCCCTTGAGAGTGCAAAGAGTGCAAAGGCCGAAGCCCAAAAGGCCCTCCGGGAGATTGATGCGATGAAGAAGATAGCGGCGGGTAAGGCATTCTATATGCAAAGCAAGCATGTGAAAGTAAATTACTTGTTACTTACCCGAATCCGGAGCTCTCTAGGAGCATTCACGGATTTGCCCCGTAGCGTGTCGGATGCCGCACAGTTTTACTAGGCCGAGGAGGGAAGCTCAACGGAGAAGCTGTTCTGGTCTCAGTATACTGGGACCGAACACCCGATGCCTCTGAGCGACCAGCTGAAGCAACTGGTCGAGCTCCACAAGGCGGCCGAACAGGCCATGAAGGGCTTTATAGTCCGGATGTGGCCTGGCGACGCCCTTCCCAATAGCTACTTCGGCCTGGTGAGGCGCCTTGTGGATGCCTGCCCACGGCTGGAAGTCATCAAGCGGTCCATCTGCATCGAAGGTGCACGCCGGGCTTTCGCCCATATGAAGGTGCAATGGGCCAAGATGGACGATGTGAAGCTGTTGAAGGAAGGGCCGCCACAGGGCAAGGAGCATCGCCACCCCGAGATGTACTATGAGGGTGTCCTGAAGGGTGCCCGTCTCGTAGCGGACGAGTGTACAAAAGATGTAATATTTGAATGAACTTGCTCGTGTAATCCTGTATTATGAAAACTTGTTCATATGCGCTATGCAACGCTTGTCTGAATTTCAAATATTACCTTCTGTTCGGCTGTTTATCAAATCTGAGAGATGGCTAGTCGTCGGCTTCTGCCCCCACGCCACGAGTGCTGTGGTGTTCGGGATAAACCTGAGCACTCTTGTTCCCATTGTTGGGTCCTTCGAGGGAGGTGCTCAGCACAACGAACAAGGCAATCGGACTATAATGCGTTATCACTCTCACTTAGCCATAGAATTCTATAATTTTAAATTTCAGAGAAGCCCCTAGTATTCGGAAGGCCGAAATCGGGGCGCGATACACGCCTTAAGCCGTACAGGGCCGACTCCTCGCTCTAAGCGGCATAAGTCTTTAGGGACTTGAAACCTCTCGAACAGCGACCAGTCTCTCGCCTTATCATGACAGTCAGTTTTAGCTTTCTCTACTGAGGTGCTTAGCCCAGCAGAACCGCGGACAATCGCAGTAGTTCTCCCAGTGCTACCTTAGCCGATATAGCGGAACGTAAGGTACCAAAACATGGGAGCCGGGCAAACCCAACTATTGACCCAAGACATGATTCGGAGCTGATGCATATAATGCTATAAGTTCGGGGTGCCGCACTGTCGAAAGTGTTCGGACTTCTCACGCCGTATTATGGGGTATGCTTAAGCCCCTAGCGTATTGGCCGTACCAGAGTGTGCGGGTGCTAGATGTCGTGAATGAACATACATATAAAAAGGAAGAATGCAATAATAGTCTTAATGCTATGCATTGTTTATTCAGAAAGGTGCGTTAAAGCAGAATGATAAAAGTAGTGCGATAAGCAAAAATTGGGACTGTTTAACATGTCCCTTCCAAGGGCAAGCTGAGGAATAGTATTAAATCAAATATTTCACTCGTTATCGTAATCCACCTGGGAGTCCCGTGGTGTGACGTAGCTTTCTGCCTCCTTGGTTGCTGCATCATGTGTTCGACAATCATGCTGCCGGACAGGGTTTCCAGAGATTAAAGTCCTGCAAGAGAAAAATAACAAAGCGGGAAGCCCCTAATGCGGTTTAAGCCGCGACTTGGAGCGTGTTGCAGTCGTGCCCCCCTCCCCGCGTGTGCCCATGGTATTTTTAATGCGTAATTATGTACGCATGGCACAAATTTTGCCGTTTGGCTGGGACCGGGGTGGGGGCCGCATTGCTATGCGAGCTCGGAACGTGCCAGGCGGTCCTGTTGCCGATTACTCCGGGCACGCTTGAAGGTGTCCGGGTTCTTAATCACCGAACTAGTGGATTGCCTTAAGAGGCTGCTTTGCGCTTCTGCTGCGAGCGCCGCAGTGTGCTCCTCCATGCGGAGAGAGCGCTCTGTGTTTCCATTGACTGTGATGACCCCCCGAGGTCCTGGCATCTTGAGCTTGAGATATGCATAATGCGGTACTGCATTGAATCTTGCAAATGCGGTTCGCCCGAGCATTGCATGGTAGCCACTGCGGAACGGGGCTATGTCGAATATTAACTCTTCGCTTCGGAAGTTATCCGGAGATCCGAAGACCACTTCCAGTGTTACTGAGCCTGTGCAATGGGCCTCTACACCTGGTATGACGCCTTTAAAGGTTGTTTTAGTGGGTTTGATCCTTGAGGGGTCTATACCCATTTTGCGCACCGTGTCCTGATAAAGCAGGTTCAGGCTGCTGCCACCGTCCATTAGGACTCGAGTGAGGTGAAATCCTCAATGATTGGGTCTAGGACCAGTGCGGCGAATCCTCCATGATGGATACTAGTGGGGTGGTCCCTGCGATCGAAGGTGATCGGACAGGAGGACCATGGGTTGAACTTGGGGGCACTGGCTCCAACGCATATACATCCCTGAGCGCACGCTTCCGCTCCCTCTTGGGGATGTGGGTTGCGTATATCATGTTCACCGTCTGCACTTGTGGGGGGAACCTCTTCTGTCCTCCGGTGTTCAGCTACCGGGGCTCCTCCTCGTCATCCCTATGTGACCCCTTATCTTTGTTTTGGACATTTAACTTGCCGGCCTGCTTGAACACCCAACAATCCCTGTTGGTGTGGTTGGCTGGCTTGTCGGGGGTGCCGTGTATTTGACACAAGTGATCGAGTATACGGTCCAAACTGGACGGGCCTGGAGTGCTTCTTTTGAATGGCTTTTTCCATTGATCGGGTTTAGAGCCTTTGAATCCGGCATTGACTGCCGTATCCTCGGTATTGTCGCTGTTAATGCGACACTTATGCTTGTTGCTACGTGGCCTGCCATTGCCGTCCTTGGTATCCGAAGTACCATGGTTCTTTGATAGGTTATTACTGCGAGCCAGCCAGCTGTCTTCTCCCGCGCAAAAACAGGTCATGAGTGTCGTGAGGGCTTCCATAGATTTCGGCTTTTCCTGACCAAGGTGCCGGGCTAGCCACTCGTCGCGGATGTTGTGCTTGAAAGCTGCTAGGGCCTCTGCATCCAGACAGTCGACGATTTGATTTTTCTTTGTTAGGAACCGTGTCTAGAATTGCCTGGCCGATTCTTCTGGCCGCTGAATTATGTGCCTCAAGTCATCGACATCTGGTGGCCGCACATAAGTGCCCTGAAAGTTGTCGAGGAATGCGGCTTCCAGATCTTCCCAACAGCCAATGGACTCTGCTGGCAAGCTATTGAGCCAATGCCGAGCTGGTCCTTTGAGCTTGAGTGGGAGGTATTTAATGGCGTGTAGATCATCACCGCGGGCCATGTGGATATGCAGGAGGAAATCCTCGATTCATACCGCAGGATCTGTTGTGCCGTCGTATGATTCAATATTTATGGGTTTGAAACCCTCTGGGATTTGATGATACATTACTTCGGCTGTGAAGCATAGGGGGTGTGCGGCGCCTCTGTACTGGGCTATGTCGCGACGCAGCTCAAATGAGTCTTGCCCGCTATGTTCGGCCCAACCGGACTTACTTTTACTGTATCCGGCGTGACGATTATCGTCTCGCATAGTGGCGCGCCCTCGTGATCCGTAGATCGATCTTGCATGTTTTGCTTTGTCCTCTAATACGTCTCGTAGGTCTGGCGTAGTTCCCCATGCCTTCCTATTTGAATGGCGTCGGGGTGCGGGCTGAGCTTTTGGATGGAATGTTTCTCTGTCGCGGCCACGAGGTGGCTGATTAGCCGCGTCATACGCCGGCGATGTAGGTTTCGGTGCTTCCTCCTCCAGTCGGGGTAGGAACCTGCACTTTGGGTAACTCTTGGAGGGGCGTTCGAGTTTATATTCCTCGGCCGCCAGGACTTCAGTCCATCTGTCGGCTAGCAAATCTTGATCAGCTTGAAGCTGCTGCTACTTTTCTTAAGGCTATTTGCTGTGGCTATAAGCCGACGCTTGAAGCGCTCTTGTTCGACGGGATCCTCTGGCACGATGAATTCGTCATCGTCGAGGCTTGCCTCGTCTTCGGAGGGAGGCATGTAATTATCATCCTCCGCATCTCCATCTGCCGCTCTCTCAAGAGGGCTAGCTCCTTCATCCACCTGCTCTAAATCTTGCTGGAGGGGATTGCTATTGTCTTCGGCACTGTCCGGAGTGCTATTATCTCCGGTGCCGATATCACCACTTTTGCCTTGGCGGGACTTAGAGTGGCGCCGCTGACGCCGGCGCTTGGGTTGCTTCTTGGAGGGGTCATCCTGCGTTGTCTCATCGCCATTGCCTTCTTTGGGTGTGTCCACCATGTATATATCGTATGATGAGGTGGCTGTCCAGTGCCCTGTGGGCAGTGGTTCCTCTTCGACTCCCGCATCGTCGTCCATACCGTCGCTGTCTTCAGAGTCGAAGTCGAGCATGTCGGTTAAGTCATCGACAGTGGCTACTAAGTGGGTGGTGGGTGGGCGGCAAATTTCTTCGTCATCCGCATCGCAATCCTGCCGGACATAGTTCGGCCAGGCCTCTCCTGACAAGGAGAGAGACCTTAATGAGTTATGTATGTCGCCAAAGGGCGAGTGCTGAAAAATATCCGCGGAGGTAAACTCCATGATCGGCGCCCAATCGGATTCGACATGAACGGGCGCAGGCGGTTCGGAGTCTGTGGCTGGAGAAGGATCCGGCTGTTTGGCAACACGGCTCTCATGAAGGGTAAGGTCGATATTCGGCTCGATCGCCGCTGAGGATACGACCCTCCGTGACGGGGTCCATCCACCTGTCCATGGATGGCACAACTGGCTCCGAATTGAGGCTCGGAGCGGCTGCCGGTGCGATCTCCTAAATATGGTCCGATGGTAGAGCTAAATCGTACTCATCGTGACCATGCGGCGCACAAGGCAGGGGCTCGAATCCGTTGAAGATCAAGTCTCCGCAGACATCGGCCGTGTAGTTCAAGCTTCCAAACCTGACCCGGTGGCCAGGGGCGTAACTTTCGATCTGCTTCAGATGGCCAAGGGAGTTGGCCCGCAATGCGAAGCCACCGAACACAAAGATCTGTCCGGGGAGAAAAGTCTCACCCTGGACTGCATCGCTATCGCTGATCATAGGAGCCATCAAGCCTAACGGCGACGACACAGAGGAACTCTCAATGAAAGCACCAATGTCGGTGTCAAAACCAGCGGATCTCAGGTAGGGGGTCCCGAATTATGCGTCTAAGGCGGATGGTAATAGGAGGCAGGGAACACGATGTTTTACCCAGGTTCGGGCCCTCTTGATGGAGGTAAAACCCTACGTCCTGCTTGATTTATTCTTGATGATATGAGTATTACAAGAGTTGATGTACCACGAGATCGGAGAGGCTAAACCCTAGAAGCTAGCCTATGGTATGATTGTATGTTGTCCTACGGACTAAAATCCTCCGATTTATATAGACACCGGAGGGGGCTAGGGTTACACATGATCGGTTACAAAGAAGGAGATATACATATCTGTATTGCCTAGCTTGCCTTCCACGCCAAGTAGAGTCCTATCCGGACACGAGACGAAGTCTTCAATCTTGTATGTTCATAGTCCAACAGTCCTGCCAAAGGATATAGTCCGGCTGTCCAGAGACCCCCTAATCCAGGACTCCCTCAAGAAGCAATACCAGAAAGAAGCAATCAACATAGTAAACAACCATCACATAAACATGGCATGATGCACTACCAAGTATGATGCATGACCGGTTTAAAGAGGCATGGCATGGCAAAGTGCAACAAACAATACTACACATTAAGTGGAGCTCAATATGTAACAAGTTGCATATTGACGAAACACCACATTCAGATATTTAGTTAGCTCTCGTTTATGCTACTCAACAAGTTTAAATATTCTTAACATGGCAAGAGGTGAAGCATAACAAAACTACACTATCTAAGCAATTTAAATGGGGTCGGAAATAACAAACAACAAATCCAAAAAAACCCCATGTGCATATTTTGGATTTGCTACTGTTCTGCCCTAAACCATATTTTAGAGTCGTTAAACATGCAAAGTAATGCCACCATGTTAATCTATGCATTTTTCTAAGCAAGTTACATATAATTTATATAATTCAGAGCTATGGTTATTTAGTTATGAAATAAACCACTTTAACAAGTAATTTAAGCAAATTAATGCAAACATCAAGTTAGACATTTTTAACATGCATGAAAGTAACATATTATGAAAGTAGACGAAATACTAAGCATTTTACATATATAAAACATTTTAATATGATGCACGGTTCATGAGTTATTATACGCATGAACATGGAGGTTTTTTTGTAAAACTGTAAACTCTGGGTAATTACAGAAATCCGCAGAACCTAAAAAACCTATACAGGCCAAATCTGGCAGGCTGGCCCAACAGTAAAAAAAGGAGGGGCGCTGGGGTCAGCTCACCCATGGGCTTGGCCCGGTGGGTGGAGGAGGAAGCAGCAGGCCGGATCTAGAGGTGGGCCTTGGTAGGGCTGGGTCGACGCGCTGCTGGCCCACGCGGCGATCGAGGAGGGGTGCGGTCAATGTGGCTGGGACGAGCGAGGCGCGTCTGCAGCATCCTCCTCTCGAATAGAGGCAGAGGAGGCGCATGTCGAGGCACTGCTCCATCCCGGGGTCTGGGCACCAACGTCTCAGCGAACCAGGGAGATGGAGGTCTACGACGCTGGTGGTCGCCGGCGCGGGCGGGCGTAGCAGATCCAGCCAGGCAGAGCCCCACGGGGTCCGGCGATGGGTCTTGACAGGGCGATGGCCAGGCGATGACCATGGCGGTCCCTGTGAGAGAGAGATGTGAGAGGAGGGAGTAGAAGGCAGGGAAGGAGAAGGGAAGGAGAAGGGGAGGCCTGGCCTAGTCGACGGCGGTCAACAGGGCGGCATCGTGCTCGAGGACGAGCTCGGTGTGGGGCGCAGGCGCACGTAGAAGGCGAGCGGGGCGACGCTGCGTTCATCCCATATGGGCGCTGGCAGGCGGATGTCGTCGCTTGGCGGGGTGTGGAAGAGCAGGGGCGTCAGGGATGGACATGACAAGACAGATCCGGTCGCTGGGCCCCGGATCTGGCCTGAGACAGGTGAGGGAGGCGCAGTCATGGAGCTGCAAGCGGCGGCGCCATGGTTGAGAGCTCCTGCAGTTTGAACTGAGGGAGACAGGAAGGTCAGACCCTACTCACAGCTGCACGGGGATGAGAAGGAGCTGTTGGTTGGCTTGGGGCTAAAAACGAGGGGAGGTGGTGGATCGGGAGGGATCCCGATGGAGTGGCGGCTGGTGGATGGGTGGATCGAGGTGGGGATGGATTTGGTTGGCTGGTGACTGAAATCGAGGAGGATGGGATCAGGAGCTTCGCTCGTTGGCTCGGGTTCGATCCTGAGGAAGGAGGAGACTGGTCGGTGGTCGATGGCAATGGTTTGTTGAGTGGATCGGGATGGGATCCCGAGGAAGATAGTGCGGCGGCGGCTAGGGTAGGATCCCAAGAAAATAGGGTATGGGTCTAAAGATGGACTAGGGGTCTATATATATACGAAAGCGGGATGATTTGGATCCTCTAATCGCGATCGGGCGGTCCGGAATAAATGCGTTAGGGAGTCCGAATGAGAAACCGAAGATATTTTAGGGATGTTTGGGGAAGATCCGGACCTAACGGTCACGACTACCCGGTTCAGGTTCGGGGAAGTTTCAGACACACACGCGAGGGGTCGATGAAATGTGTAGAGAGGTTGGACATATTGATGAGAAGGGAAATCAAAGACAACATGTTTTGACAAAAGGCCACGGAGAAGACAATAGAGAGAGCGCAACCCGGCTGGTCTGAGAGAAGGTCAACAGAGACAAGGGAGACGAGGGAACTACGAGCGCATGCAAATTTTATGTAAACATGTTGATGCAATGCTCATGATGACATGATGAAATGCAACAAACAAAAGAAACACACGGTAACAATGAAAAACATGGAAGGCGTCTGGAGTGTCGGTCTCGGGTCGTTACACGATACCTCCTCGATCTTCGAACACTTCATCCCCATAAAACTTAACCAAACTTTTTATTAGCGGGGTTAGTACATATAACATCAAATACCATCATGTCCTGCCATAACATTATTGTATAATTACAATTGAACATTACCCACTGTATGCTATCATAATTCTATGGCTCCCAAGTCAACGGGGCTCAACAGGATTTTAAACATACGCAAATAATGGAACTATAACAACAATTTGTGAAAACAGGACAATGTGCAAAGATGCAGATGCTACATATACTTTTGTAACTCAAAACATTCTGAAAATTCAGAAAAAATAAAAATTTGCATAGAAGTATTGTGTAAAAAATTCATAATTTTTGCATGTTCCAGTAAAAAATGTAAATTCATGCTACAACAAAAGTTTCTGTTTTGCACCGCACACACCAAATAAGCAATTTAAACATCCGAAAGGTAAATCTTGGCACATTATTTTTATAATACAATAGGTTTGTATAAGGGGATAATTATTTTTGTTGAAAAGTTTCTGTAATTAAGATTCACAAAGTTTCCATGGGCATGAACAAGGTTCAAGGCATGCTCCCACGTCCACGGTGCTCGTCTTTCTCACTTTCACTTTTCTTTTCGAAAAGTTTTAGGTTACACTCTATATTTTTATTTGGTTTTCAAATTTTTATAGGCAAACAATAGAATAAAATGACTCTCTAAAACTTCCAAGTTTTCTCCCTGGCTGTGCTTTCTTTAAAGCCATTAAGCTAGGCATAAAAGTGCTCAAGTAATTGATCCACCCGGATCTATCCCAAGGTATATCAAAGCCAATTTTAATTAACAATGATTTGTATTTTAGTAGTGATCACAAAGCAATATATATCAGGCAACAACGAAGTCTAACTCTCTTCCTATGCATCGGCATGTCCTAAAAGAATAATTCATGCACACAAAGTAAAGGCCAATGCATAGTATAAACAGTTTCTTGCAATTTTATCATATTGGAAAGATACAGAGGTGAAGATGTGGTTCCTCTCTCATAATAATTGCAAGTAGGAGCAGCAAGCACATGCATATTATGTCCATCAAAGTCATCATGTGCAATGGTAAAACACAACCCATCAATATATTCCTTAATAAGCGCAAACTTCTCCGATATAGTGTAGTTGGGAGAATTCAAAAAGATAATATGACTATCATGTGTGGGTGCAATAACAACAATTTCATTCTTAACGTAAGGAACTATATCAAGTTCATCTCCATAAGCATAATCCAAATTGGCATCATGGCCACAAGCATAGCAGGCATCAATTTCTTCAAAAAGGGATATTTCAATCGAATCTAAGGGATCGTAGCAATTATCATAGCATTTATCCTTCGGTAAGCACGGAGGGAAATTAAACACTGTATGAATTAAAGAGTTACTCTCATTAGAAGGTGGGCACGGGTAGCTAATCCGCTCTTCCTCCTTTTGTTCTTCGCTCTCCTCCTCATCTTTTTCATCTAATGAGCTCACAATTTCAGCAATTTCTTCTTCCAATGTTTCCTGCAAAATATTAGTCTCTTCTGGGACATGATGTCTACTACGCAACTTTATTCTTGTAGACTTGTGTTGGGCTTCCAAGCGCAGAGTTTTGTAGGACAATAACAATTTTCCCTCAAGTGGATGACCCAAGGTTTATCAATCCATGGGAGGCATAGGATGAAGATGGTCTCTCTCAAACAACCCTGCAACCAAATACAAGAAATCTCCTGTGTCCCCAACATACCTAATATAATGGAAAATTGTATAGGTGTACTAGTTCGGCGAAGAGAAGGTGATAAAAGTGTAATATGGATGATAGAAATATATTTTTGTAATCTGAATAAATAAAAACAGCAAGGTAGCAAATAGTATTGCAATGCTTGAAAATGAGGCCTAGGGTCCATACTTCCACTGTAATCTCTCAACAACGCTAATATAATTGGATCATATAATCGTCCCTCAACGTGCAACGAAGAATCAAAGTTCCTATCTAGCGGAGAACATACGAAGAAATCATTTGTAGCGTACGAAGCCACCTCGAAGCTATTCTTTCCGATCGATCTATCCAAGAGTTCATACTAAAATAACACCAAATAATTTCAGATTTGTAATACTCAATCCAACATAAAGAATTTCAAAGAGTGCCCCAAGATATTTCTACCGGAGAAACAAAGACAAGAACGTGCATCAACCCCTATGTGTATATTACCCCAATATCACCTTGGGAATCCACGAGTTGAGTGCCAAAACATATATCAATTGAATCAATACGATACCCCATCGTCACCACGAGTATTCATATGCAAGACATGTATCAAGTGCTCTCAAATCTATAAAAGTATTTAATCCAACAACAACGAAATCTCAAAGGGAAAAACTCAATTCATCACAACAAGATAGAGAAGGGAAAACACCATATGATCCGACTATATTAACAAACCCCGCGATACATCAAGATCGTGCAATCTCAGGAACATGAGAGAGAGAGAGAGATTAAACACATAGCTACTGGTACAAACCCTCAACCCTAAGGGCGGACTACTCCCTCCTCGTCGTGGTGGCCACCGGGATGATGAAGATGGCCACCGGAGATGATTCCCCCTCCGGCAGGGTGCCGGAACGGGGTCTAGATTGGTTTTCGGTGGCTACAAAGCCTTGCGGCGGCAGAACTTCTGATCTAGGGTTACCCTGATGGTTTCTCTATTTATAGGATTTTTTGGCGTTGGTTTCATGCTAAGATGGGCCTCGAGGTGAGCACAACCCATCGGGGCAAGCCGGGCCCACCAGGCGCGCCCCGGTGTCTCGTGCCCTACTCCTTCATCTTCTGATCCTTCCACGAAGCTTCGGGGGTCTCTTTTGTTCCAAAAAAATCATTGAAAAGTTTTGGCTCATTTGGAGAACTTTCATTTCTGCACAAAAAACAACACCATGGTAGTTCTGCTGAAAACAACACCAGTCTGGGTTAGTTCCATGCAAATCATACCAAAACCATATAAAATTATTGTAAACATAGCATGAATACTTCATAAATTATAGATATGTTGGAGACGTATCGGGACAATGGAGACTTTCTCAATAAATTCTTTAACATACGGATTAGAAGCATAGTCTTCATAGCAATATTTAAGTATGACAAAATTTTCAGATTTTTAAAGAGTAACATCATACTTTTCAATCAAAGAAGCAATTTCATAGGCACCCTTAAAATAAACAAATTCTTTAATTTGTTCAGTATCTTAGTAATTATAAATAGCTTTGGCATAAGGCGATAAGATTGCATTATCCTTAAACTCACATTGGACGGTAAGGTGGCTTTTAGGGTCTTTAGAACAACAAGTAAGATCATGTATTTCACATAAATTCCAAGAAAGAAATGGAAATTATTAATATGATGCCCTAAGAGTTTCCCTTTTTGAGATAAGCAGTGTCGCACAAAATAAGCATGCTCATCTAATGATTTTCCCTCAGCTAAGCTAGTTGGGTTTTCAGCACAAGCACATAGGGATCAAAGATGATCCAAGTAGAAAGCTTCAACAGTTTGATAGATTTTGGGTGGTTCTTCAACCATTGGTTTAGCAAGTACAACTAATTTTTTTGGTGTTTTACGTTTCCTACCCATAACTAAAGATAGAAAACAAGAGCAAAAAATAAAACTACTTAGTGATAAAGCAAACAAGCACACACGAGAATATTCACCCCATGCTATTGCTCCCCGGCAACAGCGCCAGAAAAAGGTCTTGATAACCCACAAGTATAGGGGATCAATTGTACCTTTTTCGATAAATAAGAATTTTGAACCCAATGAGGAGCTAAAGGTAGGATTTATATTCCCTTCAACTTCTATCGACCACCGATACCACTCTACGCACACTTTAATGTTCGCTTTACCTAGAACAAGTATGAAACTATTTTGTAGGTGAAAGGATAAGTTTGCAAGGATAAAACTAGAGGTACTTAGCGAGAATTAAACTACGATTAATTTGCAATATAATAAAGATAGTTGTTTAGTAGAAAGATTTTTGTAACACAAGAGAAAGATTTGTCCCTAGGCAATCGATAACTAGACCGGTAGTCATTATTGCAATTTTATATGAGGGAGAGGCATGAGCTAACATACTTTATGTACTTCGATCATATGCACTTATGATTGGAACTCTAGCAAGAATCCACAACTAATAAAGATCATTAAGGTAAAACCCAACCATAGCATTAAGTATTAAGTCCTCTTTACTCCCATACGCAACAACCCCCTTACTCAGGTATGTGTTACCGTCATTCATGCCACCCACTATAAGCGAATCATGAACGTATTGCAACACCCTACAATGGGAATCCCTCATGCTTCCGAGACACGGAGGGCACCATAGGATAGCACCAAAATAAAATATACAACTTAAACCAATCACGATCATCAATCAACCCATAGGACAAAACGAATCTACTCAAACATCATAGGATGGCAACACATCATTGGATTACAATATGTAGCATTAAGCTCCATGTTTAAGTAGAGATTACAACAGGGAGAAGAGGTGTTACATCTCTGCATAGAGGGGGAGAGAGTTAGTGATGACAGCGGCGAAGTTGTTGGTGTAGATCGCTATCACGATAATTGCCCCGGCGGCGCTTCGGCGCCACCGGGAGAGAGGGGGAGAGAGCCCCTCCTTCTTCTTCTTCCTTGGCCTCCCCCTATAAGGGAGGAGAGTTCTCCCTCTGGTTCAAGGCCTCCATGGCGGCTGAGGGGCGGGAGACCCTTCGAGATTGGATCTCTCTCTCTCTCTCACCGTTCTCTTTTGTTTCGCGTTCTTCTTTTCTAGCCAAAAAACCGTTTCTTAAATATCCGGAGATCCGTACCTTCGATTGGGCTCAAATTTTAACACTTTTTTCATATATTATCTTTCTTGCGGCGAAATAAGGGGGCAACCGACTTACAAGGTGCTCACAAGCCACCGGGGCAAGGCCACCCCCTGGGCGCGCCCTGGTGCCTCGAGGCCTTGATAACCCACAAGTATAGGGGATAGTTTGTAGCCTTTTTTGATAAATAAGAGTGTCGACCCAATGAGGATCTAAAGGTATAAAAAATATTCCCTCAAGTTCTATCGACCATTGATACAACTCTACGCACGCTTGACATTTGCTTTACCGGAAACAAGTATGAAACTATTTGGCAAGAATAAATCTACGAGTACTTTGCGGGAATAAAACTACGAATAAGTTACAAGGTAATAAAAGTGGATAGCCTTTGTCAACAAGTAAGTTATTTGTCCCTAGGAAATCGATAACAAGTACCGGTAATCATTCCTGTAATTTTATATGAGGGAGAGGCATGAGCTAACATACTTTCTCTACTTGGATCATATGCACTTATGATTGGAACTCTAGCAAGCATCCACAACTACTAAAGATCATTAAGGTCGTGAAAACCAACCACAGCATGAAGTATCAAGTCCTCTTTACTCCCATAGGCCATAACCCACCTACTCGGGTTTAAGTTTCTGTCACTCTTGCAACCCACCGTAAGCAAACCATGAACATATTGAAACACCCTACAGCGGGGGCCCCTCACGTTTGCGCGAGACAGAGGGAACCGTAGGACAACACCATAAATAAAATATACAATCATACCAACCAAGATCATGATTAACCCATAGGACAAAACGGATCTACTCAAACATCATAGGATAACCATAGATCATTGGGAAATAATATATGGAGTTGAGCACCATGTTTAAGTAGATATTACAGCGGGGAGAAGAGGTGTTACACCGCTGCATAGAGGGGGAGAGAGTTGGTGTTGACGGTAGCAAGATTGTTGATGTAGATCATTGTCCCAATAGTTGCCCTTGGCGGCACTCTGGCGCCACCAGAAGCGAGGGGGAGAGAGCCCCCCTCCTTCTTCTTCTTCCTTGGCCTCCCCCCTAGATGGGAGGAGAGTTCCCCTCTGGTCCTTGGTCTCCATGGCCACGGAGGGGCGGGAGCCCCTCCGAGATTGGATCTCCCTCTCTGTTCTCTTCTGTTTAGCGTTCCCAGATTTGGCCGAAAATCGTTTCCTATATTCTCGGAGATCCGTAAATTCGATTGTGCTGAGATTTTAACATGATTTTTTTCTGGATATAAGCTTCCTTGCGCCCGAAGTAGAGGTTCAACCAACGTACGAGGTGGGCACAACCCACCACTGCGTGCCAGGGGCCTCTGGCGCGCCCTGGTGTCTTGTGCCCTGTGTGGGCCTCCGTTTGCGGTGATTCCTACTCCCAAAAATCACATATATTCCAAAATAATTCTCCGTAAAATTTTATTGCATTTGGACTTTGTTTGATATGGATACTCTGCGATACAAAAAACATGCAGAAAACAGGAACTGGCACTTGGCACTGGATCAATAGGTTAGTCCAATAGATCATATAAAAAGTTGCCAAAAGTATGTGAAAGTGATATAATATTGGCATGAAACAATCAAAAATTATAGATACGACGGAGACGTACCAACATCCCCAAGCTTAATTCCTGCTCGTCCTTGAGCAGGTAAATGATAAAAAAGATATTTTTTGATGTGGAATGCTACCTAACATAAACTTGATCATATGTCTAGTCATGACATGAATATTGAGACATAAGTGATTCAAAGCAATAGTCTATAATTTGACATAAAGATATCAATACTCAGGCATCCCAACAAACAATCATGTTTTTCAAAATATCAACGCTAAAGAAAGCTACCCCTACAAAATCATATAGTCTTGTCATGCTATGTCTTCTTAACACAAAGTATTTAGCATGCACAACCCCAATGACAAGCCGAGCAATTGGTTCATACTTTTTAACACGCTACAGCCTTTTCAACTCTCACGCAATACATGAGCGCAAGCCATGGAGATAGCACTACGGGTGGAATAGAGTGTAATGATAGAAGACAAAAAAGGAGAAAGTCTCACATCGATGCAGCTAACCAACGGGCTATGGAGATGCCCATCAATTGATATCAACATGAGGAGTAGGGATTGCCATGCAACGAATGCACTAAGAGCTATAAGTGTATGAAAGCTCAATATGAAAACTAAGTGGGCGTGCATCTAATTCTATAATTAAAAATTCCTACTAGTATATGAAAGTGACAACATAGGAGACTCTCCGTATGAAAGACATGGTGCTACTTTGAAGCACAAGTGTGGTAAAGGATACTAACAATGCCCCTTCTCTTTTTTTTACTTATTTCTTTTTCTTCTTTTTCTTTTTTCTTTTTTTTCTTTCTTTTTTTCTTTCTTTTTTTCTTTTGTTTTTTTCCTTTTATATATTTTTCTCTCTCTCATTGTCTGGAGTCTCATCCTAACTTGTGGGGGAATCATAGTCTCCATCATCCTTTCCTCACCGGGGCACTGCTCTAAAAATGAATAATGATGATAATCACACTTCTATTTACTTATAACTCAAAATAAACAAAAATTACAACTCGATACCTATGACAAAATATGACTCTATATGAATGCCTCTGGCATGTACCAGGCTGTGCAATGATCTAGCATAACATGTATGAAAAATGATGAACGGTGGCTGAGCCACAAACACTATGTAAACTATATGATAATGCAAAGCAATATGACAATGAATGCTCAAGTCATCAAACGGAAGCGGTGGAAGTTGCATGGGAATATATCTTGGAATGACCATGGAAAATCCATAATAGGTAGGTATGGTGGCTGTTTTGAGGAAGATATAATAAGATTATGTGTGATAGAGCGTATCATATCACCCGGTTTGGATGCTGTCCGATCGTGGGTTCCGGCAAACCCTTGAGGTTCGAAAACTGGGGTGCGCACGAAGATCTCTCTCTCTCTCTCACTCACTCTCGCAACGATCTCTAGGCCTAGCACGCCGAACCCAAGGAACAAGAGACACGAGAGTTTATACTGGTTAGGGCGACCATTTTGGTGTAATACCCTACTCCAGTGTGGTGTGGTGGATTGCCTCGTAGGCTGAGGATGAACTAGTACAAGCGATGAACAGCCTCCTGAGGAGAGGTGTTGTTTAGCTCGGTGAGCTTGTGTGTGTGGGGATGGTCTGAATGATCCGTCCCTTGCTAAGGTGGTGGCTAGTCCTATTTATAGAGGCCCTGGTCCTCTTCCCAAATGTTTAGGCGGGAAGGGATCCCACAATGGCCAATTTCGAAGGGAGACAGCTAGTGCAAGCTATCATGACAAAAGGTGGTCTTTGCCTGCCAAAGGCTCTGGTGGTGACGCCGCCGTGGGCTCCGCGTTGACCTCCGTCCTGGCATCCTGCCGGTCTTGGTCTTGTTACACCGATATGGAAACCTTTGCCTGATGCCTCGGGACTCCTCGCATGTGCTTGCCCCTTTAGCACCAAAGAGGAAACTGGCACCCTGCGCCCGCTGGCGCCCGCCTGGCCTTGGTCGTCACGGCTCACATCACGCGGACCTCATGAGGTGCACCTTGCATAGATATGTCCGCTCCTCGAGAGCCAGCCTGGGGAGGCTGCCCCCAGGAGGTCTTGGCGTCATCCGCCTTGTGAGGCTTGGCCCCTCGTGAGGGTCTTGAATGCTTGCTGATGAAGATGGGCCGTACCAGGCCGTTGGATGAGCCACGCCCTGGGCCGCAGGCAGGCAAGTCTGGGTACCCCCTTCCCAGGACGCAGACAGTAGCCCCCTAGCCCAAGGCACGCTCGGACTGGGCTTTGAGGCGAAGCCAAAGGGCAAGTGGGGAACGCTGTGGGCCCCAATAGCCTGCGTCCTCGATTGACGCATGGCGACTGATGGGAGGTGGGCGCCTCCACTTACCCATGCAGCCTTGATTTCGCCTGGCTAGGCAACCATTGTCGTCTTCATAGCTCCGCCTCCTTTACAGGCATCACTCTCCGCAGCTCCCTCATCTTCTGGAAGGCAGCGGATTTCTTACCCCAGTCCAATTAATGACACCAACTCCCTCCACCGCCATGGCACCAAGCCGGAAGAAGAAGGGGAAGAAGGAGTCCCGTACCTCGGCCCCCCCGATGCCGGTCTTCGTGTCCGCCATCGAGCGGTGGGTGGTGCTCAACCAAGAGACGATGGGCAAGGTGCACCCGACGCTTGCCGCCGATTTCAATGAGTGGGGGCGACGGTGGATTGGCCTGCTTCCCATGCCGAAATTGACAGGACGGCCATCGAGGTTCCCATCCATCTTCACGCCCTCTGGGCAGGCCTGATTCCCCCCTTCTCCAATTTCTTCAATGCGGTGCTCTCGCATTACCGGATCAATGCGCTGCATCTCGATCCCCAATCCATCATCCTCCTTGTTTTCTTTGCCTTCGTCTACGAAGCCATGGTGGCCATTGCCCCTTCCATGGCCTTGCTTCGTCACTTCTTCTCACTGCACCTAACAGATCCTCTCCAACGCTCAGGGTGTGTATCCCTTCAGTTTGTCGCGGCGATGGCCGGCTCGGGGATCGACTTTGAGCTCTTGCCAGCCGTCGGAGGCTTCAGGAAGAGGTGGGTGTTTGTGGACGTTGGTGTGCGCAGCCCCTGCTGCTGCTCCCATGGATTCCAGCTGCTCCGAGCTCCAGTTGGGGGCACGCAAAGCTCACCGATCGGCGGCTCGCCCATGTCTGGCACCGGCTTGCCAGGATGAAGGAAATCAGAGTGACGCCGCCCATGGTGGTGAAGGAGTTCATCCGGTGTCGCATCACTCCGCTTCAGTGCCACTCCCGGCAAATGTGGACCTTCTCCGGCTACGGGGACTGCATGAGGCTTCAGGCTCCGGCTCTTCCTCCTGAGGCGCGAAGCACGGTGCTCGAGCTCCTGACAGGCTCTTTGCTGACCCTGAGTGCCTCAAATCGACCCGCCACGTGTGACGCGAGGCCGGCTTGGAAGGCGGACGTGCCAGCCTGGCGTCTTGACCCTGCGCTCTTGTCGTCCCTCCTTCGCGGTTCAGCCTGGGGTGCTGGGAGTGTGCCGAGGGCCCCTCCAATGGTGCTTCCCCACAGCTGGTTAACCTCGGCCTTGGCCTCACCTTTGAGCGACGAGGCCCCACCCCACCGGGCCTCCGCCGAGGTCCAGAGGACGGCTGGAAAGGCGCCGGCCTCTAGCCCCCTGCTGGGAGCGAGCGAGCTCAGACTAGGCAGGCCTTGTTTTGAGCGACATGTCCGATTGAGCATGCGCTCCTTGTTTTGAACCTGCACGCAAAAGCTCAGTCTAGGCAGGCCTCAGACTGGTCTTGTAGTTGTCGATGTGCATTTCTCCCGAGGGGAGTCCTCCGCGGGCTCGTGAGGTTTCGGGCTTCTGAGGAGCCTGCTAGTCCGCCCGAGAGGGCCTCGCGAGAAACGAGCACTAGATCATGGTGAGAGGTGCGCGCATACCACGCCCAGCCCCCGCTTGCGAGGTGCTCGTGAGGGAGGGGTAGCGGGCGTGGGCCTCGAAACAAGGCACGAAGCAAGAAAACTCAAGAAATCAACATGAACAAGAAAAAATGCCCCCCATGCTTGCCAATGAAAATAGGACTTCGACTTCAAACCCAAAATACGGTAAATCGAGCTAAAGAAAAGGGGTTGAAAGTAAATGGCCGCGTCCAGCACCTAGCTAGTCTTCTTGTCTTCTCACCATCGCGGAGCTAAATGCTTTCACTAGCCGTGAGCATAGTGATTGGGGGACAGTGTCGATGGCCAGCGCTGAGCATGGTGCTTCCACTAGGAAGTGGGCGGGAGCCCCCGAGGCCTGAGGGCGGCTCTCCGGGGACTCCAGGGCGTGTACAATCCGACTCATTATTACGTGCGAGTGTCATGGGCGGAGACCTTCATAGGCGTGAGCCTTGCTTCATATCGCTAGACGAGAGCGTCGCCTTGCGCCACCCTCGACCATCGTTGGGGCGTCCGGAAACCAGGACGATGCCAAGGGGCAAAGGGGACGCTAGCGGCACCCTCGGCAACCATGGACCCTCTGCCGGGGGGAGGGCTCGTCGGCGCCTCCCCGATAAAGGACTGATACGTCTCCGTCGTATCTACTTTTCCAAACACTTTTGCCCTTGTTTTGGACTCTAACTTGCATGATTTGAATGGAACTATCCCGGACTGACGTTGTTTTCAGCAGAATTGCCATGGTGTTATTTTTGTGCAGAAATAAAAGTTCTCGGAATGACCTGAAAATCAACGGAGATTATTTTTGGAATATATAAAAAATACCGGCAAAAACATCCATGTCAGGGGGCCCACACCCTGTCCATTAGGGTGGGGGCGCGCCCCCTGCCTCGTGGGCCCCTTGACGCTCCACCGACCTCAACTCCAACTCCATGTATTCACTTTCAGGGAGAGAAAAAATCAGAGAGAAGGATTCATCGTGTTTTACGATACAGAGCCGCCACCAAGCCCTAAACTCTCTTGGGAGGGCTGATCTGGAGTCCGTTCGGGGCTGTGGAGAGGGGAATCCGCCGCCCTCATCATCATCAACCTTCCTCCACCACCAATTTCATGATGCTCATCGCCGTGCGTGAGTAATTCCATCGTAGGCTTGCTAGACGGTGATGGGTTGGATGAGATTTATCATGTAATCGAGTTACTCTTGTTAGGGTCTGATCCCATGTATACACAGTTCGAACACTGGGGGGCGCACGAAGAACTCTCTCTCTCTCGCTCACTCTCACAACGATCTCTAGGCCTAGCTCACCGAACCCAAGGAACAAGAGACACGAGAGTTTATACTGGTTCGGGCCACCATTTTGGTATAATACCCTACTCTAGTGTGGTGTGGTGGATTGCCTCGTAGGCTGAGGATGAACTAGTACAAGTGATGAACAGCCTCCTGAGGAGAGGTGTTCGTTAACTCGGTGAGCTTGTGTGTGTGGGGATGGTCTGAATGATCTGTCCCTTGCTAAGGTGGTGGCTAGTCCTATTTATAGAGGCCCTGGTCCTCTTCCCAAATGTTTAGGCGGGAAGGGATCCCACAACGGCCAATTTTGAAGGGAGACAACTAGTACATGCTATCTTGACAAAAGGTGGTCTTCGCCTGCCAAAGGCTGTGGTGGTGACACCGCCGTGGGCTCCGCGGTGACCTCCGTCCTACTGGTCTTGTTCTTGTTGCACCGATATGGAAACCTTTGCCTAATGCCTCGGGACTCCTTGCCTGCGCTTGCCCCTTTAGCACCAAAGAGGAAACTGGCACCCTGCGCCCGCTGGCGCCACCTGGCCTTGGTCGTCACGGCTCACGTCACGTGGACCTCGCGAGGTGCACCTTGCATAGATATCTCTGCTACTCGGGAGCTAGCCTGCGGAGGCTGCCCCCAGGAGGTCTTGGCGTCATCCACCTCACGAGGCTTGGCCCCTCTTGAGGGTCTTGAATGGTTGCTGATGAAGATGGGCCGTACCAGGCCGCTGGATGAGCCACGCCATGGGCCGCAGGCAGGTAAGTCTGGGTACCCCCGTTACCAAGACGCCGACAGATGCACCTGCGAAGTTTGCACCGATTCTCGAGGTGAGAAAGGGCAATGCACGGTACAGTAGAGGCTAGCAAATTGCAAAAAGGTAAGCGTGTGTATAATCCATGGACTCACATTAGTCATAAAGAACTCATATACTTATTGCAAAAGTTTATTAGCCCTCGAAGCAAAGTAGTACTACGCATGTCCCTAGGGGGATAGATTGGTAGGAAAAGATCATCACTCGTCCCTGATTGCCACTCATAAGGAAGAAAATCAATAATAAATCATGCTCCAACATCATAGCATAACGAGAGATTATACGTGCATGCTTCGGGAATCACAAACCTTAACACCAATTTTCTTACTAACCACAACCATTTACTAATACCTCCTGTCGTGGGTTTGTCATGGCAGATGTCCTCGTGAAAGGACTTAGTCGTGGAGCCATCGCTACGAGTTAGTTTAAAGGGGTTAAACTGGACAAGGGACACGAGGGTTTTTGTACTAGTTCGGCCCCTTCGATGAATGTAAAGGCCTATGTCTAGTTGTGTTTGGTATTGTTGGGGATTCGATGACCAGGGAGCGAATCCGCTTTGCCTGGCTCTCGAGTTGTTGTCTGTTGTACTTAAACCGCTGCCGGGTCATCCCTTTATATACACAGGTTGACGCCCACCGGTTTACAGAGTCCCGAGGCCGGATCATAAACGTGTCTGGTTCGGTCTCTATCCTTCCTATCTTACAATGCAAGTTACATGAGAAAGTCGGTTTACATCTACAGGCCTTAATTCGCCATTGGGCCTTGGGCCTTCGTAAAGCGCCACCATCCTTACGTCTTTATGGGCTTTTGATCTTCTTGGAGTTAATCCAGCTACTCCTGGCCGGTTTACATCCAGTAGTAATATCCCCAACATTAGGCCCCAGATTGATTTGAACTTGTTCATGTCAATCTTCAACACTTCAAAAAATTCTTCTCTTGCACCTTCACCTTGATCTTGTAAACCGCCGTGACGTCATACTCCAGGATCATGTTAAATCGCCATGACATCATCTTGTTATTTAAAAATGGTACATCTCACCCTCAGTTAATGAGCCTCTGACAATCGAGGCAACCGGTCCTGTTAGGTATCCAATATCCCGACCCCTTGATTCTCGCGCCTGTTACCTCCCCCTTTACCTTATAAATAGGGCCATGGGTCATTTCCTTTTTTCCCTCCGTCTCTTTGCTTCTTCTTCCTCCTCGCGACACCTCTGCACCCAAGCGTCGCCGCCGTCGCCGAGCTTCGCTTCCACCTCTCCGTTGGCCGCTGCATCGACCTGGTTGCACCAGAGAGCCGCGACATACCTCCGCTGCTGCAACAACCGCTGTAAGTCTTTCCCTTTCCTCCTCTGTAGATCTATCTAGGGTTTCATTGTTCCTCAAAGTTCATCGAAGCTCCGGCACTGTTCTTCCCTGTTCCTCCTTAGTTCATGGATAAAAACCTCCAGCTTGATGTATTCCGTGTAACAACTACAACATTCCTTATCTTCTGCTATCACAACAAACCCTTATGCGCATAAAAACTAATCTGGACCTTTGTGAACCACTTTGGGACCAACCTTTTTAGGTCTAAATCTTTTTGTTTTCCTGTCTTATGGTAGATCCAAAATTTCCATGTAATCTTGTGAAACCTGTTTCACCTTATTTAGCCATTCTTTCCTTAGATCTGTATCTTCTTTATCACATAGGCGGTAGACCTTTGTAGAAAGCAATCTATCACATACCATTAGTCCCCTTGTAAACCGGCAATCCCTTTATCTCCGTTGTCATACTCCAGTTTAGCAGTATGCGTATACCTTTGTTCCGTTTATCACTTTATCATTCATCATTGTATCAGCCTCCGGTTTATGAAATTTACATACTTGGATTTCTTTATCCCGTTGCACCTTATGCACTACCATGAATGAATTGTAAAGCGGCATTTCTTTCAGCTTTTCACTTGCAATGGCCAAGCAGTTTTATTCCTGCAACTGGGCTTCCTCCCAGGTTACCGAGGAGCAACTTAATGGAATGGTTAAAATTGGTACCTTACCAAAAAAGAATGAGATCCGGTGGCGAGTTCCTGGATCGGAGAACCCTCCCACTCCCAAGCAGGGTGAAGTAGTGGTGTTTGTTGATCACATAGGTCGTGGCTTCAAACCGCCCGGGTCAAAGATTTTCCGGGATGCGCTTGCCAGTTTCCAGCTCCACCCTCAAGATATTGGACCCAACTCGGTATCCAATATATGAAATTTCCAAGTCTTCTGTGAAGTGTACTTACAAGAAGAGCCAATTGTTGAACTATTCTGGGATTTCTTCCATCTAAACCGGCGCACTGAATTTGTAGACGGACCCAACACTGAAATCGGTGGCATATCCATTCAAAAAAGAAAAGAGGTTGAATTTCCTCATGCCAAGCTGCACAGTCACCCCAAAGAGTGGAATCAAACTTGGTTCTACTATAAAGACACCTCCCGTGAAGACGAGAATCCTCTCTCGGGTTACCGTGCCCACTGGCTTGCCAATACTCATCCACTTCCACAGCGGCTAAGTTCTCAAGAACGGGCCCCGTATGCACCTCAACTCGCCAAGCCGAGAGCCTTCCTGGCCAACAGTTTAACAGGTGTAGGCTTTGTCCGTTGTTGGATATCTTTGAGCATCTTGCCGTTAAGTCGCCGCTCTAGCTTAATGTGCGAGTATACTGGTGAAGTAGGGGACTCCCAACGTCATACCAACATTCAGCTAACCGATGAAGAGGTCACCGAGGCCGTCAAGAAGATATTGAACGAATCGGAAGTTGTCTGCCGCCAAACCGGCTTAGACCCCTTTTACACAAAAAACAAACCGCCTGCTGTAAGTATTGTCCTTCCACTTTACACTTGATATATTTTAGACTGTACAACCTGTGAATACCCTTCTGCTTGTTTATAAACATGGTGATGATCCGTTCTGGAAGAAGAAACCTCAAGAAAAAGTGGCAAAGCCTTCCCGTACTAAAACAAAAGCCGTCAAGAAAACCTCAAATCGGAAGGCAGCTGAACGCATCAGCATGGAACTGGATGACGACCCAGACAGAAGTTGAGGTAGAACTTGATTCACTTGGTTCCCTTTCCATGCATCTCATTAACAATGATACTGATACGTCTCTGCCGTATCTACTTTTCCAAACACTTTTGCCCTTGTTTTGGACTCTAACTTGCATGATTTGAATGGAACTAACCCAGACTCACGCTGTTTTCAGCAGAATTGCTATGGTGTTATTTATGTGCAGAAACAAAAGTTCTCGGAATGACCTGAAACTTCACGGAACATCTATTAGGAAATAATAAAAAAATCCTTGCAAAAGATGACAGCCAGGGGGCCCACCACCTGTCCACGAGGGTGGGGGGTGCGCCTTCCCCCCTAGGGCGCGCCCCCTATCTCGTGGACCCCCTGGAGCTCCTGTGACCTCAACTCCAACTCTATATATTTGGTTTCGGAGAGAAAAAAATTAGAGAGAAGAATTCATCGCGTTTTACGATACGGAGCCGCCGCTAAGCCCTAAAACCTCTCGGGAGGGCTGATCTGGAGTCCGTTCGGGGCTCCAGAGAGGGGAATCCGTCGCCATCGTCATCGTCAACCATCTTCCATCACCAATTTCATGATGCTCACTGCCGTACATGAGTAATTCCATCGTAGGCTTGCTGGACGGTGATGGGTTGGATGAGTTCTATCATGTAATCGAATTAGTTTTGTTAGGGTTTGATCCCTAGTATCCACTATGTTCTGAGATTGATGTTGCTATGACTTTGCTATGCTTAATGCTTGTCACTAGGACCCGAGTGCCATGATTTCAGATCTGAACCTATTATGTTTTCATCAATATATGAGAGTTCTTGATCCTATCTTGCAAGTCTATAGTCACCTATTATGTGTTATGATCAGTTAACCCCGAAGTGACAATAATCGGGATACTTACCGGTGATGACCATAGTTTGAGGAGTTCATGTATTCACTATGTGCTAATACTTTGTTTTGGCACTCTATTAAAAGGAGGCCTTAATATCCCTTAGTTTCCATTAGGACCCCGCTGCCACGGGAGGGTAGGACAAAAGATGTCATGCAAGTTCTTTTCCATAAGCACGTATGACTATATTCAGAATACATGCCTACATTACATTGATGAATTGGAGCTACTTCTGTGTCACCCTAGGTTATGACTGTTACATGATGAACCGCATCCGGCATAATTCTCCATCACCGATCCATTGCCTACGAGCTTTCCATATATTGTTCTTCGCTTATTTACTTTTCTGTAGCTATTGCTATCATCACTACAAAATACCAAAAACATTACTTTTACTACTGTTACCTTTTGCTACTGTTACCACTACTATCATATTACTTTTCTACTAAATATTTTGCTGCAGATATTAAGTTTCCAGGTTTGGTTGAATTGACAACTCAGCTGCTAATACTTGAGAATATTCTTTGGCTCCCCTTGTGTCGAATCAATAAATTTGGGTTGAATACTCTACCCTCGAAAACTGTTGCGATCCCCTATACTTGTGGGTTATCAAGACTACTTTCTGGCGCCGTTGCCGGGGAGCATAGCTCTATTCTTTGAGTCACTTGGGATTTATATCTACTTATCATTATGAAGAACTTGAGAGATCCAGAAAACAAGATTTATCCCTCAACTACGAGGGGAGGTAAGGAACTGCCATCTAGCTCTGCACTTGATTCACCTTTTTGAGTAAGCTTGCGACACCTAAACCTGCTTCTGCTATTCGTTCTGATATGTCGCATGTTATTGATGATGCCACTTCTGCTATGCATGATACTTATGATGAAACTACTTCTATGCTTGATACTACTGTGCCACTTGGTGAATTTCTTGATAAACAACTTGCTAGGGCTAGAGAGAATGAAAATATTGAATCTGATAATATTGATGAAAGTGATGATGAAGACTTGCCCGTTATCCCTAAGGGTTATGTTTTTGATAAAGAAGCTTCTTTAGCTATTTTAGCTTGAAAAGATAGTTATGAACTTAAGAGGTTATTAGCTAAATGGAATATGCAATCTCTAAATGCTAGGATGAAACCAGACCCCGCTTTTGCTACTTCACCTATCTTTGTTACTGATAAGGATTATGAATTCTCAGTTGATCCTGATATAATTTCTTTGGTTGAATCTGATCCTTTTCATGGCTATGAATCTGAAACTGTTGTGGCACATCTTTCTAAATTAAATGATATAGCCACCCTGTTCACTAATGATGAGAGAACTCGTTACTTTTATATCCTTAAAATATTTCCGTTCTCATTAAAGGGTGATGCTAAGATATGGTTTAATTCTCTCGATCCTGGTTGTGTGCGTAGTCCCCAGGATATGATTTATTACTTCTCTGCTAAATATTTCCATGCTCATAAGAAACAAGCTGCTTTGAGGGATATATATATATAATTTTGTGCAAATTGAAGAAGAGAGTCTCCCACAAGCTTGGGGGAGGCTTCTCCAATTACTTAATGCTTTGCCTGATCATCCTCTTAAGAAAAATGAAATACTTGATATCTTTTATAATGGACTAACCGATGCCTCCAGAGATTACCTGGATAGTTGTGCTGGTTCTGTTTTCAGGGAAAGAACACCGAATGAAGCTGAAATTATATTGAATAATATGTTGGCAAATGAAAATAATTGGACACTTCCTAAGCCAGCTCCTGAGCCTATTACTAAACCAACTCCGAAGAAGAGGGGTGTTTTATTTCTCAGTCCTGAAGATATGCAAGAGGCAAAGAAATCTATGAAAGAGAAAGGTATTAAAGCTGAAGATGTTAAGAATTTACCTCCTATTGAAGAAACACACGGTCTTAATTTACCGCCCGTTGAAGAAACATATGATCTTAATCCATTACCCATTTAAGAAGTACATGCTCTTGATAACCTGACACAGGTAGTAAAGGTAAATTTTCTCTATAGATATGATAAAGCTGAAATCCCATTTACTAAGTTTGCTAGCCCATGCTTAGATGAGTTTGATAAATTTATGGCTAAGCAAGATGATTTTAATGCTTATTTTGGTAGACAATTGAAATACAATTCAAATATGCTTGAACACTTGGGTGATTATATGGCTAATGTCAAAGGTGAACTTAAACTTATTAGTAAACATGCTTCTATGGTTACCATTCAAGTAGAACAAGTACTTAAGGCTCAAAATGATTTACTCAATGAATTGAATAGTAAGGATAATGATAATGCTGTTAGAGTTATGACTAGAGGTGGTAAAATGACTCTGGAACATTTGTATCCTGAAGGCCATCCTAAGAGAATTGAGCAAGATTCTCAGAGAAATAATGTGGATGCACCTAGTCCTTCTAAAATGAAGAAAAAGAAAAATGATAGGACTCTGCATGCTTCTAGTGAACCTATTACTGAAACACCTGAGAATCCAAATGATATTTCTATCTCTGATGCTGAAACACAATCCGGTAATGAACCTAAAACTAGTGATAATGTTAATGATAATGTTCATGATGATGCTCAACCTAGTAATGATAATGATATAGAAATTGAACCTGTTGTTGATCTTGATAACCCACAATCAAAGAATCAACGTTATGATAAGAAATACTTTGTTGCTAGGAAACACTGTAAGGAAAGAGAGTCTTGGGTTCAGAAACCCATGCCTTCTCCTCCCAAACCATCCAAGAAAAAGGATGATGAGGATTTTGAGCGCTTTGCTGAAATGATTAGACCTATCTTTTTGCGTATGCGATTAACTGATATGCTCAAAATGAATCCTTATGCTAAGTATATGAAAGAAATTGTTACTAATAAAAGAAATATACCGGAAGCTGAAATTTCCACCATGCTTGCTAATTACACTTTTAAGGGTGGAATACCAAAGAAACTTGGAGATCCCAGTGTACCAACTATACCATGCTCCATTAAAAGAAACTATGTTAAAACTGCTTTATGTGATCTTGGAGCTGGTGTTAGTGTTATGCCTCTCTATTTATATCGTAAACTTGATTTGAATAAGTTGACACATACTGAAATATCTTTGCAAATGGCTGATAAATCAACTGCTATACCTGTCAGTATTTGTGAGGATGTGCCTGTTGTAGTTGCAAACGTTACTATTTTAACGGACTTTGTTATTCTTGATATTCCCGAGGATGATAGTATGTCTATTATTCTTGGAAGACCCTTTTTGAATACTGCAGGGGCTGTTATTGATTGCACTAAAGGCAATGTCACTTTTCATGTTAATGGTAACAAGCATATGGTACACTTTCCAAGGAAACAACCTCAAGTTCATAGTATCAACTCTATTGGAAAAATTCCATCTATTATATTTGGAGGTTTTGAATTTCCTCTTTCTACTGTCAAGAAGAAATATGATATTCTTGTTATTGGGGATCTGCATATCCCCGTTGAGGTAACATAGTGTTATTCAAAATTCCATGTTATTCAGAATGATTTCATTAACAAGACTTGATCAACCTTGTTAGTGGATTCCTTTTGATGATCATGAGATGGATGAAACTAGAAGGCACAACCTGCTGTACCCTCCTCTGACTTTCTGTTATTTATATTAAATAAAATAAAAATAGTATTTTTCTGTCTGTTATCTGATTTATCCATGCAATATAAAAATACCCCGAAAATAAAATTTCTCCAAATGCCCTAAAATTTAAATATGATTTTTTCTGGAATATTTGTCACTGAGAACACAGCAGGAGGAGTTGGCACCTGGCCACGAGGGTCAGGGGCGCGCCCTACCCCCTGGGCGCGCCCCCTTGCCTCATGGGCCCATGGTGGCCCTCCTCCACTTATTCCTGCACCCACACACTCCTTCTTCCTCCCACAAACACGAATATCCCGCTCAAACCCGAGTCCAAGCTCATTTTGCTGCCATTTTTGATCTCCTTGCTCAAAGCACCTCTCACAAAACTGCTTGGGGAGATTGTTCCTTGGTATGTGACTCCTCCATTGGTCCAATTAGTTTTTGTTCTAGTGCTTTATTCATTGCATATTTTTGCTGCTTAGGTGACCCTGTTCTTGAGCTTGCATGTCAAATTTATATGGTCAAAAGTAGTTTTGACGCATGATATAGGCCCTAGGCACTTGTAGGAGTAGTTGCTATCAATATTATTGAGTTTGGTTCGCTTTTATTTTGAAGTTACTAAAAATTTCAGAAATTTTTCAGAGGAAGAAATATATTTACGAAAATGTACCAAGGTGGTTTTTCAAGGAAGCAAGGACCCAGGCTTGCAATGCGTGATGTTGATGATGAGCCACCAAGAAATGCTCCAGTGCGTCCTTATGAATGGCCTTTGGAAAACTTTCTGGATCAAGCGGGGATTAAGGAAGAATTTAATGCATATTTGCGTAATGCTGATCTTGTGAGCTTCGAGGAAGAAAACTGCAGCCAGTATCACTATCTCATTAGTTCCTTTGTGAGGAGGTTTGAATTTTCATCTTCACGTAATTCTCCAACTGTCCTGTTTGATCTTTATGAAAATTCTTACACTATGGACTTAGAGGATTTTACCACTGCTTGCAAACTTCCACAATGGGGTAGTATCAGGGAACCTCGCAAATCTGAATTTAGAGATTTTCTTGCTAGTACAACTGTGGGGGAATCTAGAGATATAACACAAGCTACCATAGGGAGCATTCATTTTCCTGCTATACACTATTTTGCTCTCTTCATAGGTAGGTGTATAAATGGTAAAGATGAAGCATGTCATATGTGTGTCCCTGACCTCAGTATTCTTAGGAGTGCTGTGTTAGGAGACAAATCTTATAATTTGGGAGCCATTGTTGCACGTAGGTTGCATCTTAATAGATTTAATGGAGATTTCTTTGGTGGAATTTATGCAACCCGCTTGGCTGATTTTCTTGGTGTAACTATACGTAATGATGATATTGAATTACCTCCTGCTTACCTAGAATTTAATGCTATGGTTCACCACTAGTTTGTCTAGATGAATGAATCACCTCTCCAGTATCATTTAATCTTTGACAGACGTCGTGCTGTCCGTATTAGTCTCCTTGCTCCTGCCTTCTTTGATTATCAGGCAAAAGGAAGATATATTATTACCAGAGAGGAGGCAGATGAGTACGAGAGGAGGGCGGAGGCCGCTCGTCGCCACGCTGCAGCTCAGGAGGTGATAGCCGCTGCATCTCAGTATGACCCCAACTATTATTATGGATATCCGCCAGGCCAGCCGTGGCCATAGACCAAGTTAGGCCAAAAGCCTAAGCTTGGGGGAGTATGTGTTTCTCACCGACATTACATTTATGTTCACACACTCATTGCTAGATGTTGGTGCTCATACTTTTTCATTGTATCATCCATGCTAGTTTATTTTCCTTTTTATGCTTTCTTCTTATGTGTTTAATAAACCTTAAGAAAAACCAAAAAAATAGTTGTAGCTTTTAATTAGTTTACTTTCCATGCTTGTGGTAGTAATTAAAAATAAAACCCAAAAAGATTTCCTGTTCTTCTTTTGCTTGTTGGGAGCTTTCCCATGTAAATAGTTTTATTTCTTTTCTTTTCTTTGAGGTCGATAGGAGAAGACCATAATTAAATTATTGAAGTGGCTCTTATATGCATTATTGTTGATCTGACAAAAGAGCCCATATTGCCTTGTCTTCTCCTGTTTATTGAATGCTTGCAGATTCCATCTTAGTCCAATGCACGTGCACTCTTAATATTATTCACATCATTCGGTCATGCAAGTGAAAGGCAATTATGACGATATATGATGGACTGACTGAGATGATAAAAGCTGGTATGAACTCGACCTCTCTTGTTTTTGTAAATATGATTAGTTCATCGTTCCTGATTCAGCCTATTATGGATAAACATGTTTGCAATGACAACTAGAGATCATAGTTTCTTGTGCCATGCTTGATTAGCTAGGAGCTTATAATAGTTTACCTCGCGTTCCAACATGCTATTAAAGTGGTTGTGATGTGGTATGATAGGGTGGTATCCTCCTCTGAATGATTTAAGTGACTTGACTTGGCGCATGTTCACGCATGTTGTTGAAACAAAATCAACATAGCCTTCACAATATTTATGTTCATGGTGGATTATATCCTACTCATGCTTGCATTCGGTGTTGATTAATTTTAATGCATGTTCATGACTGTTGTCACTCTCTAGCTGGTCACTTCCCAGTCTTTTGCTAGCCTTCACCTGTACTAAGCGGGAATACTTCTTGTGCATCCAACTACTTAAACCCCAAAGTTATTCCATATGAGTCCACCATACCTACCTATATACGGTATCTACCTGTCGTTCCAAGTAAATTTGTATGTGCCAAACTCTAAACCTTCAAATAAATATCCTGTTTTGTATGCTCGAATAGCTCATGTATCAACTAGGGATGTCCGTATCTTCCATGTTAGGTGGGTTATTCTCAAGAGGAGCGGACTCCGCTCCTCACTCACGAGAAAAATGGCTGGTCACCGGGATGCCCAGTCCCAAGCTTTATGCAAATCAAATCAAAATAATTGCAAACAAAACTCCCCTTGGGACTCTTGTTAGTTGGAGGCACTCGTTGTTTTGAGCAAGCCATGGATTGATGCTTGTTGGTGGAGGGGGAGTATAAACTTTACCATTCTGTTTGGGAACCGCCTATAATGTGTGTAGCATGGAAGATATTGCCATCTCTTGGTTGTTATGTTGACAAAGAAAGTATATCGCTCAAAATATTATTCACCTCTATTTCAAAACCGAGCTCTGGCACCTCTACAAATCCCTGCTTCCCTCTGCGAAGGGCCTATCTATTTACTTTCATGTTGAGTCATCATCCTCTTGTTAAAAAGCTCCAGTTGGAGAGCACCATTGTCATTTGCATTCATTACTGTTAGTTTACATTGAGTATGACTTGACTGGATCTCTTTTACCATGAATACAATGTTTAGTCAGTCCTTGATATTTAAAGGTGCTCTGCATTTATGTTTTGCAGTCTCAGAAAGGGCTAGCGAGATACCATCTTGTTATATCATATTATGATTGTTTTGAGAAAGTGTTGTCATCCGAGATTTATTATTATTGCTCGCTAGTTGATTATGCCATTGATATGAGTAAACTAGAGACCTAAGCATTGTTGTGAATGTGGTTAGTCATAATCTTTGCTGAAAACATGAATGCTAGCTTTACATATTTACAACAACAAGAGCAAACAGAGTTTGTAAAAGTTTTTCTTTATCACTTTCAGTTTATCAACTGAATTGCTTGAGGACAGGCAAAGGTTTAAGCTTGGGGGAGTTGATATGTCTCCGCCGTATCTACTTTTCCAAACACTTTTGCCCTTGCTTTGGACTCTAAATTGCATGATTTGAATGGAACTAATCTGGACTGACGCTGTTTTCAGCAGAATTGCTATGATGTTATTTATGTGCAGAAACAGAAGTTCTCGGAATGACCTGAAACTTCACGGAACATCTATTCGGAAATAATAAAAAATCCTTGCAAAACATGAAGGTCAGGGGGCCCACCACCTGTCCACGAGGGTGGGGAGTGCGCCTACCCCCCTAGGGCGCGCCCCTACCAGGTGGGCCCACTGGAGCTCCTCTGACCTCAACTCCAACTCTATATATTTGGTTTCGGAGAGAAAAAAATCAAAGAGAAGAATTCATTGCGTTTTATGATATGGAGCCGCCGCCAAGCCCTAAAACCTCTCGGGAGGGCTGCTCTGGAGTCCGTTCGGGGCTCCGGAGAGGCGAATCCGTCGCCATCGTCATAGTCAACCATCCCCCATCACTAATTTCATGATGCTCACCGCCGTGCGTGAGTAATTCCATCATAGGCTTGCTGGACGGTGATGGGTTGGATGAGATCTATCATGTAACCGAGTTAGTTTTGTTAGGCTTTGATCCCTAGTATCCACTATGTTCTGAGATTGATGTTGCTATGACTTTGCTATGCTTAATGCTTGTCACTAGGGCCCGAGTGCCATGATTTCAGATCTGAACCTATTATGTTTTCATCAATATATGAGAGTTCTTGATCCTATCTTGCAAGTCTATAGTCACCTATTATGTGTTATGATCCGTTAACCCCGAAGTGACAATAATCGGGATACTGACCGGTGATGACCATAGTTTGAGGAGTTCATGTATTCACTATGTGCTAATGCTTTGTTCCGGTACTGTATTAAAAGGAGGCCTTAATATCCCTTAGTTTCCATTAGGACCCCGCTGCCATGGGAGGGTAGGACAAAAGAGGTCATGCTAGTTCTTTTCCATAAGCACGTATTACTATATTCGAAATACATGCCTACATTGCATTGATGAATTAGAGCTAGTTCTGTGTCATCCTAGGTTATGACTGTTACATGATGAACTGCATCCGGCATAATTCTCCATCACCGATCCATTGCCTATGAGCTTTCCATATATTGTTCTTCGCTTATTTACTTTTCCGTAGCTATTTCTATCATCACTACAAAATACCGAAAACATTACTTTTACTATTGTTACCTTTTGCTACCATTACCACTACTATCATATTACTTTGCTACTAAATACTTCGCTGCAGATATTAATTTTCCAGGTGTGGTTGAATTGATAACTCAGCTGCTAATACTGGAGAATATTCTTTGGCTCCCCTTGTGTCAAATCAATAAATTTGGGTTGAATACTCTACCCTCGAAAACTGTTGCGATCCCCTATACTTGTGGGTTATCAGATACTTATCAGGAGGATGAGGAGGGCAACCAAGCTGACAATGTAGAGGTAATTATCCTTTCCTCCGGTTCAGACTCTCTGCCAACACAAGAAATCCGTCAAGCGATCCGGAAAGTAAGATTTTCACATCCTCTTGCTCACTTGGATCCAACATTTATTTTGAAGAAGCAGCAGCACGAGACTCGCCGCACAACCCGGCACAGCGGCCAAAAGGTTACTTTGACCGGTTTACCGGACACCCCGGTTCGGAAACGCAGATCTGAGGTCTCACCTGCTTCTGACACTTCTTATCCCAAGGCAGGCTATTTCTGACATCCTCTTAATCCGTCTGATTCGAATTATCAGGTGACACCTCCTTCATCCTCTGGCGAGTCACCAGCAACCCAACTCCCTCCTCTCAAGACCGTAGCTGGGTAAATATTTCACCTCTTCCTTTGATGTTTCATACTTTATTCGTTATGCTAACCCTTGCATCCTTTTCTTTTTAGAGCCAAAGCTAGACCCAGTAAAAAGGCTCGGGTGACTAATCCGCCCGAAGACTAGGTGGTTATTGAACCGGAGAAGACTGCTGAACCGGAGGGTCCAAGTGCTGAAGCCACCTTTGATGAACCACCCCCTCAAGATCACAATACTGATGAACAAGCAGAAGTTGATATTGTTGTGCCAGATGATGAACCGGCCAATCCAAGCTGGACTGATGACAGACCTTCTAGTCCGGTGAGAACCAATAACACTCCATCAACTCCAGAAAAGGCTGCTGGAGACAAAGAAGGCGAGGTTATCATTATTGGTATTGGTCACACTTCTCCTGGCCATCCTGTAATTTTGGCAAAACATAGTGCCAAGGAAGAGCGTGCTGCTATGGAGAAAGGCAAATGGAGCACTGATTTATCTAGCTATGCCCATCTTAGTGCTCAAGAGCTCCACTCTGGTTTCCTAAACCGTCTGCACTCAAACCGTGATTATGAAGCCGGTTTGGTGAACCGTGATTATGCCTCAAAGGGTATTTTCATCACTTCCCCTCTTCGTAAATCCAATTTTTTCAGTATCAACTCAAGTAGCCCCCAAGGGCCGGTTTATGATAACAATCATAAATCGGGACTTTGTAATATCTCAATCCTTGCATGCTAATCCTTCATATGTCAAATGATCTTTGGAAACAAATCGGTACTTTATCATTATATTCCTGTAGTTTTCATCGGTGTAGCCCCCAAGGGCCGGTTTATCTTTCCAAAGTAAATCGGGTCTTGAATCAATGTGTCAACGTTGAACAGATGTACATTTGCCCCCAAGTGTTAAGGATAATGCTTGCATTGTACTTGAGACTTGTGAAAAATATATTGATGATAGAGTAAATAGGCATTAGCCCCCAAGTAGAAAGTGCATAACTTGTTATACGCTTGGTACTTCATTACCTTTCTTTATGATATATCTCACCTTTGTAGGCTGAGCTGAATAAGAAGGATGCTCAAACCACGGACCTTCAAGAGAATGTTAAATCTCAACAAGCAGAGGCTTCCAAAGACAAAGAAGAGCTGACCAATGCCTTAGCAGCTATGGAGAAGCTGAAAGAAACCTTTGACAAAGAGCGTGCAGGCTGGGAGACGGAAAAGGCCGGTTTAACAAAGAAGGCCGAGGACGCAGAGGCAGCCCTGAAGCCGGTGGTTGAAGAACTGACCGACTTAAAGCGGAAGATTAACGCCATGACTTCTGATGTGTTTGCTAAGTACCCTCTCGTACAGTTTGTCTAATTCATAAGATCTTATCAATGACCGGTTTACTGATGCTTAACCATGACAGGGACCCGCATTTCTCATCTGGGCTCTGACATGCGGATGAAACTTAAAGTGGCCTACACCTTGATAGAACAGCTGTTCTCTGGATCCCAGCGAGCCATTTGCACTACAGCTTATAACAAGCCTCCGCCATCAATGATAAAAGAAACTATTGAAAAGCTGGCCATGCTGCCTGCCCGGATCAACGAACTGAAGAGATCAGCCGCAAGATCAGGAGCACTGACCGCGCTAATCCGGGCCAAGGCGTGGATTCCAGATCTTGAATCAGCAGATATCATCAAAGGGTATCCTGGTCTGAAAGAAGACGGCTTAGACTTCAATAACAACGATCTTCGAAGGCAGACAAAGGATATGCGACCAATAGCAAGCAAACTAGCGAAGGACATAGATTTATCTCATTTCCAACCGGTTTATGATGCCGAGGGAAAAAGACAGCCCGTGTTGATCCATAATGTTGAAGATCTTGTACCACCAATCCGTAAGCATACTTACGCTCCGGACATTGACCCCTCAAATCTTATCCATGAAGAGGCCGTTTTTCAAGCCTTAACCAGAATCAATTGGTCAACGGTTGATTTCCAGTGTCTGGCGAGGGATGAATAGAATGTGACCGCGCAAGATGACCCTCAATCGTCAAGCCGTCCCGATGAGGAATTCTAAACCGGTGGTCGGTTTACCAGTTGCAGTCTTCCACTCGTTGAAAACAATTATTCAATTTGGGCTGTTTAAAGCGCCTTGTAATAGGATAGCATGAACACCTTTATCTGCCATGCCATTGAGCATGTTTGTTTTGCTTGATACCTGAAAACTTGTTCTGCTTTTGGGATCTATTTATGCACAATCAATTATGATTTGTGTTCCTGCATATAAGAACTTGAAAGTGTCCTAGTGGTTTACCACTGGATGGGTCATGATGCCCAAAAAATATATACATAACTTGGATGGCAACCAAGATTTGTAAAATAAATGATACCTGTCACATACTTCGTTGGCTGACCAACTATTTGTATAGTAAGGGTGAAAAACACCAATCCGGAGTGTTGACGAATCCTTGCCCTCTTGCCGGTTCATATAAAAACCAAGCCGGGCTATAATAGCCGCTGATTTGTTCGTATAATGCTGGTGACATCTAGTCAAAACCAGACCGGAGCAATGTACTATCGGTTTAAAAACTGATCGTGTACTGACAACTAAGCGTTGAAAATCACGCCGGGTTGTAGTAAACACCGGTTTATCAGAAAATATTCATAAATCCCTTATTAAAAGATTATAAAAACAGCAAAGACAAAAGAAATATGCAAGGCTTTTCATGGGCTGCCAGGCCGCTGAATTAAACCGTTTTGTAAAGCCTTTTAAGATGGACCTCAATCTTTAACCAATCACCGGATTAACTTTGACAAATTCAGGGTCTATGAGATTTACATGTCAAACGTTCGATGGGTCATACCAGGTTTACCTGGACGGAGTGGCTTACTTAAAGAGGTAGGATAACCCGGGGTTTTAGGTGAATACACCTGGCTTCCAAGCCTGGCTTGATAGCCTATTACCAGGGTGCAAGCTCGTTTGTTCTTTGAGAAGCAAGGAGCCCCCAAGTACTATTTGAGCAATGCTCAGTGGTGACCTATGTTTGAGTTGTGCTTTATGCAACAAACTCTCTTTGTCTCCACATAATTTCCTTGTGGTTTTTAAGCCTATCAAAAGGTGTGGCTATGGCATAAATACAACCAAGCCCCCTAGTGATTTCCCTTTTTGGTTTTAAACCGATCAAGAGGTGTAGCTATGGTTCGGATACGACCAAGACCCTAGTGATTTCCTTTATATCTGTGTGGCTTTATAAGCCGGGTTTAATAGAACTCCGCTTTGTAAGTAGAAGCCCCCATGAAACCACACATGATGTAAAAAAGAACAGAGACCCCGCTTTAGCTGAGGCTCCGGTTGATTATATAATATATACATTGTCATAAGTATGTAGATAAGAAGAGCCTATGGCTCAAGTATGGTAAGGCTGAAGAAAAGCTATATTCCACGGCCGCTGGGTCTCCTCCTCTGATTTGCGTGAGTCTTTGTGCTCTCGAACATCGATGAGGTAGTATGACCCGTTGTGCAGATTTTTGCTGACCACAGAAGGTCCTTCCCAAGGTGGGGATAGCTTGTGCATATCAGTTTGATCCTGGATGAGCCGGAGCACCAGATCGCCTTCTTGAAAGGTTCTGGTCTTAACCCGGCGGCTGTGATAACGTCGGAGATCTTGTTGATAAATCTCGAACGTGCTCCTGCTAAATCACGCTCTTCATCTAATAGGTCCAGTGAGTCCTGACGTGCTTTCTCATTCTCCGCTTCAACGTAAGCCGCCACCCGGGGTGAGTCACGACGGATGTCACTAGGGAGAACTGCCTCTGCTCCGTAAACCATGAAGAAAGGCATGTAACCCATGGATCTGTTAGGTGTGGTGTTGATACTCCATAACACATAAGGTAACTCCTCCACTCAACAACCCGATGTCCGCTTTAAAGGAACCATAAGGCGGGATTTGATACCTCTCAAAATTTCTTGATTTGCCCTCTCTGCTTGACCATTAGACTAGGGGTGAGCCACTGACGCTACATCAAGCCGGATGTGCTCACGTTGGCAAAATTCCTCCATCTCACCCTTTGACAGATTAGTACCATTATCAGTTATAATACTGTGTGGAAAATCAAACTGGAATATCACCTTTTTGATGAATTGAACCGCCGTGGCTGCATCACACTTACTGACTGGCCCTGCTTCTACCCACTTGGTAAACTTGTCAACTGCCACTAACAGGTGGGTCTTTTTGTCCTTGTATCTATTAAAGGGTCCAACCATATCAAGCCCCCAAGTTGCAAACGACCAAGTAATTGGAATCATTCTCAACTCCTGAGCCGGAACATGAGCACGGCGTGCAAATTTTTGACAACCGTCACACCTTTTGACTAAATCCTCAGCATCAGCATGAGCCATCAACCAATAGAAGCCGTGACGAAAGGCCTTAGCCACCAAGGATTTTGAAACCGGCATGGTGACCACAATCTCCTTCGTGGATTTCTCGCAAAATCTCAGAACCCTCTTGAGGAGGCACACAACGCTGAATTGCTCCTGTGACGCTGTAACAATGTAACTCCCCATTGATTATGGTCATTGACTTGGATCGCCGGGTTATCTGCCGGGCCAAGGTTTCATCCTCTAGTAACTCGCCCCGGTTCATGTAAGCCAAGTACGGGACTGTCCAATCCGGTATAACATGCAAAGCTGCCACCAATTGGGCCTCCGGGTCAGGAATGGCCAACTCCTCCTCTGTGGGTATTTTGACTGACGGATTATGCAGTACGTCGAGGAAGACATTAGGTGGCACCGGTTTACGCTGAGAGCCTAGGTGACTTAAAGCGTCCGTCGCTTCATTCTTTCGCCGGTCTATATGGTCAACTTGATAGCCCTTGAAATGACCGGCCACTATGTCCACCTCTCGTTGATATGCAGCCATGAGTGGGTCCTTAGAATCCCAAGTGTCAGATACCTGTTGAGCCACCAGGTCCGAGTCACCGAAGCACTTAACCCGGCTTAAGTTCATCTCCTTAGCCATCCAAAGACCATGGAGTAAGGCCTCATACTCAGCTGCATTGTTAGTGCAAGGGAACATTAAGCGAAGAACATAACAAAACTTGTCACCTTGTGGAGAAGTTAATATGACTCCATCCCCCGAGCCCTCCAATTGCCTGGACCCATCAAAGTGAATAGTCCAATAAGTGTTATCTGGCTTTTCCTCTGGTTCCTGCAATTCGGTCCAATCATTGATGAAATCCACGAGTGCTTGAGATTTGATCGCTGTGCGAGGTGTATATTTGAGTCCATGAGGTCCAAGCTCAATAGCCCACTTAGCAATCTGGCCAGTTGCTTATCTATTTTGAATGATATCTCCCAGAGGGACTGAACTGACCACTGTGATAGGATGTCCATGAAAATAATGCTTGAGCTTCCGGCTTGCCATAAACACCCCATACACCATCTTCTGCCAATGCGGATACCTCTGCCTTGATTCGATAAGCACCTCACTGATATAATAACCCGGTCGTTGAACCGGATACTCCTTTCCGGCCTCCTTGCGCTCCACAACAATAGCTGCACTAGCAGCCCGGGCATTAGCAGCCACATATAGCAGTAAAGGCTCTTTATCGGTCGGAGCTGCAAGGACAGGCGGTTCAGCTAACTGCCTCTTCAAATCCTCAAACGCTTTATCAGTTGCATCACTCTAGACAAAGTCATCTGTTTTCTTTAACATATGATATAAAGGGATAGCTTTCTCCCTGAGATGACTGATAAACCGGCTTAAAGCTGCAATCCGGCCGGCTAAACATTGAACATCATTGATACACGCCGGTTTAGCCAGGGACGTGATTGCTGAATTTTTTCCGGATTAGCCTCAATGCCCCTGTTTGACACCAGAAACCCCAGGAGCTTGCCTGCTGGAACACCAAAGATACATTTGTCCGGATTAAGCATCATCTTATAAACCCGGAGGTTGTCAAAAGTCTCCCTCAAGTCATCTATCAATGTTTCCTCCTTCCTGGACTTCACCACAATATCATCCACATATGCATGAACATTGCGCCCAATCTACTTATGAAGACAATTCTGAACACAGCGCTGATAAGTCGCCTGGGCACTCTTGAGCCTAGAGGGCATGGATACATAACAGAAGGCTCCAAAGGGAGTTCTAAAAGTTGTCTTCTCCTGGTCCTTAACGACCATTTTGATCTGATGATAACCAGAGTTAGCATCCAGAAAACACAAACGGTCACAACCCGCCGTAGCATCAATAATATGATCAATGCGAGGGAGGGCAAAGGTGTCAGTGTCAAAACAGGCGGATCTCGGGTAGGGGGTCCCAAACTGTGCGTCTAAGGCGGATGGTAACAGGAGGCAGGGGACATGATGTTTACCCAGGTTCAGGCCCTCTTGATGGAGGTAATACCCTACGTCCTGCTTGATTGTTCTTGATGATATGAGTATTACAAGAGTTGTCTACCATGAGATCATAGAGGCTAAACCCTAGAAGCTATCCTATGGTATGATTGTATGTTGTCCTACAGACTAAACCCTCCAGTTTATATAGACACCGGAGGGGGCTAGGGTTACACAGAGTCGGTTACAAGGGAGGAGATCTACATATCTGTATTGCCAAGCTTGCCTTCTATGCCAAGGAAAGTCCCATCCGGACACGGGACGACGTCTTCAATCTTGTATCTTCATAGTCCAACAGTCCGACTAAAGGATATAGTTCGGCTGTCCGAAGACCCCCTAATCCAGGACTCCCTCAGTAGCCCCTGAACCAGGCTTCAATGACGATGAGTCCGGCGCGCAGTATTGTCTTCGGCATTGCAAGGCGGGTTCCTCCTCCGAATACTCCATAGAAGGTTTTGAACACAAGGATAGTGTCCGCCTCTACAAAACAAGTTCCACATACCACCGTAGAGAGAATAACATTTCCACAAATCCAATCTGCTGACACGTTTGACAGCACGACGTCATGTCATGGCTCGGTCATTATCCGAACCGTTTTTTCCCAACCAGCACTGCACATATTGCGACGCGGTTTTCTTGACACGTCTTGTCGAAGCAGAGATCGTGTCGCCCTTATTACGGGATTCTCATCAATACGGACGTGGGTAACCCACTCGTTCCCGTTGGTATGACTCCTCGATTTTAGGCAAGTCCAGAACGGCTGTGAGGAGGATGCTCGATATTCACCCTCTTTATAAAGAGGCCAAGGCCTGTCCTTTTTCCTATCGTGCTCAATCGTATCCTTCCCCCACCTCGAGTTCCAACACCCAAGGCTCAAGTCAGGCGCTTCGGACCTTTAACCATGTCCGGATCCAACCTCCAGGGTCGGTGGATGCCTTCCTTTGTCACAGAGGAGGACATCAAGAAGCTGAGAGAGGCCAGGTATCTGACCGCCAAAATCTCGCACAGGCTGCCCGCCTGAGGGCAGGTCATCCCCACTCCCAAACCCAATGAGAGTGTTGTGTTCATCTCCCACTTCCTCCGAGGGCTTGGCCTCGCTCTGGATCCCTTTGTTAGGGGGCTCATGTTCTAGTATGGTCTGGATTTCAATGATCTGGCCCCGAATTCCCTCCTTCGTATCACGTCGTTCATCGTCGTGTGCGAGGCCTTCCTCCGCATTACCCCACACTTTGGCCTGCGGCTCAAGACCTTCAATGTACAGCCGAAGATGATAGAGGGGCGACACACAGAGTGCGGAGGCGCTATAATAAACAGGAACACTGATGTTCCATGGCCAGAGGGTTCCCTTCCAGAGGTGTCCAGTTTATGGCAGCGGGAGTGGTTCTATATCACCGCTCCCCGAAGTACCAAGTGGTTAGCCGCCCCTAACTTTCGCTCGGGCCCCCACCAAAACTGACGTCATGGGTTAACAAGGGGCTGAACTAGGGGCCCGTAAATGATGTGCTGATATTACAGAGTCGCATCAGAGATCTCCTCGAGAGAGATGTCAACCTGGTCATGGTGATGCAAGTCATGCTAGTTCGTCAGGTCCCGCCTTGCAAACGTAGACCTCTCCGTATGTGGGAGTTCAACCCGGACGGACCGCGAATCATTTAGCACTTCCTCGGCATGAAGCTTGAGGAGATGTACAAGTTGTTCTTCGGACCACAAATAAAGTGTCCGGACACCACCGAGGATGCGGGTCTGAGCTGTAATCGCTCGGATACCCAAGTAAGTAATCTTGCGGCCGAACACATTATTTTTCTTATTTATCATAATCACCATTCTGAAAAGTCACTCTTCGACCAGGATTGGGTAACAAAGGCGAAGATGATCAGGTGTCCGACCCCCCTTCCCGAAGGCGCAGCAAACCCAGTACTGGCCAGGATGCTCGAGCAGGCGCCTTATCCGGCGCCCTCAGGGGAAGATGAAGGGGGGAATAAAGAGGCTGAAAGAAGACCTCACTCATTATCCATCCAAACCAGGGGAATTAGCACCTCCGCGAAGGAGGGTAACCAGGGAGAAGAATCTGAAATTCCCTCTCCCCAAGGAAGGAAGAGGACTGCCTCTAAAGACCCGGAAGCAGTGGTTTCCAAACGGGGGAAGAAATCTTCGCCAGAGGGTCTTGCCTCGGAGGGCACTCTTGCCGCTCAGCGCCCGCAAGGGGATCATCCCTCTACCGAGATGTAAGTAATCAAAAAGTACTTAATAGTGAAAATATCCTATCTTACTTCTGAAGACACTAACCGAAGCTTATATCTTGTAGTTCGGATCGTAGCCCTTCTTGACAGAGTTCATCTTCGGGGGATCTTCTTCCGGAGATGATGGAGAGTGAGACACCTCCCCTGCCACCCCACCTCATGAGGTGGGTGACCCTGAAGTGTCGTCGCGGAGGGTTTCTCCTGATCCACCAAGGCCAGAGGGTAATCCTTTGGCCACCCGGAGTCCTCAGTATTCTGCTCCTAAAGAGAGCGACAGAAAGAGTCCGGGACCGTATAGTGTGCAGTCGGACGCACTGAAGGATCTTCTGGAGCAAGCGGCCATCTTAGAAGCGCATCATACGCTAATGGGTACGGTGATCGAAAGTATTTCATCCGCCGAAAGCGGGTTGCATGAAGCTTTTATGAGTCTGCTGAAAGGCTTTGAGGTACGCGAAATAGTGTATGTTTTTATAATACCGCACACGTTAGGTGTGCCCTATGCAGATAGTAGCCCCTGAGACTCTGGTTGCCATCGAAAACGGCGGCAAATAGAGGATCATAGTCCCAGATAATAACCAGACCGCCTTTATGTGCAGGTGGCTGAAGCTCCGGTGGCTAGCCGGACTGGTGATTTTGCTGAGCTAAAGCGGCAACATGATGCGGCAGATGCCGACATCATGCTTGTCAACAAGCGGCTTGACGAGGCACAGGGTAAGTGATTTCTCTGGTGATCAACACATAGTACGAGGAGCATGATGCCAGTATCTTTAATATGTTGTGACTGCAGATGGAGCTGCCACCATGGAGTCCCTTCAGGCAGAGCTTGCCCAAGCCAAGGAACAAGCAAGGAATAGCGATGCGGCCGCCCTAAAGGTGGTCAAAGAGCTGAGGGCCGAACAGGACGCGCATCGCCAGAGCAAGGAAGAATAGCCAAGATGGCCGTTGAGTTGAAGGATGCCGCTGACCGTTACCAGCTTCTTGAAAAAGAAAACCAAATGAAGGCGACGGACCTGGAGAAGGCCATGGTAGCAGCCAAGGAAGCCCGCTCCAAAATCGGAGCGACGAAGGAGGAGCTGCGTCAAGCTGCGGATATCGTGGCTGGGAAGCCCTTCTTGTTGCAGACTAAGTTCGGAGATCTGAAGTATGCTCCTCTTGATCAACTATGGAGTTCTATGGACGCCTACGTGGACTTGGCAGCAAGTGCTGCTGATGCGGCCGAGTACTTCAAGGATCAAAAAGATCGTGAAGTGGAAAAGCTGTTCTGGTCACTATTCCATGCTCCAGTGTGTCCGCTGCTGTTGAATGAGCGAATGGCCGAGTGGGCCGAGCTCCATAGGTTGTCCGGACTTGCCATGAGGTCTGTTGTGGATCACCTGTGGCCGGGAGGGCCAAGGACGAATAGTTACTTTAGTTTAGTGCAACAATTCCTTGGTGCTATGTCGCACATTGATGCTATGAAGAGGTTGTGGTGCATAGAGGGTGCGTGGATGGCCTTTGCCCGTGCCAAGACATACTGGGCAGAGATGGAGGCCACCACTATTGCAACACAGGGTTCGGCCGTGGGCCGAGTGGCTGCCGAGCACTACTTTGAAGAAGTCCTTGAAGGCACTCGTTCGATAGAGGCTCAGTGCTCGAAGAATATTATGTTCTAGTGACACGTACTCCCATTGTAAAAACAATGTTTTATTTGAGTTATCAAGGCTGTGTTTATACTTTTGCCTGAAAGTATTATGATGCCTCCTGTGCGGCCGTTTATGTATATATGTATATAACCTGAAAGTTTGCAGTCGTCGGCTTCCGCCCCCACGCATATAATGCGGGGTGTTCGCAAAAAACGCGTATTCACACTTGATCCAACGTCTTGGTCCATGAAGGAGGTGGTAGCGCAGCGAACGAGGCAATCAGACTATATTGCTTTAACACTTTCACTTAGCCATAGGAGTTTGATGGTGGGGCTACTATATAGCCCCTGATACTTCTGCGCTCGTCCGAATACGGGGTGCATACGTACATGATCGGAAAACGGCCCTTCGTTAATGCAGAGGAATCTTGAAGATTCCGCTAAGTCATCCAGTGGTTGACCAGTCTCGCGCTTTATCATGACAGTCAGTTTTCGGCTTTCTCTACTGAGGTGCTCATCCGGATGAACCAGGGCACAATCGCAGTAGTTCTCCCAGTGCTACCTTAGCCGATATAGCGGAACGTAAGGTACCAAAACATGGGAGACGGGAAAACACAACATTTGACTAAAGACATGATTCAAAGCTGATGCATATAAGGCCAAACTCGCGACGCCGAACACTCCCTAAGGTATTTGGTCTTTATAACATATGTCGGGCTGAACAATGCCCTTAATAATAAACCCCGAGTGTCCAGGTATGTGCAATATCCTGACGTGGCCACATGCCAATAATGTCAGCATCCTTCTCGGTTGTATTGAGTATCCGGAGGATGTGAACAACAAGAGACACTAAAAAAGGTTTATGCAGGGTCTTAATCTGAAAAGAAACCTTTGAGTGGGTCCCTGCTGCACGTCTGCGCCTGTGTCTCCGTTGTGCCGTGTCCTGGACGGGTGTAGTAGGATTGTCATCTATAAAAGAGAAGAACTTAGGTGAAAGTTGCCGTGCCAAAAAATTGGTTATTATCAATAAACCATTAAAATTCAAGATAAGTCAAGTTGAGCCGGACTAGCCCTGATTACACGCGGGAAGCCCCTGGTATCGTCTAGGAGGGTTTGACCATCAAACCAATCTCATGTATATGTAATGGTGCACCGGACTCGTCTAACCGTGTCCGTGGTCTTGACGACCTGTCATTTTTTCTGGTTGGTGAGGCCGTCTAGTGCTCGGCTGTTAAAGCCGCCGCACATTCTTCTGCACGTAGAGAACGCTCAGTATTTCCACTAACTGTGATGGGGCTACGTGGAACGGGCATCTTAAGCTTGAGATAAGCGTAATGCCGTATTGCATTAAAACGAGCGTAAGCCGTTCTTCCGAGTAGTGCTTGATAGCCACTTCGGAATAGAGCGATGTAGAAAGTTAACCTTTCGCTTCGGAAGTTTTTGGGAGAACCAAATACAACCTCTAGTAATAGAGATCCCGAACAGCGGGCCTCTATGCCTGGTATTACTCCCTTGAAGGTAGTATTACTGTGGCTTATTTTTGTCGGGTCTATCCCATTTTGTGGACTGTGTCATGATATATCAGATTTAGACCACTACCGCCGTCCATGAGGACTCGTGTGAGATGATATCCTTTTATTATTGGGTCTAACACCAAGGCAGCCAATCCTTCATGCTGGATGCTTGTTGCGTGACCCTCGCGATCAAAGGTGATCGGGCAGGCCAACCAGGGGTTGAACCTAGGGGAGACAGATTCTATGGCACGTGTGTCTCAGAGTGCATGTTTTCTTCTCCTCTTCATCACATGGATCATGTTTACTATTTTAACCTCTGGTGGGAATTTTTTCTGTCCTCCAGTGCTTTGCTGGCGAGGTTCGTCCCCGTCTTCGCTTGGTGTCTCCCCCCTTGTGTTCAGAGTTTAGCTTACCAGCCTGCTTGAAGACCCAGCATTCCCTGTGGGTGTGATTTGCAGGTTTATCGGGGGTTCCATGGATCTGACATAGTTTGTCAAGAATCCTGTTTAGGCCAGACGGTCCATCTCTGCTGCCTTTGAAAGGCTTTTTCCGCTGACCTGGTCGAGAGCCCCTGAATTCGGCGTTTACCGTCGTATTATCTGGGCTATCTTCTTTATTTCGACGCTTGTTTTTATTGCGTCGTGGTTTTCCATTGCCATCCCTGACTTCGGATGTGCTTGGGTCGCTGATGCTACTGTGGGCTAACCAGCTATCCTCGCCCGCGCAAAAGTGGGTCATGAGACTTGTTAGGGCTTCCATTCTTCTCGGTTTTTCTTGGCCGAGGTGTCTGGCGAGCCATTCATCTCGAACGCTGTGTTTGAAAGCTGCTAAGGCTTCGGCGTCCGGACAGTCGACGATTTGGTTCTTCTTAGTGAGAAACCTGTTCCAAAGCTTTCGGGAGGACTCTCTGGGCTGTTGAATTATATGGCTTAAATCGTATGCATCCAGAGGTCGGACATAGGTCCCTTGAAAATTGGCCCGAAAAGCGTCCTCGAGCTCCTTCCAACTTCCAATTGAGTTTTCGGGGAGGCTTTTCATCCAGTGCCGAGCTGGTCCTTTAAGCTTGAGGGGCAAGTATTTGATGGCGTGGAGATCTTCTCCGCGAGCCATATGGATATGGAGGATAAAGTCCTCAATCCAGACCCTAGGGTCTGTCGTCCCGTCGTATGCCTCTATGTTCACTGGTTTGAATCCTTTTGGGAATTCGTGGTCCAGAACCTCATCGGTGAAACATAGGGGGTGTGCGGCACCCCTATATTTGGATGTACCATGGCGTTCGGACGGTTGTAGTATTCGGTTTTGATTTTGTGCTGGAGCGCGCTTCCTAGATCCATAGATGGATCTGGTTGTACCGGATTTTTGGCGCAAGTCCTCACGTAGGTCGTGTGTTGACTTGTGTGCGACCTTGTTAGCCGATCTATCATGGTCACAAGGTTGTTGTTTCGGCCGGTTGGCCGTTTCGTTTTTCGGCCATGTGGGCTCTAAGGCCTCATCATCGAATTCAGATAATAGCTTGTGCTTTGGATAGCTCTTTGTGTGGTAACTTCCACCATACTTTTCTTCGTTGTCGAGCACTTTGTTCCACCTGCTGTTGAGCGTATTTTGTGCGGCCTTAAGCCTTTGCTTTTGCTTCTTCAGACTCCTCGCTATTGCAATAAGCCTTCTGCGGATGTTTTCTTGCTCCAAGTGCATTTCCAGGATGATGTGTGCATCTTCGTCCGGACTGTTTTCCTCCCCAGAGGGGGTTTGATGAGGTTTATCCTCGGCGTCGCCATGTTCAGATGTCGGTTCCGTACTATGTTCGCCGTTTGCAGCTTCATCGTACTATGCCGTCGATGTCTTCGGAGTCGAAGTTGAGCATGTCGGTTAAGTCGTCGATAGTGGCTACTAAGTGGGTGGTGGGTGGGCATCGAATTTATTCATCGTCCTCATCCCAATCTAGCTGGACATAGTTTGGCCAAGGTTCTCCTGACAAGGAGAGAGACATTAATGAGTTTAGCACATCGCCGAAAGGCGAGTACTGAAAGATATCCATGGAGGTGAGCTCCATGATCGGCGCCCAAGCGGATTTGATAGGCACGGATGCAGGCGGATCGGAGTCTGTGGCCGGAGACAAATCCAGTGGTTCGGTGACACGGCCCTCGTAAGGGGTGAAGTCACAATCCGGCTCCATCACCACTGAAAGTGCGGCCTCCATGGCGGGGTCTATCCCTTCGCTCTCGGATGACGCAATTTGCTCCGGATTGAAGGCCGGTGTAGTTGCAGATGCGATCTCCCGAACAATGTCCGACGGCAGAGTTACGTCGTGCTCGTCGTGACTGTGCGGCGCACTTAACATGGGCTCGAATCCATCGAAGATCAAATCTCCGCGTATATCGGTAGTGTAGTTTAAGTTTCCGAACCTGACCTGATGGCCAGGGGCGTAGCTCTCGATCTGCTCCAGATGGCCAAGCGAATTGGCCCACAGTGCGAAGCCGCCGAATACGAAGATTTGTCCGGGGAGGAAAACCTCACCCTGGACCGCATCGTTACCGATGATCGAAGGAGCCATAAAACCTTATGGTGACGGCAAAGTGGAACTCTCAATGAAAGCACCAATTTCGGTGTCAAAACCGGCGGATCTCTGGTAGGGGGTCCCGAACTGTGCCTCTAAGGCGGATGGTAACAGGAGGCAGGGGACATGATGTTTACCCAGATTTGGGCCCTCTTGATGGAGGTAATACGCTACATCCTGCTTGATTGTTCCTGACGATATGAGTATTATAAGAGTTGATCTACCACGAGATCGTAGAGGCTAAACCCTAGAAGCTAGCCTATGGTATGATTGTATGTTGTCCTACGGACTAAACCCTCCGGTTTATATAGACACCGGAGGGGGCTAGGGTTACACAGAGTCGGTTACAAGGGAGGACATCTACATATCCGTATTGCCAAGCTTGCCTTCTACGCCAAGGAAAGTCCCATCCGGACACGGGACGAAGTCTTCAATCTTGTATCTTCATAGTCCAACAGTCCGACTAAAGGATATAGTCCGGCTGTCCGGAGACCCCTTAATCCAAGAATCCCTCAAAAGGGATCTGCTGGACAAGCTTTGTTCAAATCTGTGTAGTCCACACACATATGCCAAGTGCCGTTTTTCTTAAGAACCAGCACCGGATTAGCTAACCACTCAGGGTGAAAAACCTCCACAATAAACCCTGCGGCCAACAGCCGAGCTACCTCCTCACCAATAGCCTTACGCCTTTCTTCATTGAAGCGGCGGAGAAACCGCCTGACCGGTTTAAACTTAGGATTTATATTAAGTGTGTGCTCAACGAGTTCCCTCGGTACACCTGGCATGTCAGAAGGCTTCCATGCAAAGATGTCCCGGTTCTCACGGATGAACTCGATGAGCGTGCTTTACTATTTGGGATCCAGGTTAGCGTTGATGCTGAACTGCTTGGATGAATCACCAGGAACAAAATCAACCATCTTAGTGTCTGTGGCCGATTTAAACTTCAACACCGGATCGTGCTCCGTAGTTGGCTTTTTCAAAGAAGTCATGTCTGCCAGATCAACCTTGTATTTATAAAACTTCAGCTCCTCTGTGGCACAAACCGACTCAGCGCAAGCCGCGTCACCTTCCTCACATTCCAAAGCAATCTTCCTGCTCCCATGTACTGTGATGGTCCCCTTATGACCTGGCATCTTAAGCTGCAGATAAACATAACACGGCCTCACCATGAACTTGGCATAAGCCGGTCGTCCAAACAGGGCGTGATACGGACTCTTGATTTTCACCACCTCAAAAGTCAATGTTTCTGACCTTGAGTCATGATCATCTCCAAAAGCCACCTCTAAGGCTATTTTGCCCACTAGATATGCAGACTTACCAGGCACCACACCGTGAAAAACGGTGTTCGGCGGTTTAAGAGTCTTATCTGTCAATCCCATACGGCGGAAGGTATCATAGTACAGGATGTTGATACTACTTCCACCATCCATCAGCACTTTGGTGAACTTATACCCCCCAACTTGAGGTGCCACCACGAAGGCCAGATGACCCGGATTATCAACCCGGGGTGGGTGGTCCTCTCGACTCCATAAAATTGGTTGCTCAGACCAGCGTAAATACTGAGGCACTGCCGGTTCAACAGAGTTCACGGCCCTCTTGTGAAGCTTCTGATCACGCTTGCACAAGCTAGTGGTGAAGACATGATACTTCCCACTATTCAACTGCTTCGGATTGCTCTGATAACCCGACTGCTGCTGCTGCTGATTCCCCTGATGGTTATGGCCTCCCTCATTGCCTTGGTTCCCTTGATTGCTATGTCCGGTTTGATTGCCTTGAAATCCTGAACCTAAGCTGCTTCCTCCATAACCCGGCCCATAAAAACCACCTCCTGAACCGCTGGGCGGGCCATTGTCGTATTGAAACATATTGGAGTTCTTGAACTCTCGCATGATGTAACAATCCTTCCAGAGATGTGAAGTTGGCCTCTCCTTCGATCCATCTTTGGACAAGGTTGATTTAACAGGTGCCCCAGATTGGGGCCTGACCCTCCGCCCCTCTGGGGCTGTTTTCCCTAACGACGATGTCCGTTATCTTGAGCATTGGTGTTAGTCACAAAGTCTAAACTATTGTCTGCTTTGCGCTTACCATTGTTTCCATGACCTGTCGAGTTATGCTGCTGTCCCTCGGTGTTGCCGTTCTTCTTCCCTTTCCCCGGTTTGTCCTCCTCTGAGTCAGGGTCTTTGGTATTATCTGAATCGACATATTTAACCAAAGCGTCCATAAGCGTTGACATGTCATTGCAGTGACGTTTGAGCCTTCCTAACTTTAATTTTAACGGTAAAAACCGGCAATTACCCTCCAACGTTAACACTGCTGTATCCGCGTTGATGTGATCCGACAATGCAGAATAGCTGAGACCCGCTTCACCCAATGGGTTGTAGACTCCCCCTCCTCTTGAACACAAGCGGCCAGGTCCACGATTGACATAGGCTGCTTACAAGTATCTTTAAAATTCTGGATAAACCAGTGTTTTAACTCGGCCCATGATCTGACAGAGTTAACTGGTAAGCTCTTTAACCAAGTACGAGCTGTCCCCTCCAACATCATGGTGAAGTATTTAGCACACACCACTTCATCCACATCTAGCATATCCATTGCCATCTCATAACTTTCAACCCATGACTCTGGTTGCAAATCAGCGGTGTAATTGGGAACCTTACGAGGGCCTTTAAAATCCATGGGCAGTCGTACATTACGCAAAGCGGGGGTAAGGCACGGCACCCCTAAAGAACTTAAGACCATGTCTGGCTCCATTGAAGCGGTAGGGCGAACCAGAGTAGGTTGACGAGCTGCATGCAGAGCTGCTAACTCGGCTTCTCGATGTGCACGACCATGATCCACCACATCCTACGCATTAGCACCACCACCTGCCGGGTTATGCCCTCGCGGCGAGTTACGGTGACGTGCACTGCTTGACACGGCCAGTTCGTCCTCGACGTGCCTACTATAGCTCCTACTCAGGCGGGGGGTGGAGTGAATCCTCTCACGACTATGCGAATAAGCCTGCTGCTAGTTTAAAGCTGTCTGAAGGAGCTCTCTGGCCCGTCGTGTCCTCCGTCCTGCTGGTCTTGGTCTTGTTGCACCGATATGGAAACCTTTGCCTAATGCCTCGGGACTCCTCGCCTGCACTTGCCCCTTTAGCACCAAAGAGGAAACCGACACCCTGCACCCGCTAGCACCCGCCTGGCCTTGGTCGTCACGGCTCACGTCACGTGGACCTCGCGAGGTGCACCTTGCATAGGTATCTCTGCTCCTCGGGAGCCAGCCTGGGGAGGCTGCCCCCAGGAGGTCTTGGTGTCATCCGCCTCACGAGGCTTGGCCCCTCGTGAGGGTCTTGAATGGTTGCTGATGAAGATGGGCTGTACCAGGCCGCTGGATGAGCCACGTCCTGGGCCGCAGGCAGGTAAGTTTGGGTACCCCCGTTACCAAGACGCCGACAGATGCACCTGCGAAGTTTGCACCGATTCTCGAGGTGAGAAAGGGCAATGCACGGTACCGTAGAGGCTAGCAAATTGCGAAAAGGTATGCGTGCGTATAATCCATGGACTCACATTAGTCATAAAGAACTCATATACTTATTGCAAAAGTTTATTAGCCCTCAAAGCAAAGTAGTACTACACATGTCCCTAGGGGGATAGATTGGTAGGAAGAGACCATCACTCGTCCCCGATCGCCACTCATAAGGAATACAATCAATAATAAATCATGCTCCAACATCATAGCATAACGAGAGATTATACGTGCATGCTTCGGGAATCACAAACCTTAACACCAATATTCTTACTAACCACAACCGTTTACTAATACCTCCTGTCGTGGGTTTGTCACGGCAGATGTCCTCATGAAAGGACTTAGTCATGGAGCCATAGCTACTGGTTAGTTTAAAGGGGTTAAACCGGACAAGGGACACGAGGGTTTTTATACTAGTTCGCCCCCTTCGATGAAGGTAAAAGCCTACGTCTAGTTGTGTTTGGTATTGCTGGGGATTCGATGACCAGGGAGAGAATCCGCTTTGCCTGGCTCTCGAGTTGTTGTCTGTTGTCCTTAAACCGCTGCTGGGTCATCCCTTTATATACACAGGTTGACGCCCGCCGGTTTACAGAGTCCCGAGGCCGGATCATAAACGTGTCCGGCTCGGTCTCTATCCTTCCTATCTTACAATGCAAGTTACATGAGAAAGTCGGTTTACATCTACAGGCCTTAATTCGCGCTTTGGGCCTTGGGCCTTCGTAAAGCGCCACCATCCTTACGTCCTTATGGGCTTCTGATCTTCTTGGAGTTAATCCGGCTACTCCTGGCCGCTTTACGTCCAGTAGTAATATCCCCAACACCTCCCACATATTATCATCTCTATATCGCAAAGCTATTGCAAAGAATCAAACATATCATATTCAGTGATCCATAAGTTTTATGTAGGATTTTATGACTAGCCATGCAATTGACCAATTCCTTTTGACACTCTAAATAGATATAAGTGAAGCATGAGAGTTTAATCCTTTCTACAAAAGACCATGCTCTAACAAATATAAGTGAAGCAATATAGCATTCTTCAAACAACGGTTTCCTATGTGAAGAGAAATAGGCAATCCAAACTTCAAAGGATATAAGTGAAGCACATGAAGCATTCTATAAAGCCACACTCAAAAGATATATGTGAGTGCAATGAGCATTCTATAAATCAACCATGTACTATCTCATACCAGCATGGTGCATAAAATAAAAATGAAAACTAAAAGCAAAAGACGCTCCAAGATTCACACATATCACAAGAACGAAACAAAACCGAAAACATACCGATACTTGTTGAAGAAAGATGGGATGCCTTCCGGGGCATCCCCAAGCTTAGACGCTTGAGTATCCTTGAATATTTACTTGGGGCGCCTTGGGCATCCCCAAGCTTGAGCTCTTGCCTCTCCTCCTTCTCCTCGCATCGAGACCTCCTCGATCTTTGATCACTTCATCCAAACAAAACTCGACAGAAAGTTCGGTAAGATCCGTTAGTATAATAAAGCAAATCACTACTCTAAGTACTGTTGCAAACCAATTCATATTTTGTTGTTGCATTGTAGCTACTGTAATATAACTTTTCCATGGCTTATACCACCGATAAAAATCGATAGTTTCATCAAAACGAGCAAAACAATGCATGAAAACAAGAATCTGTCTTAAACATGACAGTATGTAGTAATCTGAACATTCACCATACCTATGGTACTCCAAAAATTCTAAAAAGATTAGGAAAAGTAAAAAAATTGTATAGAAAGATAGTGCAAAAAGTTTCAGAACCATTTGACATTCCAGTAAAAAATATAAAATCGAGCACTACAGCCAAAGTTTCTGTTTTGCACCGCACAAACCAACAAGCAATCTAAACATCCTAAAGGCAAACCTTGGCACATTATTTTTATAATACAATGTAATTGTACAAGGGGATAATTATTTTTGTTTAAAAGTTTCTGTAATTAAGATTCACAAAGTTTCCAAGGGCATGAACAATGTTCAAGGCTAGCTCCCACTTCCACGGTGCTCGTCTATCTCACTTTCACTTTTCTTTTTGTGAAGTTTTAAGTTCCCCTCTATATTTTTTTGTTTTTAAACTATATAAAAGCACTCAACAGAAATAAATGACTCTCTAAAACTTCTGGGTTGTCTCCCTGGCAGCGCTTTCTTTAAAGCCATTAAGCTAGGCATAAAGTGCTCAAGTAATGAATCCATCTGGATCCCAAGGTATATCAAAACCAATTTGAATCAACAATGATTTAGCATTTAGTAGTGAGCACAAAGCAACATATATCAAGCAACGAATAAGTCTAACTCTCTTCCTATGGATCGGCATGTAATACAAGAACAATTCATGCACATCAAGTAAAGGCCAATACATAGTATAAGAAGTTTCTTGCAATTTTATCGTGTTGGAAACATAGAGAGGTGGAGATATAGTTCCTCTCTCATAATAATTGCAAGTAGGAGCAGCAAGCACATGTATATTATATTCATGAAAATCGTCATGTGCAACAGTAAAAGGCAAACCATCAACATAATCCTTAATAAGAGCAAACTTCTCCGGTATAGTGTAGTTTGGAGAATTCAAAAAGATAATAGGACTATCATGTGTGGGTGCAATAGCAACAATTTAATTCTTAACATAAGGAACTATAGCTAGTTCATCTCCATAAGCATCATTCATATTGGCATCATGGCCACAAGCATATCAAACATCATCAAAAAGGGATATTTCAAACGAATCAATGGGAACATAGCAATTATCATGGCAATCATCCTTCGGTAAGCATGAAGGGAAATTAAATAATGTATGAGTTGAAGAGTTACTCTCATTAGAAGGTGGGCATGGGTAGCTATTCGATCTTCCTCCTTTTGTTCTTTGCTCTCCTCATCATCTTCTTCATCCAATGAGCTCATAGTTTCATCAATTCCTTCTTCCATAGACTCCTGCAAAATATTACTCTCTTCTTGGACAGCGGAGACTTTCTCAATAAATTCATCAATATCGGAATTGAATTTATAATAATCATAGCAATATTTAAGGATGGCAAAATTTTTAGGTCTATAAACATCATCATACAAAGCTTCATATTTTCCAAACAAAGATTCAATTTCATAAGCACCCTTAAAAGCAACGAATTCTTCTATTTGTTCCACATCACAGTAATCATATATACCATTACCATAAGAAGCCAAGGTTTCATTGTCATTAAATTCACATGAAAAGGGAAGATGTGGAGCATTCATTCTAGAGCAACAAGTATAATCATATCTCAAGCATAGCTCCCAAGCACCAGTGCAACATATGAATTTGATCCCATAACAACTTCCCTTAATGAGTCAAGTGATAATCCCTAAAGTATTCACGTTGATCCAACATTACTCCCATTATATAGTTGAATGGGGTTTTCTCAGAATTATCAAAGTAGTGCATAATGTCTTTCACATAATGAGCATCGAGGGTTTTAGGAGATTCCCCATCTCCGTGAGTAGCAAGTACCACTATTTTTTTGGTGTTTTGCGTTCCATATCCATAACTAAAGATAGAGAACAACTCAGAACAGAAAATAAAAGCTATTTAGTGATAAAGCAAACAAGCACACACGAGAATATTCACCCCACGCTATTTCTCCCCGGCAACGGCGCCAGAAAAAGGTCTTGATAACCCACAAGTATAGGGGATCATTTGTAGCTTTTTTCGATAAATAAGAGTGTCGAACCCAACGAGGAGCTAAAGGTAGAACAAATACTCCCTCAAGTTCTATCGGCCACCGATACAACTCTATGCACGCTTGACGTTTGCTTTACCAGAAACAAGTACGGAACTATTTGGCAAGAATAAATCTATGAGTACTTTGCGGGAATAAAACTACGAATAAATTGCAAGGTAATAAAAGTGGATAGCTTTTGTCAACAAGAAAGTTATTTGTCCCTAGGCAATCGATAACAAGTACCGGTAATCATTCTTGTAATTTTATATGAGGGAGAGGCATGAGCTAACATACTTTCTCTACTTGGATCATATGCACTTATGATTGGAACACTAGCAAGCATCCACAACTACTAAAGATCATTAAGGTCGTGAAACCCAACCATAGCATTAAGTATCAAGTCCTCTTTACTCCCATATGCCATAACCCACCTACCCGGGTTTAAGTTTCTATCACTCTCGCAACCCACCGTAAGCAAACCATGAACATATTGCAACACCATACAGTGGGGGCCCCTCATGTTTGCACGAGATGGAGGGCACTGTAGGATAGCACCATAAATAAAATATAAAACCATACCAACTAAGATCACGATTAACCCATAGGACAAAACGGATCCACTCAAACATCATAGGATAACCATAGATCATTGGGAAATAATATATGGAGTTGAGAACCATGTTTAAGTAGATATTACAACTGGGAGAAGAGGTGTTACACCGCTGCATAGAGGGGGGAGAGTTGGTGTTGACGGTAGAAAGATTGTTGACATAGATCGCCGTCCCGATCGTTGCCTCCGGCGGCACTCCGGCGCCACCAGAAGCGAGGGGGAGAGAGCCCCCCTCCTTCTTCTTCCTTGGCCTCCCCCCTAGATGGGAGGAGAGTTCCCCCTCTGGTCCTTGGTCTCCATGGCCGTGGAGGGGCGGGAACCCCTCCGAGATTGGATCTTCCTCTCTGTTCTCTTCTGTTTCGCGTTCCTAGATCTGGCCGAAAACCGTTTCTTATATTCCCGGAGATCTGTAACTCCGATTAGGCTGAGATTTTAACACGATTTTTTTCTGGATATAAGCTTCCTTGCGCCGGAAGTAGAGGTCCAACCGACGTACAAGGTGGGCACAACCCACCACCGTGCGCCAGGGGCCTCTGGCGCGCCCTGGTGTCTTGCGCCCTGTGTGGGCCTCCGTTTGCGGTGATTCCAACTCCCAAAAATCACATATATTCCAAAATAATTCACCGTAAAATTTTATTGCATTTGGACATCGTTTGAATGGATACTCTGCGATAAAAAAACATGCAGAAAACAGGAACTGGCACTTGGCACTGGATCAATAGGTTAGTCCAATAGATCATATAAAAAGTTGCCAAAAGTATGTGAAAGTGATATAATATTGGCATGAAACAATCAAAAATTATAGATATGTCAGAGACGTATCAGGCCACCTCGTGCTACATTTATTCTTCTTCAAAAAAATCACATACATTCCAAAATAAATCTCCATAAATTTTTATCGCGTTTGGGCTTTGTTTGATATGGAAATTCTATGAAACAAAAACATGCAACAAACAGGAACTGGCCTTTGACACTGGATCAATATGTTAGTCCCCAAAATAATTTAAAATGTTGCCAAAAGTATATGAAAGTTGTAGAATGTTGGCATGAAACAACCAAAAAAATATAGATACGACGAAGACGTATCAGAAATCGCCTTGTAGGACTTCCTCGGCCCTAACAAAGCAAGGCAGAAGTTCTTTGCCGACGAACGGCTCGCCCTCGAGAACATACATGAAATCACCGACCGGGCTCATGGGGAAGAAGTTGCGGCGATGAAAGCTGGTAGTGCACCAAAGTAGTTGCAGACACCAAGGCCTAGTATTAGTGGGGGCACGTTTTGAGTAGAGGATAAATTCCTCTCAAATGTATTTACCTTTCATCTTCAGATTCATGCCCTAAAAGTTTGAGGAATGAATGTGTTGTCTGTTTGAGTGCTTTAGACTGAAAATAGCATGCAAATGTGTCGCCAATTCATCCAAAATTGACGTGTCGACCACAGTGCAATTTGTTTGTTTTGAAGTAGGCATGTCCACTGACTAAAATAGAAACTGAACTTGATGATGAAAGAATTTATCTTGCCATCCAGACTTTAACCTGTTCTATTCAATCATATGCACAACACAAAGCCATATGATATCTACAAATCAACAACCAATTGTAGCAAATACGTTCCAACAAAATTGACATGGTGACCAACCTATCATCTGTTTGTTCTGAAGTAGGCATGTCCACTCTATGAAATTGCAACTGAATTTTCTAACAAAACAACAAGAAATCACAGTGAATGGTAGATATATCTAACAAGTGGACATGGCCGATGTAACATGCATCTTACTTCTACTTGTGCACACTACACACATATTTTGGTTCATTCATGTACACGTTACAAAGCAAATCACACCCAAAGAGCTTGCATTTTCTTCTCTACATTCTGTACATGTTTAGAAAGTCGATATTAATACCCCATACAAAATCCCAAATTATGAATCATGAGTACAAACAAAACCGCTTTTGTCCATATAAAAGTTGCAACATTAATTTATTTTAATCAAGACATCACGTGTGCACCAGGGGTATGGAGGTAGTGTTACTATGGGCTATAAAAGGAGAAAATGTGTGCACTATGGGTATGGAAGTAGTGTTAGTTTGAGGTACAAAAGGTATACCATCTATATTTTCAAATGGTTATGAGTACGTGGAAATTGAAAAGGAAATACCACAATGAATGAGAAAAAAATCTACAATAAGTTGTTTGAATCAAGGAGAACATGTGAGGATTAGGAGTATGGAGGTACTGTTATTAGGAGCTACAAAAGGGTGTAGCATCTTGATTTTCAAATGGTTATGAGTACGTAAAGAAATGGAAGGAAATGCCACCCTAAATGAAAAAAAAATCTACAATAAATGGTTTGGATCAAGGAGAACATGTGAGCACTAGGGGTTTGGAGGTAGTGTTAGTAGCAGGTACAAAAGGGTGTACCATCTTGATTTTCAAATGGTTATGAGTACATGGAAATTGAAAAGGAAGTACCACAATGAACTAGTAAACACATCAATAGTAAGTTGTTTGAATCTAGGAGAACATCTGTGCACTATGGGTATGGAAGTAGTGCCAGTAGGAGGTACACAAGGGTGTGGCATCTAGATTTTTAAATGGGGAGTGAACAACCATCAGGACATGTCAAGTGCTAACTTTAGTTCAAATTTCACATGGACAAAGATGTATTACATGATCTAATATAAATTATTGCTGGTTTGTCATGTACAAGGAAAAGAACACTGTTCATTGAAAAATTGTTCACTGGACCTTGCCATGACAAATAAACCTCTTATAAAAAATAAAAAGTTCCACCTTCCTTTACTATTATCATTGCACCCGGAAATTTTAACCCCCTCGCCCTTTCGTTCCCTTTCTTCTTTTGTTCCCTCCAACTATTTTAAATGCCACGCTCATTTTCCCCAAAACCACCGTATAAAGCTTCTTTCTAATTCACGAAATGAACCCACATCTTCATTCGCACCATACCCTCACATGTCTCTTCCTCCGTAGATCTAGTCCACTTGTGGCGGCCAAATGGATCCCTCCCTGACGTCCGACATGGCCGGCGTGCTTCAGAGTGGCAAACAACGTAAACTTCCCCGTCGACCGCAAGACCTAATCCTAGACTACCAGGTAACAACTCTAGCCCCTCTCGCCCCACCGTCCCTTTTAAGACTTGCATGTGCTTTTACGGTTTCACATATTGTTCTTTGAAAGAAGTTATCTATTTTGTAGGCTTTTTACATCATCTAATTCTATCTAGGATTATACCAATGCAGTGGGTAGTTTCGTAATAAATTAGTCGTATTACATGGGGTATTGCAGATAGTTCTATCTAGGGTTACAATAATTTAGTATGCAGGTTCATATTAAATCTTGTGTGTTGTTTTTCACAATTGAATGATTTCTTCTTCTTAATATAACATGTTGCTCTAGATTAGGTAGTTCAGTACTACTTCTTATTCTTACTAATACAATCTGCGTACTTATGTAGTATGTGTAACCCTGTGAATCTTTGTTCACATTATTGATGACCATGCATAGTAACAAGTCATGCCTCATTTTACAGCTAATGCTACCAGACGAGCACATCTATACTGCAAGATTAAAGAAGAAACACTAAAGGACGATTGTCTTATAGCCAAATGTGTGCTAAAAAGATGTGGTCTAAGAAATTGATATGGACTCATAGGGTTCAGATGATGCCAGTCAGATTGATATAGGTCAAGATCCCAGTAATCTTAAAAAAACTACTTCTCAGGTACATATTTCTTGTACATCAGATTAGTACCTGATGACCCACAAGCATAGGGGATCTATCATAGTCCTTTCGATAAGTAGGAGTGTCGAACCCAACGAGGAGCAGAAGGAAATGACAAGCGGTTTTCGGCAAGGTATTCTCTGCAAGCACTGAAATTATCGGTAACGGGTAACAAGTAACAAAAGAAACTAAGGTGCGGCAAGGTGGCCCAATCCTTTTTGTAGCAAAGGACAAGCCTGGACAAACTCTTATATAAAGCAAAGCGCTCCCGAGGACACATGGGAATTACTGTCAAGCTAGTTTTCATCATGCTCATATGATTCACGTTCGTTAGTTTTATAATGGGACAATTGCATTTTTACCCCTAGTTGGTTCCTACCCATGGGTTTTGCCCTTAGTTTTCGAGCTTGCTCGGTTTTGCCCTTACTTTTTCCGTCGAGGTCACTCGAATGCCCTTTGACCGTTTGACCAAAACTTTGAAAATTCATAACTAATTCATATGAACTCAGAAAAATGCAAATAAGATATCAAAATGTTCAGATAAACATTAACTTTATGTGCATATCATTTGCATTCAGGACAAAAGCACCCTTTAAACTACTTGAGGTAATTAATTTTATTAACATTATTAAAAATAAAAAGGTATGAACAATATTTTTTTTCATGAATAAAAGTTACATGAAAATGTAAGTGATGTTTTCTGAACATCCTGATATCTTATTTGCATTTTTCTGAGTCCGTATCAATTTGTTATGAAGTTTCCAAATAATGGTCAAAGTCGTATGAACATTCATAAAAAGATGATACGAACTCAGAAAAATGCAAATAAGATATCTGGATGTTCAGAAAACATCACCTACATTTGCATGTAATTTTTACTCATGAAAAAAATATTGTTTATACCTTTTTATTTTTAGTAATGTTAATAACATTAATTACCTTAGGTAGTTTAAAGGGTGCTTTTGTCCTGAATGCAAATGATATGCACATAAAGGTAATGTTTATCTGAACATTTTGATATCTTATTTGCATTTTTCTGAGTTCATATGAATTAGTTATGAATTTTCAAAGTTTTGGTCAAACAGTCAAAGGGCTTTCGATGAAACTCGGCACAAAAAGTAAGGGCAAAACTGAGCAAGCTCGAAAAGTAAGGGCAAAACCCGTGGTAGGAACCAACTAGGGGCAAAAATGCAAGTGTCCCTTTTATAATTTGTTATGTGGGTGGACCAGTGCTTGGGTGTTGTCCTTCCTTGGACAAGCCTCCCACTTATGATTAACCCCTCTCGCAAGCATCTGCAATTACGAAAGAAGAATTAAGATAAATCTAACCATAGCATGAAACATATGGATCCAAATCAGCCCCTTAATTACAAAGCAACGCATAAACTAGGGTTTAAGCTTCTGTCACTCTGGCAACCCATCATCTACTTATTACTTCCCAATGCCTTCCCCTAGGCCCAAATAATGGTGAAGTGTCATGTAGTCGACGTTCACATAACACCACTAGAGGAGAGATAACATATATCTCATCAAAATATCGAACGAATACCAAATTCACACGATTACTTATAACAAGACTTCTCCCATGTCCTCAAGAACAAACATAACTACTCATAAAGAATGTTCATGTTCATAATCACAGGAGTATTAATTATCATTAAGGATCTGAACATATGATCTTCCACCAAATAAACCAACTAGCATCAACTACAAGGAGTAATCAACACTACTAGCAACCCACATGTACCATTCTGAGGTTTTGAGACAAAGATTGGATACAAGAGATGAACTAGGGTTCGGGAGGAGATGGTGCTGGTCAAGATGTTGATGGAGATTGACCCCCTCTCGATGAGAGGATCATTGGTGATGACGATGGCTTCGATTCCCCCCCCCCCCCGAAGGGAAGTTTCCCCGGCAGAATAGCTCCGATGGAGCCCTAGATTGGTTTTGCCCAAGTTTCGCCTCGAGACGACGGTGCTTCATCCCGAAAGCTTCCTTCTGATTTTTTTCTAGGTCAAAACACACCATATAGCAGAAGATGGTTGTTGGGGGCCGGCCAGGTGGCCCATAAGGTAGGGGGGCGCCCTCCACCCTTGTGGATGGCAGGTGTCCCCCTCTGGTACTTTCTTCCATGAAGTTTCGGGACTTTTGGAGTTGTGCAGAATAGGTCTCCAATATTTGCTCCTTTTCAAGTCCAGAATTCCAGCTGCCGGCATTCTCCCTCTTCATGTAAACCTTGTAAAATAAGAGAGAAAAGGCATAAGTATTATGATATAATGTGTAATAATAACCCATAATGCAATAAATATCAATATTAAAGCATGATGCAAAATGGACATATCAGTACCACTTCTAGATTTTTGTTTGTAAACTATGTTTTCAAGTGCATTCGTCTAGGCAATGTATGGTTCTATAGTGGCACTACGGAAAAAGCGCACCATAGCCGACGTACCTTCATCTTTAACTGCAACAATCTCTACAGTGAACGACCATCTATTCACATGGTTAAACTTTCTTTCCTGATTGCTAATTCATCTACAAGTTGAACTTGTAATGTCAAACGTTTATTCAAACTAGATGTGTATATGTTCTATCCTAAATGGGTGTATGTTTTGTGCAGGGAATGGATCATATTGACCCAAAGGATGCATTTACCGCATAAATGTGCATTGGTCTTATGAGGGAATGTAGTCGCGATATTCCAGATAGGAACAATTACTGGAACAAGGTAAAAATATGCACCCGTGAGTAGGCTATATCGTTCAAGCCTGATTATATAAATGAAGAAAATTGGCAGAAACTTGTGGACCACTAGTGTGAGGATCACTCCAATGTATGTGATACACACTCTTCGCTTTTCAATGTGTCAATCCATACTTCTGGAAACATCATACTAAATTTGAGCTTCATGTCGTAGGAACTTCGTGCAAAGAAACAGGGAAAACCATCTACTCTCAAGCTCAGCCAGAACACTGCACCTACAAAATGCAATTCCCACTTCAGACATATGGTAAGTATTTGTACTACCTTATTGCAAAAGCTTTATGTTGGATTACTACATTTCTTGCAGTATTAATGTTTACCAATTGATAAATATGATACCAGCCTGAGGAGAACATCGATAATCAATCCGGCGGAGACTTGCTTGAACCTATGTGCACTACAAAGAAAGATCCTACATTGAGTCTGGTTGCAGAAAAAACAAATCGTAAGTACTGGCTAATTTTTAGGCTTCAAATTTTTAGTCTGACAACTGTTATTCAAACTATCAAAAATTGCTCTAACACTGCTATCAATTGTATTGCAGAATGAATCGAGGATCGGGCATACACCATCAAAACTTCTTGATACGACAACAATACTTGGTGTAGAAATCATTAAGGAAAAGAGCTACTCAAGCACCTTACTTTCGAGCATGGGCGTCTCATCCTCCTCCGAGAAGAATTCATCCTCTTGTGAACACATCCATGAGCCAGAACACATCATTGCAACTGAAGAGGCAGATGCAAAAAAGGCAACGGATATGTTTCATGAAGAGCTGAATGAAATACTTTTTTTCCAGATAGTAGAAATTGAAGAACTTAAGAAGCAGCAGCTAGAAGAGATTGAATATTTCAAAATGGATTAGTAGAAGAAATCCACTATCTTTGAAAAAAAGGCAAAGACATATGGAGGCAATGCTCAGTCACCTATTAAGGAAGTCCATGCTATCAGCACAAGATAGTGTTTGAAAAAACGCTGATGGCCTCATGCTTATAGTCAACTTAATTTTACATTTTTGTGAATTTATCCTATGCTTCTCCTTGTAAAGTGTCAGGATTCACTTATAATGGAAGATTTGTTGCCAATGTTTGAAATCTCATATTCTGGCTAATCGAATTTCAATCTGTTATCCTGAAATTACAATTTAAATTCAGATTCATTGGAAAAAATTAATAATAGATGAATTACAATTTTTTTCTACAAGCGACAGTAATTGTGACGTAAATGCATGTTGTCAACAATGTTTGGTCCCACTTGTATGTAGCCATGTCAGCATCTTCTGGGCCCATATGTCAGCAGCTTTGACCGAGCAAAACGGACACCCAGCTATTACTGAAGGGATGGTCGGCGATAAAACCCACTGCAGACCCAAATGGAAGAAGGCACGTCAGCAACTATTGGCCCCTCCTATCTAAATCTTTGACTGGTCAACCCCACCGAACCGATCACCGCTAACAAATTATCATTGCCAAGATAATCTTACACGACATATTAGGCCATCATAGGTGACTGATACGTCTCTGTCGTATCTACTTTTCCAAACACTTCTGCTATTGTTTTGGACTCTAATTTAAACGATTTGAATGAAACTAACCCGGACTGATGCTATTTTCGGTAGAACTACCATGGTGTTGTTTTTGTGCAGAAAAAAGTTCTCGGAATTGGACGAAACTTTTGTGAGAATTATTTTTGAATAAAAGAGAAATATTGGAGCAAATACCCACTGGAGAGGGTGCCCCTGCTGCCCACTAGGCACCAGGGTGCGCCACCCCCCTTTGGCCCACCCTGGTGGTTAGTGGGCCCCTTGAGGCTCCGCTGACCCTAACTTCAACTCTCTAAATTTCTATTTTTGGAGGAAAACATAGGAGATGAAGTTTCATCATGTATTACGATACGGAGCCGCCGCCACCTCCGTTCGGGGCCAGATCTGTAGTCCGTTCGGGGCTCCGGAGAGGGGGATTCACCATCATCGTCATCACCAACCATCCTCCATCACCAATTTCATGATGCTCACCGCTGGGAGTGAGTAATCTCTTTATAGGCTTGCTGGACGATGATGGGTTGGATGAGATTCATCACATAATCGAGTTAGTTTTGTTAGGGCTTGATCCCTAGTATCCACTATGTTCTGAGATTGATGTTGCTATGACTTTGCTATGCTTAGTGCTTGTCACTAGGGCCCAAGTGCCATGATTTCAGATCTGAACCATGTATGTTTTCACCAATATATTTGTGTTCTTGATCCGATCTTGCAAGTTATATGCACCAGTTGTGTTATGATCCGCATACCCCAAGGTGACAATAATAGGGATTCTTTCAGTGATTACCGTAGTTTGAGGAGTTCATGTATTCTCTATGTGTTAATTATTTGTTTCGGTTCTCCATTAAAAGGAGTCCTTAATATCCCTTAGTTTCCTTATGGACCCCGCTGCCACTGGAGGGTAGGACAAAAGATGTCATGCAAGTTGTTTTCCATAAGCACGTATGACTATATACGGAATACATGCCTACATTATATTGATGAATTGGAGCTAGTTCTATGTTGCCCTAGGTTATGACAATTATATGATGAATATTATCCAATGTTTTCACCGATCCACACATATTGTTATTGCTAAGTTACTTTTGTTGTTACTACTATTACAACTGCTACAAAACTACTACTGTTGTTACCATTACTATTGCTATCATTGCTACTGCTATCAAATTACCATACTACTTTGCTACTGATCACCTTGTTGCAGATATTTAGTCTCTAGGAGTGGTTGAATTGACAACTCAACTACTAATACTTACAAATATTCTTTGTCTCCCTATGTGTCGAATCAATAAATTTGGGTTGAATAATCTATCCTCAAAAACTATTGTGATCCCCTATACTTGTGGGTTATCATTGACATTCTGGGCCATCATCGAAAATGGTGATTGGTAACATTATTTGGTTCGTCACATAAAATGCCATCTTGCGTGACGTAAAATGTGGTACCATCAAAATTTTATTTTCTATGATAGCGCTTCGGTGACGATGGGGGTGACTGTTGGAAACCGTCACAGGGGCATTTTCCACGGCAAAAAAGGGTTATACGTGACACAAGTGAAACGTTGCAAAATATAGCAAATTTTGTAGTGAGAATTGTGCCGCTCCAACGGAAATATACCCCCCTAAAGGGAGGGAACTTCGGTAACATAGACTCGTCTTCATCGACTCCACATGTGGTTGATACGTCTCCAACATATCTATATTTTTTATTGTTCCATGCTATTATATTATCAATCTTGGATGTTTTATATGCATTTTATTTTATTTTATATCATTTTTTGGGACTAACCTATTAACCTAGTGCCAGGTGCCAGTTGTTGTTTTTCCTTGTTTTTTTCATTACAGAAAATCAATACCAAATGGAACGAAACTTTTTAATGATTTTTCTTGGACTACAAGACACCCTGGAAGCTTTGGGAGGAGGCCATAAGGGCCACGGGACGACGACAAGATTAGGGGGCATGCCCTAGGAGGGTGCCCCAAGCTTGTGTGGCCCTTGTGGATCCTCTAGCCCTCATTCTTCTTCTAAAAATACCCAAATATTCCCCGTAGACCAGAGGGCACACCAAAAATATTTTTCCGTTGTTGCAAGTTTTTGTGTTCATGAAATCCCATCTGGAGGCCTTTTTCGGTACTCTGTCGGAGGGTGCTTCGACCATGAAGGGCTTCTACATCAACCTTGTTGCCCTTCCAATGATGTGTGAGTTGTTTACCACAGACCTGCGGGTCCATAGCTAGTAGCTAGATGGCTTCTTCTCTCCCTTTGATCTTCAATAAAATGTTCCCCTTGATATTCTTGGAGATCTATTCGATGTAATCTTCTTTTGCGGTGCGTTTGTTGAGATCCGATGAATTGTGGGTTTATGATCAGATTATCTATGAATATTATTTGAGTCCTCACTAAACTCTTTTATGCATGATTAAGATAGCTTGGTATTTCTCTCCGATCTATTGATTTGGTTTGGCCAACTAGATTGATTTTTCTTGCAGTGGGAGAGGTGCTTTGTAATGGGTTCAATCTTGCGGCGCTTATTCCCAGTGACAGAAAGGGATATGACACGTATTTGTATTGTTGCCATTAATGATAAAAAGACGGGGTTTGTCATATTAATTGGATCTATCCCTCTACATCATGTCATCTTACTTAAGGCGTTACTCCGTTCTTGTTAACTTAATACACTAGATCCATGCTGAATAGTGGTCAATGTGTGGAGTAATAGTAGTAGATGCAGGCAGGAGTCGGTCTACTTGTCACGGACGTGATGCGTTGATGTACATTGTGCAACTTTATTCTTGTAGACTCGTGTTGGGCCTCTAAGCGCAGAGTTTTGTAGGACAGTAGCACTTCTCCCTCAAGTGGATGACCTAAGATTTATGAATCCATGGGAGGCGTAGGATGAAGATGGTCTCTCTCAAAGGACTCTGCAACCAAATAACAAAGAGTCTCTTGTGTACTGATACGTCTCCAACGTATCTATAATTTTTTATTGTTCGATGCTATTATATTATCAATCCTGGATGTTTTATAATCATTTTATATCATTTTTTGGTACTAACCTATTGACATAGTGCCAAGTGCTAGTTGTTGTTTTTTGCACGTTTTTTACATCACAGAAAATCAATACCATATGGATTACAAATGCAATGAAACTTTACGGAGATTTTTTATGGACCAGAAGACACCTAATGGGCCAAGGCTGCGCCTGGGGGGTGCTCTGAGGAGAGCACAACCCACCAGGGTGCGCCAGGAGGCCCAGGTGCGCCCTGGTGGGTTGTGCCCATTTCGGGTGCCCCCGGACCGCCTGTTTGCTCTATAGATACCCCCAATATTTCATAAACCCTACGGGAGTCGACGAAAATCAATTCCAGCCGCCTCAGAGTCTAGAACAACCAGATCCAATCTAGACACCATCACAGATGGGGTTCACCACCTCCATTGGTGCCTCTCCGATGATGCATGAGTAGTTCTTTGTAGACCTTCGGGTCCATAGTTAGTAGCTAGATGGCTTCCTCTCCCTAGTTTGCTTCTCAAGACAATGGTCTCTTGGAGATCCATATGATGTAACTCTTTTTGTGGTGTGTTTGTTGGGATCGGATGAACTTTGAGTTTATGATCAGATCTATCTTTTTATATCCATGAAAGTATTTGAGTTTCTTTGATCTCTTTTATGCATGATTGCTTATAGCCTCGTATTTCTTCTCCAACATTTGGGTTTTGTTTGGCCAACTTGATCTATTTATCTTGCAATGGGAAGAGGTTCTTTGTAGTGGGTTCGATCTTATGGTGCTTGATCCTAGTGACAGAAGGGGAACCGACATGTATGTATCGTTGCTACTAAGGATAAAACGATGGGGTCTATCTCTACATAGATAGATCTTGTCTACATCATGTCACCGTTCTTATTGCATTACTCTGTTTCTCCATGAACTTAATACACTAGATGCATGATGGAGAGTGATTGATGTGTGGAGTAATAGTAGTAGATGTAGGCAGGAGTCGGTCTACTAATCTTGGACGTGATGCCTATGTAATGATCATTGCCTGGATATCGTCATGATTATTTGAAAATCTATCAAGTGCCCAATAGTAATTTGTTTACCCACCATTTGCTATTTTTCTCGAGAGAAGCCACTAGTGAAACCTACGGCCCCGGGTCTCTTTCTCATATTATTTGCCTTTGTGATCTATTTTCCTTTGCTTTTATTTTCAGATCTACTAAACCAAAAATACAAAAATACCTTGCTGCAATTTATTTTATTTGGCATTCGATCTATCAATATTTACAACTCTCTCATGTCCGTTTTCCCATCTTGGGGTGCCGCTACAACAAGCGATTGGATACTTTGGATCTAAAGATGGTTTATTTTCCAGAGAATTTAGGGAAGCGTAAAGAGCCTAACAGGTTTGAGAAAACCCTTACAAAATTTGCCAAAACTACGACGGAGATGACAAAACTTAGTTCTTTGCTTTATGCCTAGCTAAGGGCATAAAACTATAGCGCTTGTTGGGAGGCAACCCAATGAATTAAATTTATTGTTGCTTTTTGCTTCCTGTTTTTGAGTGTTAGCACAATTATGCTACTGCTATGATTGTTTTTTAATGTTTTAACTTTTTTTGTGCCGAGTAAAGCCTTTAGGGTCTTCTTGGTTGATAGTTGGTTGATCTTGCATAAAAACAGAAACTTTTACGCTCGCGAAAATAATTCTAATTTTTAACCAAAGAGCTATAAAATGAACATTCCTTTTGCAGTAGATCAATATACAAATTACTCAGGTCGTCCTAATTTTTCCGAATTTTTTGAGTTACAAAAGTATTCAAAATAGTCAGATTGCTACAGACTGTTCTGTTTTGACAGATTCTGTTTTCTTTGCGTTGTGTGCTTATTTTGATGGCTCTATTGTTTTCTTTGATGACTTTTTGCAATAGAAAAGTAGGAATACAGTAGATATAATGCAAAAACAAAATATGAATTGGTTTTATATAGTACTTATAGTAGTGATTTGCTTTCTTTTACTAACGGATCTCACGAAGGTTTTGTGGAGTTTTGTGTGATTGAAGTTTTCAAGTTTTGAGTTATCTTACGATGGATGACGGAATAAGGAGTAAGAATAGCCCAAGCTTGGGGATGTCCCGGCATCCCAAGCTATTATCCAAAAGAGAGCAAGCAACTGAGCTTGGGGATGCCCCCGAGTGGCATCTCCTCTTTCTTCTAACGACCATCAGTATTTTACTCGAAGATATATTTTTATTCGTCACATACTATGCATTTTGCTTGGAGCGTCTTGTATGATATGAGTCTTTGCTTGTTTTATTTTATGTTTTAAGTCTTGATTCCTTACTGGACACACCTATTTGAGAGATCCAAAATTATGTCATGATTTGTTAGAATCGCTCTCTATGCTTCACTTAAATTTTTATGAGCTATGGACTTGCTCTAGTGCTTCACTTATACCTTTTTGAGCATGGGGTGCTTTAGTATTTGGGAACAAATGCTCTCTTGCTTCACTTATATTTATTTGAGAGTTAGTAAATTTCCAAGAAATTCTCTCATGCTTCCCTTAAATTAATTTGAGAGAAATAAAAAATACGCTCATGGTCTTCACTTATATTTGTTTGAGATTATCAAAAGCAACATATGAAAATTAGTTCCAAAGTGATACGGATATAATAAAAACTTTCGTGAAGATCATTGGAAAAAATAAACTTGATTCTTAGTAATAGTTTTGAGATATGATGATGTGATATGTGAGTTATTTTGATGAGTAATTATGCTTTAGTAAGAATATTGTGTTAAGGTTTGTGATTCCCTATGCAAGCACGAAAGTCAATAATTATGCAATGAAATTATATCCTACTTATGGTGCATTATTCAGTGTTAATTATGCTTAATGCTCACTTTTGAGATTATTCGTTTCTTAGTTGGTCGCTTCTCAATCTTTTGCTAGCCTTCATTTTGCACTAAGTATGATCTCTACTTGTGCATCCAAAAACCTTTAAACCAGTTTTGCCACATGAGTCCACTATATCCACCTATATGTGGTATTCTTTTTCCGTTCTAAGCAAATTTGTATGTGCCATCTCTAATTTTCAAAATAAACTTCTCTTTTGTGTGTTCGTTTCGCTCGCGAAGTGGTGTGGGGTGGCTAATATTTTCCATGCTAGATGTGTTATTCTCACGATGAGTGTTTATTAATGTGTCATTGCACGAGAGTAAGGCAAAGGTATTATCCCAGTCCCGAAATGAAAAATGAATTTACTTTAGGTTGTCAAATAATAAATTCCTTGGAAAGTGTTGGTATGGAGGGCAGCCGTGGATGCGACTAGCCATGGAAAGTGAAAGTATGGTTGAAAAAGGAGTAAGCTTTATTTTCGTTGGTGGGAAGGATACACCACCCAAAATGTTTTTATCTCTAAGTTTTTCGCTTTGAGCTCTGGCACCTCTACAAATCCCTACTTCCCTCTGTGAAGGGCCTTTCTTTTACTTTATGCAATTTTTATTTTGAATTTGAGTCTCCATCTTCTCTTATGAAAGCACCAACTAGGAGGCACTCTGATCGTACTTGAGCATTGGGTGTAGTTAATATGCGAGTGTGTTTCATGAATGGATTAATGATTGAGCATGATGGGCTAGGGATAACTTATTTTAGCATTGATATTTTGAAGACATGGTTACTTGTTGATATGCTTGAGTATTTAAGTTATCATGTCAAAACTAGACTATTGCTTTGAACAATATAAAAGTCCAAATGTCCATGCTATAAAGAAAAGAATATGATATGACATGTTAGGCAGCATTCCACATAAAAAATTCTGTTTTTATCACTTACCTACTCGAGGACGAGTAGGAGTTAAGCTTGGGCATGCTGATATGTCTCCAACATATCTATAATTTTATATTTTTCCATGCTGTTATATTATCAATCTTGGATGTTTTATAATCATTTTATAGTCATTTTATATCATCTTTTGGTACTAACCTATTGACATAGTGCCAAGTGCCAGTTGTTGTTTTTTTGCATGTTTTTTACATCACAGAAAATCAATACCATATGGATTCCAAATGCAACGAAACTTTACGGAGATTTTTTATGGACCAGAAGACACCTAATGGGCCAAGGCTGCGCCTGGGGGGTGCTCCGAAGAGAGCACAACTTACCAGGGCGCGCCAGGAGGCCTAGGCATGCCCTGGTGGGTTGTGCCCATCTCGAGTGCCCCCTGGACCGCCTCTTTGCTCTATAAATGCCCCAATATTCCAGAAACCCTAGGGGAGTCGATGAAAAATCAATTCCAGCCGCAACAGAGTCCAGAACCACCAGATCCAATCTAGACACCATCACGGATGGGGTTCATCACCTCCATTGGTGCCTCTTAGATGATGCGTGAGTAGTTCTTTCTAGACCTTCAGGGTTCGTAGTTAGTAGCTAGATTGCTTCCTCTCTCTAGTTTGATTCTCAATACAAAGGTCTCTTGGAGATCCATATGATGTAACTCTTTTTGCGGTGTGTTGGTAGGGATCGAATGAACTTTGAGTTTATGATCAGATCTATCTTTTTATATCCATAGAAGTATTTGAGTTTCTTTGATCTCTTTTATGCATGATTGCTTATAGCCTCATATATCTTTTCCGATATTTGGGTTTTGTTTGGCCAACTTGATCTATTTATCTTGCAATGGGAAGACGTGCTTTGTAGTGGGTTCGATCTTACGGTGCTTGATCCCAGTGACAGAAGGGGAACCGACACGTATGTATCATTGCTACTAAGGATAAAACGACGGGGTCAATCTCTACATAGATAGATCTTCTCTACATCATGTCATCATTCTTATTGCATTACTCCGTTTCTCCTTGAACTTAAAACACTAGATGCGTGCTGGATAGTGGTCGATGTGTGGAGTAATAGTAGTAGATGCAAGCAGGAGTCGGTCTACTAATCTTGGACGTGATGCATATGTAATGATCATTGCCTGGATATCATCATGATTATTTGAATTTCTATCAATTGCCCAACAGAAATATGTTTACCCACCGTTTGCTATTTTTCTCGAGAGAAGCCACTAGTGAAACCTACGGCCCCCGGATCTCTTTCTCATATTATTTGCCTTTGCGATCTATTTTCCTTTGCTTTTATTTTTAGATCTACTAAACCAAAAATACCTTGCTACAATTTATTTTATTTGGCGTCCGATCTATCAATATTTAAAACTCTCTCGCGTCCGTTTGCCCATCTTGGGGTGCCGCTACCCAAAAGGGATTGACAACCCCTTTTATACGTCGGGTTGCGAGTAGTTGTTATTTGTGTGCTGGTGTTGTTTATGTTGTGTTGCGTGGTTCTCCTACTGGTTCGATAACCTTGGTTTCATATCTACCGCAGCTATGCTGCATCATCCTTTCCTCTTTTGGGAAATACCAACGTAGCTTCAAGCGACATCATGTCCCCAACACACCAAATACAATGGTAAATTGTATAGGTGTACTAGTTCGCCGAAGAGATGGTGATACAAGTGTAATCACTACAAAAAAAGACACTTCCGCGATGATACGTGTTTGTCACAGTAGGTCACATTTTCTGGCATGCATGTACATCCATGATGATTTTATGACAGAATCAAGATAGTCATACCTGTGCTGTCGTAGAAGTGTTCCATGACATTACCAAAATTATCATCACAGAAGTGTCCACTTCCATGACAATAAATGGCGCGTCATGGAAGTGCTTTCGTCAAGGGTGACCGACACGTGGCATCCACCATAAAGGGTGGCCGTTAAGCTATCGGGTCCGGTTTTGGATCCGATAACCCGTTAACAGCCCAGACCAATGAGGATTTTCCACATATAACATTCTCATTGGCCGGAGGAAACATGTGTTGGCTCACCGTTGGGACAGATGTCATCCACTCATTGGACAGGAAGCGCCTATGATAAGTTGACACGTGGCACGGCCCAATAGTGGCCCATTCCGGTGAAAAAGGCCGGCCCAGTAAAAATTAGCAGGACGGCCCATATAAAGCCTAGTTGTGTCAGGTCCATTTAAGCCCACGGCCCATATGAGATGTGCCAATTCGGCCCGTCAATGGCCTGTTAAAGATTTGACACCATTGCAGCCCATCGTCAGTTCGAGCCTGTTCACAACCCGCCATATATTTGGGCTCAATATCGGCCCGATGTGATTTCGGCCTGTTAATGGCCCATTCAAGGGATGGGCCAATTTTCAGGATGTACATCTTTCGGCCTTTTAGCGACACATTTAAGTGTTGGGCCAATTTCTGGCCCGGTGTGTCTTTCACCCTGTTGACCGCCTATAACATCCCAAATTTTCAATTTGGAATGTTATACATTAGGTCATCTTTGCATATCATAATTTATTGCATTTTGGATTGATCCTAGAAATTCTACACAACTCAAGGACCTACAGAGAGAGTTGGGAATTTCATTATTTTCATATTTGAGTTTTTCTCGAATTTTGAAAAAAGGATCATTGATTTTAATTATTTTATCTTCAAATATTTATTTATAAAAATAAAAGAGAGAGGATAAAATTACTTCCTCAAAATAAAGAAATATTGGAGATTTAATGTTAAAATCAAATAAGAGTTTTATTCAGAGTTTTATCGCTATTTTATATGAATTAGGGAAAATATGCGTTTTTCAAAATTGCATTAGAGTCCCAAATAAATGTTCACCTCATCCGGTATATTTTTAGAGGACGGGGAAAATTTATTTCAGGATTTTTGGAGTCTGTTTAGTATTTCTTTTATTCGTTTTCTGCGCGGAATATTTTTTTAAAAGTCAACCGACCTTGGGCCGTATCCGCCCGGGACTCCGCCCGGTGACGGGGAAAACTGATCCACGAACACCTATGGGGCCGGCGGACCGGGCCCCTTTCGGTTCGGCGAGGGGCGGAGGTCGCACGAAGAGCAGATCGAGGCGAGGCACACGAGCAGTTTACCCAGCTTCGGAGCTCTCCGGAGAGATAACACTCCTACTGCTGCTTGTCTGGTTGTATTATCTGGTGTTCTTGCTCTCGAGCGAGAGAGTGTGATGTTTTCTGGGCTACGAATGAATCGAAGCAAACTGTCCGAACCTCCTCTACGTTGCGCATGGGCCTCCTTTTATATGCTAAAGGGGTCACCGACAGGTGGCAACGCAGAGGAGGGTAGAAACGTAAAAAGCGAGGTAGTTGATACAGTTGCTTGTACAGTGCACCCTACCTAACCCTGACGGCAGGGGACAAGGGCATTAAATGCCCGAACAGTGCAGAAAAGGACCGTTAGGGGTGCCACCGTTCGCCACGATGGCGATCTTGTCAGCTTCGCATGCCACTGCGCACCGCTGGCTGCACAGCCTCCCGCCACGCGCGCCCGGAGAGGCCCCCAGAGTGACACGTTGGTGGATGCGCTGGAGCGTGGGCACAGAGTGGCCGCCTGCCGCGGCAAGCGCCTTGCCGCTGTTGTTATCTCGCCGGGTCCAGAAGCTCGTCGCTCGCCGGGCCTCGGTGTACCTTGTTTAGTCTTCCCGGCAAGCTCCTCTTGCCGGGGCCTTGTTGCCTTGCCGGAGCGCGTGGCGCGTCGCGGCAAGTTCCTTGGAGCGCCTTGGTTGGCCTTCCCGGCAAGCTCCTCTTGCCGGAGTCTTGTCTCCTTAGCTTAAATACTTTGTTCTTGGATGGCTCCAAGGGAACGTTGGGGGATCTTGGCGTTCACCCGGCAAGCCTTTGCCGCGGGGTGCTGCAACTGCCCGTGTACAAGTTCGGGGTACTAGGGTACCCCTATTCTAGTACACCGACAGGAGCCCCCGGGCCTGGGCCAGACACGGTGCCGAGCGCTGTTGGGCCAGGCCCAAGACAGGGCACGGGCACACGCGGGCTGGGCCACGCCAAATCTTGCTCCGTATCCACCGCGCTCTCCCATAACGGCACGCGTTGAATGCGACATCGTGGGAGAGATCGTGGGTGGTTGTTTATTTGGAAGGCCGAAACGTCCGCCCCGTCCCTCTTTATAATCAGAGGAAACAGAGGCAGTTCGTTCCCCCTCGCTGGTTGCTGCTACTCCTTCTTCACAAACTCCGCCGCTCCCCCTTCTTCTCGTAGCCGAGAGAGCAGCGCTCCCCCCCATTGCCACCAGCATCACCATGCTGTCGACCTTCCCCACCACCTCCGCCATGGCCCCTAAAGCCGACAAGGGAAAGGGCGTGAAGTCGGCCGAGGCGCAGCGGCTCGCGGCGCTGCGGAAGGAGCGGGCGATCTTCACCCCCAGCTCGGCGTGCAGGAGCTGAGGGAGTACTTCTACCGTTTGGGCGACGGAGACGCGTGAACATCCGCGCACGAGGGTACTCCTGGCCGCTGCCTCGGAGTTGGCTCCAAATGGGTACCCGTTCTTCCCGCTATTCTTCTATTGCGGGCTCTGCCCACCCTTCTCGGAGTTCTTCTGTGATATTATGAACACATATGGCTTCCGCCTCCTTGACTTCACCCCCAACGCTGTCCTGACCATGGCAGTTTTCGCACACTTGTGCGAAAACTTTGTCGGAGTCCACCCTAGTGTAGCCCTTTTCTGCCACTACTTCATACCTCGGGTAGAGAGAGGAGAGCCGCTTGCCGAAGGGATTGCTTGGATCTCGAGAGTCGGCAAGAAGGAGGCGTACTTGGAGGGTGAGCTCCGCAGCAAGTGGGAGGAGTGGAGAGCGGAGTGGTGTTGGATCGTCGAGGAGAATCCGCAGCCCTTCACCGCTGTGCGCCAAACTCCAATAGTGCGCGGCAATGACTGGAGCAACGTGGCCCCGGAAGACGAGAGGCTGAAGATCGCCATCACTAGGATTCTTCGCCTCAGGCTTGCCGGGCTCACCATAGGTGCTGTCGGGGCAGATTTTCTCCGCCGCCGCATTGCCCCCCTGCAGGAGAGGGGGAGGCCCGCCTGGGAATTCAAGAATTCGGCGGACATCATGAGGATGCGGCCGGGCCTCAACTACAACTTTACCGTCTTGGAGTTGGACGCAATGCTCTTGGAATTATTCAAACGCGACCCCCAGCACCCATTCACACTGCCGAGGGGCGTAGTTTCTTTGTGAAATAACTCTTCGCTTGACCGGATCCGCGCCATGATGCCGTTGTGCGATTCACACGGCATCGTCCCAACTTGGCAAGAGCCTGCGGATGATGTTGTGCGAGCGTTCTTCGACACCTTGGAGGAAGTGCCGGTCCGCGCTGACGAGCAGAAGAGCCTCACCCGTGACACCACCGACGAGGAGCTGCAGCTCATCGCTACTAGGGCGGAAGAGGCTGCGGTCGCAGCTGCTGCGGGTGTGTTTGGGTTTACTGTGGAGGAGGCGGAGGCTGCAGAGGCGACAAACCTTGCCGAACGCGCGGAGTTCATGGGCGAGGAGGAGCCTGCCGGTTCCGAAGCCGAGCCGAGCAAGGCCGGCGAGGAGGAGGCTGAGCCTTCAGAGAACTTGCCGCAGGCGGAGCCCCCGGCCCCGCCAAGGAGGCGCCTTCGCAGGGCTGGGGACGCAGCGGGGCGGCAGCCGGCTCCACAGCCACCGAGCCGCGCGACGCGTTCTACTGCGGCAAGCAATGTTGCCGCGGGAGCGCCTCACGCAACAACGGCAACTGGAGCGGGATCTTCCCGGGCCACTGCCACTGCCCCCGCCAAGCGGGCAAGGGATCCTACTCCTCCACCTCGCCGCACCGGAGGAGGGCCGGACTTCAATCTTTCCGCGCTCAGCTCCGACGAGGAGGAAGAAGAGTGAGTTTCTTTGGTGCTCTTATAATCCTTCAATCTTGTTGTTTATATCTTGTATCTGACTTGCTCCAATCTGGACTCCTTTCTTTTCAGAACACTGGCCCAGAGAGCGGCGAAGAGGGCCAAGGCTGCGGTGATCGTCATCGAGGATGACCCCATCGTGTCAGCAGGAGGTGGGCCCGAGACCACCTTGACGGACCCGGAAATCACCCCTCAGAGCAGCCCCCAGCGCAGCCCCCAGCGTAAGTTCATAGTTTAGCCTTCTGCTGTCGGGCATGCTTGAGTGCTTTTTCCTTTGTTGATATCTTGCTTGTTGACTTGTGCAGGAGCAGAGCAGCCTCATCAGGAGCGCCCGGAGGCCGGTCCCAAAGTGCCACCTGCTTCGACTGCGCCGCCAAGGGAGGAGTCCCCGGCAAGGGAGCGCTCTCCGGAAAGGGGGGACTCTCCGGCAAGGGACGGCACTGCTGATCCTGCGGCGGCCGAGGCCGCAACTGAAGATCTTGGCGCAGGTAATCCACTTGCCCAGAAACTTTCCCTTGGGTTCTGCTTCTTTCGTTTTTCCTTTCTTGGATCTTTGATTGATTTTCCTCCCTTCTTCGTTCTTCAGAACCATCTTCGGCTGAGCCAATGGAGACAGAGGGCGCCGGCGAGGAAGGTGCCGGTGCCGATGAGACCGCCGGCGAGGAGGCCGCCGGGGCTGCTGCTGCGGTAGCCGGCGAGGGGTCGGGTGACCGCACTGACGACCCTGAGGCCGCAGGAGCGCCGGGCGCTGCGCCGACCGCCAAACCCTTTGCCGCTTCTGCGGAGCCAGGCTTCGAGGAGCCCCAGCCCGGCGCCTACTTGAAGGCCGGTGACAATATCTTCATCAAGCTACCCTGGGCGTCGAGCTCCAGGGCGCCGGTCGAGGGGGAGACTTTTGACGGGGAGGTGCTCGCCTCTGCTGGACTGTCATTGGTTGACGCGCCCGGCAGCAGCAGCGGCGAGCCTGAAGAGGAGCAGCTGCTGCGGAAGCTGCTGTCACTCTACCGCACCCGGCAAGCCAAGCTGGTTTCCCGGGAAGCGCTTGTCGTGAAGGCGGGAGTTGACATGGAAAAGTACACGGAGGAGCTCCGGGGCCAAAATCAAGAAGCTCTCCGGTCCCTGGCGCAGGAGCGGGAGCGAGTCGACGAGGAGCACACGGCCTTTCTTCTCGAGAGGGCCGAGGCTGAGGAGGAACAAAGGCTGGCTGCCGAGAAGCAGTCCGCGCGGGAAGGTGAACTAGTGCAGCGGAAGGCCAACCTCGACAGCTACGAGGAAGAGCTCGCCGAGCGTGAGCGAGCACTTGGCGGGGCGCTCAAGGAGGCAAAGGACGCCGCGGCAACTGCAGAGGCCGCCAAGAAAGAGCTAGAGGAGAAAGTGGCGTAGCTGGAGGCCAATATTGGGAAGAGCGGCGAGGAGCTTGCCGCGCTCAAGCGTGAGCGCAAGAAGGATGCTGCCGCCCACGGTGAGCTGCAAGGCCTTCTCGCTGAGAGGAGCAAGGAGCTTAGTGCCGCCAAGGATTCCAAAGCAGACTTGGAGCTGAAGCTGGCCACGCTGACGCAGACGCTGGAGGCCGCCAAGGAGCGGGAGAAGACCTTGTCGGAGAAGGTCAAGGCCGACGCGGCGCTGCTGGAGAGCATTGCAGTTACCCAGAACTCGTTCAGAGACACTATGGAGCACTGGACCGAGGGTCTGGTGAACATTTCCGCAGTCATCAACTAGGAGCTGGCGCAGCTGGGGATGGAGGACTTTGGGTATCCTTCCGACGAGAGTCTTCAACCCAGCGCCAAGCTCAGCCTATTCTTCAAGGGCGTGGCAACGGCACTCCAGCGGCTCCGGGAGAGGATCCCGAAGCAGCTGGCCGACGAGTCGCGCAAAATCTGCGCTGGGGTTCTCCAGAAGGTGCTGATGAAGGTGGCCTTCCGCAACCCAGGCCTCAGCTTCACCAACCGTCTCAGGTCCTTGCCGCCTGACACCGATCTGGATGCACTCAAGGCCCTTGTCGCACCCATTGTGGACAAGGTGAGCGAGATCAAGAGAGTCGAGGGCGGACGCGTAGATTAGGCCGCCCATTCCTTCTTTTCCCTTGTCGCTGCTGATCATGTTATGAAAACAGTCTGTTAGAGCTGCGACAAGTTATCTTTGTAATATAACTTTATTTCTGTCTATCAATTGCTATGTTATTTCCTTTACTAGATTCCTTCCTTTGTATGTTATTACGCTACGCTTCTAGGGAACTTGTCGGCGCAGGCGCCCGAGCCGCGAGCGCCGAGTGCGGAACTTCAGCAGCCTGCTGGCGGCGCAGCTTCCGACAAGAAACCTTGTCGCGACTAGATGCAGCACACTTAAGCTGTTGAGCGGACTCGAAACAAAGTAAGGGCGCAACTAGCCACGAGTTGGTTCCTCCGCGCACAGGTTTTCCATACAAAGCAGGGTCGTTCGAGGAAGATAACTCAAAAATTTAAAAAGTGATTGCTCAAACTTTGGCAACTTAGCTTTTCTGTCATTTGCTTCCCGGTAAGGCAAGTCTTCGCTTGAACGACGCCTGGCCCATACCACAATATTCTCCTTCCCCCCCCCCC
>NC_041384.1:402679926-402687631 GCF_002162155.2 Triticum dicoccoides | reverse complement strand
GCAAACTTGTGTGCGAGAGAACCTTCTTTTCCTTTAAAAGAAAAAGAAAGAAGAGAAAATAATAATATGGAGCTCTTCGGCTCGTTACTGCTTACCGGATGTAGGTGCTGCACAAAGTGTCAGATAATCGCATGCAAGAAAGGAACTAACGCATGAAATGGACAAGCTGTGCGGAGCACATGGGGTTTTACTTATGCACGGGATCTGCGCCTGGCTTTGTACAAAGGATTACATGCAACAGCGGCAAGACTTGTACAAAAGGTGGTTGCCGGAACGGGTTCCGGCAACCGCGCCTTATGGGAAAAACTTACGAAGATGTTCTATGTTCCAGGAGTTGCTCACCGGAATGCCATCTTCGGTCTCAAGGCGGACAGCGCCAGGCCTTGTGACTCGTCTCACCCGATAAGGGCCTTCCCACTTTGGCGTCAACTTGTTGGAATTCTTGGCGGACCGAACGCGCTGAAGAACAAGGTCGCCCTCCTCGAAGCTTCTGGCTTTAACTTTGCGGCTATGATAGCGGCGCAAAGCTTGCTGGTATCGAGCAGCTCGTACAGGAGCCTGAAGACGATCTTCCTCAAGGAGCAGCGCGTCGTCTTGCCGCAGCTGTTCTTGCTCAAGCTCATCATAAGTGAGCACTCGAGGTGATCCGTATACGAGTTCCATGGGGAGAACTGCCTCTGCTCCATAGACTAGAGCGAAAGGTGTCTGGCCAGTGGCTCGATTTGGCGTCGTTCTGATCGACCTAAGAACCACCGACAGCTCCTCGATCCAGTTTCTTCCGCACCTGTGCAGCCTGTCGAAAGTTCTGGTCTTGAGCTCGCGCAGCACTTCAGCATTTGCCCTCTCTGCTTGACCGTTGCTTCTTGGATGAGCAACAGAAGCGAAGCAGACCTTGGCGCCAAGGTCTTGGATGTACTGCATGAAGGTGCGGCTCGTGAATTGCGTGCCGTTGTCGGTGATGATCCTGTTAGGGATCCCGAAACGGCAAACAATCGACCTGAAGAACATGACTGCTGACTGTGCTGTCACCTTCCTCACTGGCTGCACTTCCGGCCACTTTGTGAACTTGTCGATTGCGACGTACAAGTACTCAAAGCCCCCGACAGCTCGGGGGAAGGGGCCGAGGATATCGAGCCCCTAGACCGAAAATGACCAGGATAAAGGGATTGTCTGGAGAGCTTGAGCTGGCTGGTGTATCTGTTTGGAGTGGAACTGGCACGCTTCACACTCGGTTACTTGTGCAGTTGCATCCTGGAGGGCTGTCGGCCAAAAGAAACCTTGCCGGAAAGCTTTGCCGGCAAGTGCTCTTGCGCCAATGTGATGGCCACATATGCCTCCATGTATCTCCGCCAACAGCTTTTGTCCATCTTCCCGGCGAATACACTTCAATTTCACACCGTTAAGTCTTCTTCTGTACAGTATGCTATCGACAAACTGGTACATACTTGACTGCTAGGCTACTCTTTCCGCTTCTTCTTGTTCTTCGGGAAGTTCTCCTGTCTGAAGGAAGTGGACAATCTGTTGTGCCCATGCTGGAGCTTGTGGCTCGACAACAAGGACTAAAGGCGCATCTGCTGCTGCGGGAACATCCGCTTCCACGGCAAGGACTTGTGGTCCTGCCGGAGCTTGATGTTCCCCGGCAAGCTTGCCGGAGCAAAACTTGTCGGGAGCGTCTGCTTCAACGGAACAAACCATAAGGCTTGCCGGAGCAGACTGACCCTCAGCTTCCTTGGTGTTGATCTTGGGGACTTTCTTGGCGGCGGCTTCGGGGAGCTCTGCTGGAAAGTAGTCACCAGAAACCAACTTCCTCTTCTTGCTTTGTCCAGTTGATGGTGTTACGGATGGTTGAGTCAACTTAAGCACAAAGATCCCTGGTTCCACAGGTAACTTTAGTGCGGCGCACTTTGACAGGCCGTCAGCAATATCATTCTGAGCTCTTGGGATATGCTCCATTTGTAGGCCGTCAAAGTGCTCTTCTAGCTTCCTCACTTCATCGACATACGCTTCCATCAACGGACTCTGGTAGTTCTTGTTCACTTGTCGGACGACAAGCTGTGAGTCACCCCTGACAATAAGCTTCTTAATCCCAAGGTCTGCTGCGATTCTGATACCGGCAAGTAATCCTTCATACTCTGCAGTATTGTTGGTTGCTTGCTCTTTGGGAAAGTGCATCTGGACTACGTACTTGAGGTGCTCGCCAGTGGGTGCGACAAGCAGCACGCCTGCACCGGCGCCTTGCAGCGAGAAGGCACCATCAAAGTACATCAACCACTCTTTGCTTGGCTCTTTGACGGGGATGCTCGTTTCTGAAATTTCTTCATCTGGGGTTGGCGTCCACTCTGCTATGAACTCTGCCAATGCTCTGCTTTGGATAACTGAAGTGCTCTCAAACTTGAGGCCAAAGCTTGACAGTTCCAGCGCCCACTCTACAATCCTGCCCGTTGCTTCTGGATTTTGTAGTATCCTCTTCAGCGGAAAGCGAGTGACGACTGTGATCTCATGTGCTTGGAAGTAATGGCGCAGCTTTCTCGAGGCCATGAGGAGGCCGAAAAGCAACTTCTGCACACCAGAGTACCTTGATCTAGCCCCCTGCAGAAGAGAACTGACAAAGTAAACTGGGCGCTGCACCATTCTCCTTGGCATCTTATCATGTTCCTGCGCAAACCCATGTTTGTCGGGACCAGAGCTTGTCGACGAAGCCCATTGCTTGTCGCTGGATGGATCTGCCGTGGTTGCTGGCTCATTATCCGCCTCCCTCTCTGCCACTAACGCAGCACTAACCACTTGATTGGTTGCCGCTATATACAGCAGCAACTTCTCTTGCGGCTTAGGTGCGACAAGCGTTGGAGTGGAGGACAGGTATCTCTTCAAGTCCTGCAGCGCAGCCTCCGCTTCCGGAGTCCATTTCATTGGACCTGCCTTTTTCAAAATTTTGAAAAATGGCAGGGCGCGCTCGGCAGATCTAGAGATAAACCTGCTGAGAGCAGCTACGCAACCGGCAAGCCTTCATACATCCTTGACGCGCTTTGGTGCTTCGATCTGCTCGATGGCTTTGATCTTGTCGGGATTGGCTTCAATTCCCCGCTGAGACACGAAGAACCCGAGAAGCTTGCCGGAAGGGACTCCAAACACGCACTTCTCGGGGTTAAGCTTGAGGTTGATCTTGCGCAGATTTGCAAATGTCTCGTCTAAATCTTGAATCAAGGTCGCTTTGTTCTTGCTCTTGACCACTATGTCATCCATGTAAGCTTCCACATTTCTGTGCATTTGCGGCTCAAAATCATGGTGAACTACCCTTGCGAATGTTGAACCAGCATTCTTCAAACCGAAAGGCATCCGTACGAAGCGGTATGTGCCACACAGGGTGATAAATGCGGTTTTCTCTTCATCTTCTTCTGCCATGAAGATCTGATGGTATCCTGAGTATGCATCAAGAAATGAAAGCAAATCACATCCGGCTGTGGAGTCAATAATCTGGTCAATACGCGGCAAGGGAAATGGGTCTTTGGGACAAGCTTTATTAACATCAGTGAAGTCAATACAAAGTCTCCATTTCCCGTTAGCATTGCGCACAACAACGGGATTGGCCAACCATGTGGGATGGAGTACTCCTCTAACAAGGCCTGCTGCTTCCAGCTTCTTAATTTCTTCTGTGATGAATTCTTGGCGCTCTACTGCCTGCTTCCTGACTCTCTGCTTGACGGGCCACACATGAGGACAGACGGCAAGGTGGTTCTCAATTACTTTCCTGGGAACACCGGGGATATCAGACGGTTGCCACGCAAACACGTCGACATTCGCCCACAGGAAAGCAACGAGCGCGCTTTCCTATTTGGGGTCAAGAGTGGCGCTGATGGTGAAGGTACCACCAGCGCCATCCTCCTTGGCGAACACCTTCTTGGTCTCAGGTGGAGCTGCCATTGCCTTCTTTCGCTTGCCGGTGGAGCTCGACGGTGCGTCCTCGACGGTAGCGCAGCACTCCGAAGAGGTGCGCTTGCCGGAGTGGGCATCAGAGCTCTTGCCGGACTTGGTCTTCTTCTTCCCCCCGAGAGCTTCAGCGGCAAGTGTCCTCCGTTCTGCTGCGGCTGCGGCTTCCCGGTAGATCTTGTCGGTACAGATAAGAGCATCCTTCTTGTCGCCAGGGATAGAGATGACACTTATTGGGCCTGGCATTTTCAGTACGTTGTACGCATAGTGAGAGGCTGCCATGAACTTGGCGAGTGCCGGTCGGCCAAGGATTCCATTGTAAGGCAATGGGAAGTCGGCAACGTCAAACGTGACCCTCTCGGTCCTGAAGTTCAGCTCGCTGCCAAATGTTACCGGCAACGTGATCTTTCCCTTTGGCTTGCTCCTTCCCGGGTTGATTCCTTGAAATGTGCCGGTTTCTTCGAGCTCGCTGTCAGGGATCTGGAGCTTCTGGAGCACCGCGGAGGAGATCAGGTTCAAGCTGGCCCCGCCGTCAACTAGCATCTTAGTGACCTTGAGGTTGCAGATTGTTGGTGAAACCAACATCGGCAAGCACCCGACCGTAGTTATGCGATCCGGGTGGTCCTCAATATCAAAGATGATAGGTGTGCCGGACCATTTCAGAGGCTTGCGTGACTCGACGGGTGGTTCTGCTGCATTAACTTCCCGCACCCACTGCTTGAGCTGGCGGTGCGAGGCATGCAGAGAAGCACCACCGTCAACGCACAGGACCTCTATGGCTTTCTGGAACTCCTGCTCATCAGTCTCCTCATCATCCATATCTTCATCGTTGCCGTCATCTTCATCCTTGTCGCGGCCACGAGGAGGTCTGTCTCCTTGCCGCTGCTTGGCCTTGCCGCGGCATCCTCCTCGGCCGGGACGTTTCTTGCCGGATCCACCAGCTCCATCCTGGGCCTTCTCTTTGTCGCGCCGCTCGTATTCAGCTTTTTGTTGCTCAACAAGCTGCTCGACTCTCTTACAGTTCTGAAGATCATGGCCCTTGGTGCGGTGGATCTTGCAATATTGCTTGTTGGGGCCGTCCTGCTTGTCGGCGACTGCTGCCTCCGCGGCAACCTCCTTACCGGAGTCACCAGCTTTGGCTTCCTTGGCGCCGCCACCGTTGCCGGACTGCTCAACAACTAGCACTTCTTTGCCTTTCCTCCTTCTGTTGTTCCGCCGCCGGTTTTTCCTTGTCGGGGAAGCATCTTCACTGTCAGATCCCCCCGCTCCTATATTTTCTCCGGGGAGTCTCCTCCCTTCCTCAGCACACGCACACTTTTCGGCCAGTGCATATAACTCACTGACGTCCCTGATCTTGCACATCGCCATTTCCTCTCGCATCCTGCGGTTCCGCACGTTCTGATGGAACGCGCTGATCACCACGGTAGGGTGGACGTCTGGGATGTTGTGCTGCACACTACTGAATCTCTGAATGTACTTGCGCAGGGGCTCTCCTTCCTTCTGGGCGAGCAGATGAAGATCACTCTCCTGGCCATGAGGCTTGTGTCCGCCTGTAAAGGCGCCGACAAACTGATGGCACAGATCAGTCCAAGAGGATATGGAGTTGTCCGGCAAGTGCATGAGCCAGGATCTGACATTGGGCTTGAGCACCAGCGGGAAGTAGTTGGCAAGGATCTTGTCATCTCGTCCCCCGGCAGCTTGCACCGCAATGGTGTAGATGCTGAGGAACTCTGACGGATGCATCTTGCCGTCGTACTTCTCCGGTACGTCTGGCTTGAAGTTCTTTGTACTGGGCCACTGGACTTGCCGCAGCTCACGAGTGAACGCAGGACAACCTACCGCGTACGGCAGATCGCCTGGTTCCCCTGGCGCATGCATGTCAACAGAGGGCCCAGCGCGCTTGTCGGATTGACGTCGCGCTTCTCTTCGGCGCTCGATGCGGGTTCGAGCGTCTTCTTGTTGTCGATCATGAAGAACTTGGCGCTGATCGCGACGAGCTCATGGATCCGACGATGCAGTGGAGTCGCTGTCGAGGTGGATCCAGCGAGTCGGCGATCTTGGCCTTCGGGGCGGTGATTGCATGGTAGTTGCACCTCCGCCCGTTTCGTCGCCACCGGCTCGCGTCCGGCGGCCCTGCCGCGGCGGCGACGCGCTCGGCCGCCATGGAGTGTCGCCGTTGGCGTAGCCGATGAGACTCTGAATGGCGGCCCTCCATTCATCGATCTTGTCCGACGTCGGAGGGTAATCTAGGAGAAGTTGAGCTCGCGCCAAATCTTCTGCTGGAGTGGTGAGTGGCAGTGGCGGACGGCGCGAGGAGCGGGACGTGCTCGAACTTCTAACTATGTTAGAAGGAGCAGTATCCCGTCCAGGCGACCGTGCTCCGCTCGTGCCAGCACGCTGGCGTGCATGCTGGTCTTGAGCGCCCCGAGATCCACCAGCTTGGTCTTGGGCTATCATGCATATGGCACTGCTAGTGCCATGACGCTGTTGATCTTGCGCCTCCGGAGAGTGGCGTGGAACATGTACAGTCGCCGAGGTTTGTGCAGCCTTGTTCTTGGACCTGGCGGCATCATGAGCTTCCTCGTCGACGTCCTTTCTTCCGCCGGCGTCCATCCCACCACTCGTTTGCTCCAACGGTGGCGGAAGTGACGTGGATGGAGCGGCTGCCGCCGAAGTCTTCTTCTTCGGTGGCATGTTGATGAAGGGAATAAAGATCTAGCTCGTGTGAACGCCGGATCTGGTTCACACAATCTCAACACCCCCTACCTGGCGCGCCAAAGATGTCGGGGAAAACTGATCCACGAACACCTATGGGGCCGGCGGACCGGGCCCCTTTCAGTTCGGCGAGGGGCGGAGGTCGCACGAAGAGCAGATCGAGGCGAGGCACACGAGCAGTTTACCCAGCTTCGGAGCTCTCCGGAGAGATAACACTCCTACTGCTGCTTGTCTGGTTGTATTATCTGGTGTTCTTGCTCTCGAGCAAGAGAGTGTGATGTTTTCTGGGCTACGAATGAATCGAAGCAAACTGTCCGAACCTCCTCTACGTTGCGCATGGGCCTCCTTTTATATGCTAAAGGGGTCACCGACAGGTGGCAACGCAGAGGAGGGTAAAAACGTAAAAAGCGAGGTAGTTGATACAGTTGCTTGTACAGTGCACCCTACCTAACCCTGACGGCAGGGGACAAGGGCATTAAATGCCCGTCTGAGTCGCCCCAACAGTGCAGAAAAGGACCGTTAGGGGCGCCACTGTTCGCCACGATGGCGATCTTGTCAGCTTCGCATGCCACTGCGCACCGCTGGCTGCACAGCCTCCCGCCACGCACGCCCGGAGAGGCCCCCAGAGTGACACGTTGGTGGATGCGCTGGAGCGTGGGCGCAGAGTGGCCGCCTGCCGCGGCAAGCGCCTTGCCGCTGTTGTTATCTTGCCGGGTCCAGAAGCTCGTCGCTCGCCGGGCCTCGGTGTACCTTGTTTAGTCTTCCCGACAAGCTCCTCTTGCCGGGGCCTTGTTGCCTTGCCGGAGCGCGTGGCGCGTCGCGGCAAGTTCCTTGGAGCGCCTTGGTTGGCCTTCCCGGCAAGCTCCTCTTGCCGGGGTCTTGTCTCCTTAGCTTAAATACTTTGTTCTTGGATGGCTCCAAGGGAACCTTGGGGGATCTTGGCGTTCGCCCGGCAAGCCTTTGCCGTGGGGTGCTGCAACTGCCCGTGCACAAGTTCGGGGTACTAGGGTACCCCTATTCTAGTACACCGACAGGAGCCCCCGGGCCTGGGCCAGACACGGTG
>NC_041384.1:402612788-402679820 GCF_002162155.2 Triticum dicoccoides | reverse complement strand
GCCCTGCCCTAGTGCCGCCGCCGCCAGGAGCCGCCGCCGCCACCGTGGTTTTTGTTAGAAAACCGTCGGGTTTTTTTTCGAAACCCTAGATCTGTTTTTTCAGATCTGGTTCGGTTTTTTCCCGGTTTAGTTATATAGCGGACGTTCGTCTGTATGTTCATTTTAACGAATGGTTTTCGCCCTTTAGCCGCAGATAGCGAATGTTCGTTCGTTGGTCTGTTCGTCAGTTTTTCTTTTTCTCGGATTTTTTCGCGATTATTTTCGATCATGATTTCTGATCCGATTTTCGTTTTAGTACAACTTTTCGCTCGTTTATCGGAATCAGGCGATTCAAGCGCCTAGAGTTTCATCTCGAGGCCCTGTTTCTTTTTAATCAACTTAAAAAAGTTGTTGCTACTATAAAATTTGACTTTAGTCCATATTAGTAAACGAAGCTTGTTTCTTTCACATTTTGAGTTTCGTTGCTTCGTTTGATTTGATTCTTTTTGCAAACCGGAGTTCTTAAGTTGAACTTTCTGGTTAGATCTTCTTAATTGAGTTTTACTCGTGCATCTTTGCTTGATTTCTTATTGTATGCTTGTTTGATTGCGATAGAGTACCCGGAGTGCGAAGCAGGCTACTACGAGTCTCTAGGTTTCACGGATCATCAGCAAGGCAAGTAACACTTTGATCATACCTCTTTACTACCCAGTTTTATTGCATTAGATCAATCCTCAAACACTTGCATGGTTAGGATCTGAATAAATTGTGGGTTGGGAAGTAGATGAGGTAGTACCTATTCACCTGTTTGTTATCAAACCCTGGGAGTTACTTCTATGATGCTTATATTGCTATGCTATGCTCGTAGACGTGGTTTGGGTTTGAGTGTATTCATGATAGATGTGAGTTGTTAATTAATGGTTAACTTAAGGTGCCAACTTTAATACACATCTGGATGGATTGAGGCACCTGGGAAATCCAGTGATTGCCTGTATTTTTTTGGAAATCCCGGAGTACCGTGTGATTCTCCTATGGGCTGCCACCCAGGCTCAAAGGGATCATAAGATTATTCATGCTAGAAACTTCCGTTTGCAGCCACATGCCATTATGGGCTCTGGCATAGTTGAGTAAGTTGTGGGAAACCTTTCCATGATGGGCTAGCAGATGTAGGGGATTGTAGGTGTACAGGCCTATCTATCGGTTAATGGGACTCTTCGGAAAGACTGTGTGTCGGTCATCCGTTTCTCAAACATCATGCAGTGCGAGAAATATAATGGAGGAGATCGAGTCTTGTGGGGAAAAGTGCACAAACCTCTACAGAGTGTATAAACTAATCATGGTTAGCCGTGTCCCTGGTTATGGACATCTTGAGTATCTAGTTCTTGGATTATCATGTGGATCTCATCACTCTTAATACAAATATGGTTGGGATTTTTAATTACTTTTAAATTGGGATTGAGATGGGGTTTACCATTCTCAATGTTTTCAACCAACTTTGTAGTTAAATAAAACATATTCCTTTGCAGTAGGGAAAAATTGGCTTTTCGCAAAACATATTAACCATACAGCCTCCACCAGCCATATATGCATGTAGTGATAACATTATTCTGTTCATTACTCTCTTGTGTTACATTGCCAGCATATTCCATGTGCTGACCCGTTTCGGGCTGCAACGTATTATGTTGCAGACTTTTCAGACGACGAGTAAGGAGCCTTAGGTCGTGGTCTTTCACTCAGTGATGCCGTTGGAGTTGATGGACTCGCTTTATCTTCCAAGCTTTCCGCTGTTATTGTATTAGATGGCCTTAAGGCATATTTATTGTAATAAGTTCTCTTTTGAGACATTCGATGAAACAAGTGTGTGATTGCTACTCTGTTATAAATCCTCAAGTAGTGTGCGTGTCAGCATTACCGATCCAGGGATGACACTAATGCACAGATATCAGACTGTTTGAGGTCTTGTCGCTACCAGATGGTATTAGAGCACACGCTGACTGTAGGACACGACCACTAAGCTAAATCCCTAGATCACTACTCTCTTCTCATTTCTGACTCCTCTCCATTTTCTACTCTTTAGGATGGCGGACGCAAGGAACAAGTTTGCACAACCGGATGAAGAAACACCCTTTGGACGACACTTGAAGGAAGTCACTAAGTACCTGAACATTGGAATACCAAGCTTCACTGGGACTTACAACGCCACTTTACGAGAAGAGGAGTGCTGGATGATTCAAGTTCAAGTTCCAGGAAGGACATTTACGCTAGTCACTGAGCCCATAGAGTTTCCCTTTGATGCACCAACCTGGAGTCTAGGAAAGAGTATGGCAGCCCACATCACCATGGGATGCATTGGAGAAGTTTACCACAAGGATCTCAAGGATACTGTCTACCATATTTGGTGCCGAGATGAGCAATGGGAGATGATTAGCACCAGGAAGGATAGATAAATTGCCGCTTTCATCCAGGAGTTAAACCAGCACATTCGTCGCCAGGAGAACCAGATGTGCGCAGGCATGATAGATCTGAAGAAGGCAATGACTAGGATCACGGAGCTGGAGGAAGAACTCAAGGCTACTCGTGAATATTATGAGGAGGAAATCATCGTACTAGTGGAGAAGAATGACGATCTGACAAGGAAGCTAGGAGTATTCATGGGAGACCCCGCACCAGGAGGAGAAGATGACGATCCTACTTGCCCGGAGAACTACATCATCATCGACGACACCGACTCAGACCCCGACAATAGCGATGATGACTATGTTGATGAAGCTGGAGCGAATATCATGGAGTCTTTGACCGATTAATTTTTCTAGTCGACCACCATATCAGTAGTAGTATTCCACCATGTATATAGTATAGTCCGAGCACTTTTGTAACGATAGTTCTAGACCGATTATAAGCCCTTGCTTGATTGATTGAGTGAAATGATTGTGTTTGTCTCATGTGCATATGGGTAGTGTTTTCTCACTAGACCTCATTCTATTCTATTCTCTTCTATTCTCTTCCCTCTAAACCCTCAGATGCCTCCAAGACGTGACCCTGGATTTACCTTTCCACCGTAGCTCACTCAGTTGATCCATCAGTAGAACACCTTGATGCAGTTGTTAGTTCAGAACCAAGGCAACAACAACAACAACCCACCACCACCACCCCCGGTTGACAACTTAGCCCATTTTCTGAGGTTTCAGCTGCCGGTGTTTTCCAGTAGCACCAAGCCGATAGTGGCAGATGATTGGCTCCGCAGGATTGGAAGGGAGTTAGCCATTGTAGGATGTACGGATGCTGAGAAGGTGCGTTTTGCCGCACACCAATTGGATGGACCAGCAACCTCATGGTGGGAGAATTACACAGCCACTTTTCCTATAGCCAATGTTACATGGGACCAGTTCCAGCAGGCCTTTCGCACTACCCATGTATCCACAGGAGCTATGGCCGTGAAGAAGCGCGAGTTTCGCAACTTATGCCAAGGAGGGCACACCGTTGGCCAGTATGTGGATGACTTTAGTAAAGTAAGCACGTTATGCCCTAGATGACATCGCTACAGATGCAACAAAGCAGGAGAAGTTTCTAGAAGGACTGAATGATGAGCTGAGCATGCAGTTGATGGTGGCAAATTTCAATAACTACCAGGAGTTGGTAGATAGAGCTCTCATTATTGAAGGGAAGCAACAGCAGATTGATAACCGCAAGAGGAAGTATGGACAAGGGAAGTATAATTTGGAGCTTAGTAGACACCCCGTTTTACCCCGAACTTGGGAGGACCCCTTCAGCATAACCATGGAGGTCACAATCACCCGGGAGGGAGTTCGCACAACCTTAGTGGCTCAAAGAACAGGAATGGTAATGGAGGAAGCAACGGACATAGCCGTTCCAACCCAGCAACACCTGCCAAGAAAGATCTAAGCCACGTTACTTGCTACAAGTGCCAGAAGACCGGACATTACGCCAATGAATGTCCTGAAGCTAAGAATGGAAACGACAATGGAAGTTCTGGGAAGAAGCCCAACCCTTTCAACAGGGGACAAGTGAACCACGTTAACATGGAGGAGATTGATGCCCATCCAGATGCAGTAATAGGTAAGTTTTTGGTTAAGTCATTTACTGCATTCGTTCTTTTTGATACTGGTGCATCGCATTCATACATATCAAGGGGATTTGTGGATAAGTATAAACTGGCCACCAAAGCTCTTAGTACACAAATGTTAGCGAGCTCGCCAGGAGCAGAGTATATGGCAAGCCAAGTATGTTTTCATATGCTATTGACCATAGGTAGGCATGTTTTCCCCTCAGACTTGATAATTTTGGAATCACAAGGTTTGGATGCGATTCTGGGTATGGATTGGCTATCGATGTATGGAGGAAACATCAATTGCACCAGTAAGTCGATTTTGCTCACCACCCCAGAAGGAAGAAGGATCAAGTATGTATCCCGGCATGCGCCGATTAGGACTCAAGTAAATTCTTTATCAAAAGTTGTACAGGAGGAAGTACCAATGGTGAAGGATTTCCCGGATGTATTTCCAGAAGAGTTGCCAGGCATGCCACCGGATAGAGACATCGAGTTTTTTATTGAGCTTTTGCCAGGCACAAGGCCAATACCTAAGAGACCATACAGGATGCCCGCACAGGATTTAGAGGAAATTAAGAAGATTAAGGAGTTACTGGATAAAGGTTATATTCGCCCAAGTTCGTCACCTTAGGGATCACCAGTACTTCTAGTGGATAAGAAGGATGGATCATTAAGGATGGTTGTTGATTATCGAGGATTGAATGAGGTGACGATCAAGAACAAGTACCCACTGCCGATGATCAATGATTTGTTGGATCGGCTGCAAGGAGCTAAGGTGTTTTCCAAGATCGATCTGCGATCAGGGTACCACCAGTTGAAGATTCGGGAGCAGGATATACCTAAGACAACTTTTACCACAAGGGACGGGCTATATGAGTATACTGTTATGTCATTTGGCCTGACTAACACACCCGCCTATTTCATGAACATGATGAATAAGGTGTTTATGGAGTTTTTGGATAAGTTCGTTGTGGTGTTCATTGATGATATTCTGGTCTACTCGAAGAATGAAGAGGAACATAAAGAGCATTTGCGTTTAGTACTTGGGAAGCTCAGAGAACATCAGTTATACGCCAAGTTCAGCAAGTGTGAGTTTTGGTTGAAGGAAGTTGGATTCCTTGGACATGTTATATCCGGAAAAGGAATAGTGATAGACCCCGCCAAAGTCGTCATTGTGACAAATTGGGAGGCACCCACATCAGTTGGAGAAATCTGGAGTTTTCTTGGACTCGCAGGATACTACCGGAGGTTCATTGAGAATTTCTTGAAGATTGCAAAGCCTATGACAGAGTTGTTAAAGAAGAACTCCAAGTTCAAATGGACCAAGGAGTGTGAGGCCAGTTTTCAAGAGTTGATGAAATGTTTGGTTACATCACCAGTGTTGATCCTGCCAGATCAGCGCAATGATTATGAAGTGTATTGCGACGCTTCTCGTCGAGGACTTGGAGCAGTGCTTATGCAGGAAGGAAGAGTTGTTTCATATGCCTCATGACAGCTTAAACCCCATGAGTTAAATTATGCTACGCATGATTTGGAGTTAGCAGCCGTAGTGCATGCGTTGAAGACTTGGAGACATTTTCTCATCGGAAACCATTGTGAGGTATACACAGATCACAAGAGTTTGAAGTATATCTTCACGCAGAAGGAGTTGAACCTCAGGCAGAGGAGATGGTTGGAACTCATTAAGGACTATGCCATGAAGTTACATTATCACCCCGGAAAGGCTAACATAGTAGCCGATGCATTGAGCCGCAAGAGTCATGCCAATACACTCATGACCAGAGAGTTACCCAAGGAGTTAGCAGAGAATCTTCGTGAGCTATGTTTGGAGATAGTTTCGAGAGGCTATGTAGCAGTATTGGAGATTCAGTCTACTTTGATGGATAAGATCAGAGAAGCTCAGAAGATGGACAAGGAGATTGCCGAGATAAAGGAAAGGATGAGCAAAGGAAAGGCTAAAGGATTTCGTGAGGATGAGCACGATACCTTATGGTTCGAGGACCGCGTATATGTGCCGAATGATCAGGCGATTAGGAAGCTGATTTTGCAGGAGGCCCATGATACGCCATATCCGGTTCACCCAAGAAATACCAAGATGTATCTGGATTTGAAGGATAGATTCTGGTGGACCGGAATGAAGAAGGATATTGCGGAGTATGTAGCAGTTTGTGATGTATGTCAGAGAGTGAAGGCAGAGCATCCAAAGCCAGCAGGATTGCTACAACCATTGTCGATACCCGGATGGAAGTGGGACAAGCTAGGTATGGATATTATCACGGGATTGCCCAGGACTCGTTCAGCCTATGACTCGATATGGGTTGTAGTCAATCTTTTGACGAAAGTAGCTCATTTCATCCCAGTGAAGACCACTTACACCAGTGCTAAGTTGGCAAAGATATACATGACCAGGATCATGTGTTTGCATGGAGTTCCGAGGACCATTGTATCAGATAGACGAACCCAATTTACCTCAATGTTTTGGAATCAGTTGCATGAAACTTTGGGAACCAGGCTAGATTTTAGTACAGCTTTTCACCCACAGACAGATGGACAGACTAAGAGAGTCAATCAGATTTTGGAGGACATGTTGAGAGCTTGTGCGCTAGATTATGGATCTAGTTGGGAAGATAATTTGCCTTATGCAGAGTTCTCTTACACAACAGCTATCAAGCCAGTTTGAAGATGGCCCCTTCCGAAGCATTGTACGGCAGGAGGTGCAGAACACCGTTGTTATGGGATGAAGTTGGAGACCGACAATTGTTTGGACCAGATTTGATTAAAGAGTCTGAAGAGAAGGTGAAGCTGATTCGTGATAGACTCAAGGTAGCCCAATCCAGACAGAAGAGTTATGCGGATTCTAAACGCAAGACAGTTTATGAAGTCAGAGACAAAGTGTATCTTCGTGTATCACCACTTCGAGGAGTGAAGCATTTTGGAGTTAAGGGGAAGTTAGCACCACGTTTTGTGGGACCATACAAAGTTTTGGAACGTATGGGAGAAGTTGCTTACAAGTTGGAATTGCCTGAAGGATTGTCAGGAGTTCGCGATGTGTTCCATGTTTCTCAGTTGAAGAAGTGCCACGCAGAGATGGTTGATATCCCTCTGAGAGATACAGTGCCACTCGAAGTGATACAGTTGGATAGCGACTTGACTTACGAGGAGAAGCCAGTTAAGATTCTCGGGTTTGCTAGCTGAGTTACACGCAACAAAGTTATCAAGTTCTGTAAAGTTCAGAGGAGCCACCATACTGAAGATGAAGCTACCTTGGAACGAGAGGAAGACCTACACAAGGATCACCCTCACCTATTTTCTAGCAAACCCGAATCTCGAGGGCGAGATTCATCTTAAGGGGGTAGGTTTGTAACATCCCAAAATTTCAATTTGGAATGTTATACATTAGGTCATCTTTGGATATCATATTTTATTGCATTTTGGCTTGATCCTAGAAATTCTACGCAACTCAAGGACCTACGGAGAGAGTTGGGAATTTTGTTATTTTCATATTTGCGTTTTTCTAGAATTTTGAAAAAGGATCGTTTGATTTTAATTATTTTATCTTCGAATATTTCTTTTACGAAAATAAAAGAGAGATGATAAAATGACATCCTCAAAATAAAGAAATATTGGAGATTTAATGTTAAAATCAAATAAGAGTTTTATTCGGAGTTTTATCGCTATTTTATTTGAATTAGGAAAATATGCGTTTTTCAAAATTGCATTGGAGTCCCAAATAAATGTTCACCTTGTCCGATAGATTTTTAGAGGACCGGGAATATTTATTTCGGGATTTATGGAGTCCATTTAGTATTTCTTTTATTCATTTTTCTGCATGGAATATATTTTTTTAAAAAAGTCAACCGACCTTGGGCCGTATCCGCCCGGAGGGGGGCTTTATAAGCCGCCGAGCCAAGGCCGCCGCCCACCAAGCAGCCCCAGCCCGCCTCGTGCCGCTGCCCTGCCTTAGCGCCGCCACCGCCGGCCGGACGCCGCCCCGCCACCGCCACCCGACCCTGACCCTGCCGGAGGTAGCCGCCGCCACGGTTTTCGTTAGAAAACCGTCAGGGTTTTATCAAAACCCTAGAACTATTTTTTAGATCTGGTTCGGTTTTTTCCGGTTTAGTTATATAGCGGACGTTTGTCCGTACGTTCGTTTTAACGAATGGTTTTCGCCCGTTAGCCGCATATAGCGAACGTTCGTTCGTTAATCTGTTCGTCAGTTTTTCTTTTTCTCGGATTTTTTCGCGATTATTTTCGATCGCGATTTCTGATCTGATTTTCGTTTTAGTACAACTTTTCGCTCATTTATTGGAATCAGGCGATTCAAGTGCCTAGAGTTTCGTCTCGAAGCCCTCTTTCTGTTTAGTCAACTTAAACAAGTTTTTGCTACTGTAAAATTTGACTTTAGTCCAGATTAGTAAACGAGCTCGTTTCTTTCGCAGTTTGAGTTTCGTTGCTTCGTTTGATTTCATTCTTTTTGCAAACCGGAGTTCTTAAGTTGAACTTTCTAGTTAGATCTTCTTATTTGAGTTTTACTCGTGCATCTTTGCTTGATTGCTTATTGTATGCTTGTTTGATTGTGATAGAGTACCTGGAGTGCGAAGCGTGCTACTACGAGTCTCTAGGTTTCTCGGATCATCAGCAAGGCAAGTAACACTTTGATCATACCTCTTTACTACCAAGTTTTATTGCAGTAGATAAATCCTCAAACACTTGCATGGTTAGGATCTGAATAAATTATGGGTTGGGAAGTAGATGAGGTAGTACCTATTCACCTGTTTGTTATCAAACCCTGGGAGTTACTTCTATGATGCTTATATTGCTATGCTATGCTCGTATACGTGGTTTGGGTTTGAGTGTATTCATGACAGATGTGAGTTGTTAATTAATGATTAACTTAAGGTGGCAACTTTAATACACATCTAGGTTGATTGAGGCACCTGGGAACCCAGTGATTGCCTATATTTTTTTTGGAAATCCCGGGGTACTGTGTGATTCTCCTATGGGCTGCCACCCAGGCTCAAAGGGATTAGAAGATTATTCATGCTAGAAACTTCCGTGTGCGGCCAGATGCCATTATGGGCTCTGGCATAGTTGAGTAAGTTGTGGGAAACCTTTCCATGATGGGCTAGCAGATGTAGGGGATTGTAGGTGTACATGCATATCTATCGGTTAAGGGGACCTCTTCGGAAAGACTGTGTGTCGGTCATACATTTCTCAAACATCATGCAGTGCGAGAAATGCAATGGAGGAGATTGAGTCTTGTGGGGAAAAGTGCACAAACTCTGCAGAGTGTATAAACTAATCATGGTTAGCCGTGTCCCCGGTTATGGACATCTTGAGTATCTAGTTCTTGGATTATTATGTGGATCTCATCACTCCTAATATAAATATGGTTGGGATTTTTAATTACTTTTAAATTGGTATTGAGATGGGGTTGCCATTCTCAATGTTTTCAACCAACTTTGTAGTTAAATAAAATATATTCCTTTGCAGTAGGGAAAAATTGGCTTTTCGCAAAACATATTAACCATACAGCCTCCACCAGCCATATATGTATGTAGTGATAGCATTATTATGTTCATTACTCTCTTGTGTTACATTGCCAGCATATTCCATGTGCTGACCCGTTTCGGGCTGCAACGTATTATGTTGCACACTTTTCAGTCGACGAGTAAGGAGCCTTAGGTCGTGGTCTTTCACTCAGTGATGCCGTTGGAGTTGATGGACTCACTTTATCTTCCAAGCTTTCCGTTGTTATCGTATTAGATGGCCTTAAGCCATATTTATTGTAATAAGTTCTCTTTTGCGACATTCGATGAAATAAGTGTGTGATTGCTACTCTATTACAAATCCTCAAGTACTGTGTGTGTCAGCATTACCGATCCAGGGATGACACTGATGCACAGAGATCAGACCGTTTGAGGTCTGGTCGCTACACGGCCCATAAATGAGTTGGTCCATTTATAGTCGGACCTTAGTTTTGGCCTTTTGGCGACCCATTTAAGTGTTGGGCCAATTCCCGGCCCGATGTGTCTTTCAGCCTGTTGATGGCCCATAAATGAGTTAGGCCATTTGTAGTCAGACCTGAGTTTTGGCTCTTTAACGGCCCATGCTCTTCATGGTCCAATACCATCCCGGTTTCTCTTTCGGCCTGCTAAAGGCCCACAACACAGTTGGGACATTTACAGTACAACCTGACTTTCGACCTCTTAGCGGCCCATGCTCTTCATGGTCCAGTACGAGCCCGATGTCTCTTTCGGCCTGCTAATGGCCCACAGTATAGTTGGGCCATATGTAGCCCGACCTTAGTAACGACCTGTTAACGGCCCGTGAAATCAACAGGGCTTGTTGCCCGCTTCGATGTCGGCCTCTTGACGACCCGGGAGGTAAGAGGGTCGACCATTAACTTTTGGCCTGGTAACGGCCCATTAACTTAATGGTCCCACTAAAGTTCGTACATGTCTTTAGGCCCAATTAGATAATTTAAGCCCATTATGACGAGCAATTATGCACATGAACAAAACCGATCAATCAAAGGTATGGCATACAGGGGAAAACATTGCACATCCAGCATATATTACAAGAAATTACATCCACTGGCCAATCAAAGATTGATGCCAGTGCAAATAAATGAACAAAACATAACGATCTACAATGTCACAATCTGCATCCTCAGCGCGGATGATGCCCATGAGCATGTGGGCAAGTTCTTGCTGCTTTGCTACACTGTCTCTGAAAACATTGATCAGTTGTTGTTGCGCACGAATGTGCAGCTCTGATTCCTCCACCATTTCCATCATTGCTTCAACCATTAATTGGTTCACAAACATACATTTTTTCCATTGCATCCGAGACAGAGGAAACTGAACAGATTCAGATGGCGATTTTGGCAGGCTCGTATTATTGATAGTGGAGAGTGTCTCGACCACTGCATCATAACATAAATTAGGAGGGGAACCAAACACATTAATCATGAGTTATTGCCATATTACTTGGCCCAGATTTATTGGAAAGAAACAATGGGGTTGCCTTGCTGTTTTCAGAGTTTGTCTTCTTATCTTCAGTAGCCTACACCAAATTAACACACTAGCACTGCTATCATTGGCCAGGTCAGATAATAGGAAAGCAACATTGACACAACGAACGTTTGGGCAACCAGACCACACCAGCCTACACAAAATTAACACAATATGACACATCTATCATCAGCCAGGTAAGGTAATACAAAAGCAACGTTGACACAATGAATGAATGGGCAACCAGAGCAGCACTATAATTCAGTAATGTGCATGATATGAGAGAGTACACTCATGTAGCTCAGTATGCAGAACTACCAGGAAGGTTTCCTTACAAAAATCAACATTGTCGCCTTTAACATTTTGCTGCAACTGAATTTAGATTAGATAAAGGTTGCATTCACACCGATTAACAAAATACATGCTGATGTAAAAATATAGTGATATACAACAGGTACTTACATCAGCATTAGAGCACAGAGAATTCCCGTAAGATACTTTCCTCGAATACGATCCTAGTACAGAAAGTCTTCTATCCTTTAAGCTTATTTTATAAAAGAGGGATGGGTATGAAACATGTAGAAAATATGATCAGAATGCTATAAAATTTCATGATGCGAGGATAGGCACAGTCTTCTTAGAATGGAGTTGACATATTTTTGCTGGACTAGAGCGAACTAGTTCTTTGGCCACTGGAATCTGCTTATTATTAGTGGAAGTTGGGTTTCTCTGTGCTGGAGCAGTATCTATGAAAACTTGAGTTGGTTTATTATCTCTTGACATTTGGATCTTTTGCAAAGACCTGGTTTGTAACCCTTCAGATTCTAACATAACCGTCTTCCCCTTGCATGCCTTATATAGAAGAATGGCGCTTCAATTATATTACATGCTACAACAGCGATGGAATAGGTACTGAAGAAAAGAAAGGCATGACATATTGACATGTATTCCCTCCATCCGGAAATAAATGGATGGGTCTAGGCATATTTCAGTTCTAGATACATCCGGTTTTATCCATTTCCATGACATGTAATCCGGATGGAGGGAGTATGATGTAAGAGCTAGGGATACGGCTGGACAACAGTGTAAATACACCACTTGAATGTAAAACTGTATGCTAGCGGAATATATTATAGAAAAACACTAAGGCAACATATGCGTGTATGATTTGGAAACTAAGATGTCATTGCAAGAGACCACTAGAACATCACTTCAATGTAAAAAAGAACATGGTACGGTAGACAGATGAAGTACATACTTATGAATAACAATGCATAAGATATTGAGAAGCATGATGTCCAAACTAAGAAGATGGCATTGCGATAGAGTAGAATGACAGTACTTGAATTTGAAAACATGTTATCATTAATGGGATAGGTACTGAAAAATAGGAAAGCATGCCATATTTACATGCATGATCAGCAGGCGAAGCACAAGGCATTGCAACAGAGTAGATGCACTCCAGGACATTATATGCATGCTGTACCCATATCAAGGGCCAAGTTAGAGCAAGGACCTTATGGGGTGAATAGGATTCATCATCTTTCTACAAGTCTTTTGAAGAAATGCCTTTACATGTTCCATCATATTGGGTATCATTGACGTCAAGTTTGTTGGCCGTTACATTGCTCCATGAGGTTCTTGTGGATAAATCAGTGTGTGCAATTATATCTGACATGCATGGGAGACAACTAGTAGTTAGATTTATGTAATGAGTGCCTGTAGGAGACGACGTAAATAGTAGGACTTGGTTAACTAGCAGCAACCGGTCTAAAAAACTAAAGGGAGAACACAGATGAAAGCTACAAAATATGTATTGTTTGTACTCGAGATTAACTAGACGGCACATGATAACCCACAAGTATAGGGGATCACAACAATTTTCGAGGGTAGAGTATTCAACCCAAATTTATTGATTTGACACAAGGGGAGCCAAAGAATATTCTCAAGTATTAGCTGCTGAGTTGTCAATTCAACCACACCTGGAAACTTAATATCTACAGCAAGGTATTTAGTAGCAAAGTAATATGATAGTAGTGGTAACAATAGCAAAAGGTAATAGTAGCAAAAGTAATATTTTTAGGTTTTGTAGTGATGGTAACAATAGTAGTGGAAAAATAAATAAGCGAATAACAATATAGGGAAAGCTCGTAGGCAATGGATCGGTGATGGAGAATTATGCCGGATGCAATCGATCATGTAACAGTCATAACCTAGGGTGACACAGAACTAGCTCCAGTTCATCAATGTAATGTAGGCATGTATTCCGAATATAGTCATACGTGCTTATGGAAAAGAACTTGCATGACATGTTTTGTCCTACCCTCCCATGGCAGTGGGGTCCTATTGGAAACTAAGGGATATTAAGGCCTCCTTTTAATAGAGTACCGAACCAAAGCATTAACACATAGTGAATACATGAACTCCTCAAACTACGGTCATCACCGGTAAGTATCCCGATTATTGTCACTTCGGGGTTAATGGATCATAACACATAATAGGTGACTACATACTTGCAAGATAGGATCAAGAACTCTCATATATTGATTCAAACATAATAGGTTCAGATCTGATATCATGGCACTCGGGCCCTAATGAAAAGCATTAAGCATAGCAAAGTCATAGCAACATCAATCTCAAAACATAGTGGATACTAGGGATCAAACCCTAACAAAACTAACTCGATTACATGATAAATCTCATCCAACCCATCACCGTCCAGCAAGCCTATGATGGAATTACTCACGCACGGCGGTGAGCATCATGAAATTGGTGATGGAGGAAGGTTGATGATGACGATGGCGATGGATTCCCCTCTCCGGAGCCCCGAACGGACTCCAGATCAGCCCTCCCGAGAGAGTTTAGGGCTTGGCGAAGGCTCCGTATCATAAAACACGATGAATCCTTCTCCCTAGTTTTTTTCTCCCCGAAAGTGAATATATGGAGTCAGGGTTGAGGTGGGTGGAGCATCAGGGGGCCCACGAGGAAGGGGGCGCGCCCAGGGGGCTAGGGCACGCCCCCACCCTCGTGGACAAGGTGTGGGCCCCCTGACATGGATCTTTCTTCCAGTATTTTTTATATATTCCAAAATAATTCTCCGTTGATTTTTAGGTCATTCCGAGAACTTTTATTTCTGCACAAAAATAACACCAGGGCAATTCCGCTAAAAATAGTGTCAGTCCGGGTTAGTTCCATTCAAATCATGCAAGTTAGAGTCCAAAACAAGGGTAAAAGTGTTTGGGAAAGTAGATACGACGGAGACGTATCAGCACACAAAAGTATTAAGGAACAACATAGGTTATACTAGAAGTGGTATAATACTATAATCACCAGCCTGTGGGATTGCATTGGCTGATGGATGATAACTATGGAACATCATTACCTAAAGAACAAGTCTCTTAGATAAACTATGGAACAACATTAACTCTCAAACAATACCCGTAAGAGATCAGCATGAATATACAGTGAAATGTGATAATCTATTTCCATGCTTAGATGAATAACAAAGCCATAAATGTTGCACACAAGTAAGATGAGGGTACAACCTATCTGGCCGCCATCCATAGGAGTGAGCATCATGTGCTGACTTGTTGATAGCCCTGCATTTGTTGTGGCTATACATGTCGGGCACACACATTCGATGCAGGGAACCGTTGAGTGGGGACTATAGCTCCCTTCTGGTGTATGCTTCCCTTCTTGGAGCAGCTCCTGTGAGTCGAAAGACGATGTGGTTGAAGATGCAGAAAACGCATAATGTTAAGAATGACACATCTCTCTGATCTAAAAAAATGCCCTAAGAGATCAACAACAAGGTACGAGAGTGGTCACACGTCTGTTGACTGAAGACTAAATTGGGGTCACACGATTTTATTTTATTTTGGTACTGTCCGATCTACGCCGGATGGCTTGATGGCTGTCTGTGCCTCCCGACTAACACTATTCGAATCTTCCCCGAAGAGCCAGCGACCACCTGTAGAGCTGCCTACCTCCGCCGTCCGTGGCCCCAACCAAAACCCCGCTCCCCGCCCCACCGCACTGCCGTGGTTGCGTGGCCCCGGGCCAATCCACAAAGACTCGCCGTCATCCAGATCCGGCGGCGACAGTACCTTCAACACACGCAACTCTAAGATAGCCATCTAAGAGCTGCTTCCGTGGTGAACTTGTGCCCTCGCACCCTTACGTTAGACACCAGCCAATCGGCAGCCTAGGAGCTCCGCCGGCTCGAGGGGTGCTGCTTCCCATTGGGAATCGATTGGCCCAGAATAAAAATTCATACAACTAACGCCTAATTAAAGTGATTTGAGATGAGGGTGCGACCTATCTGGTGGCCCAGTGAAGTAGGCAGCTCCAGCTGCCTAGTTGGTGAGGCCGGCGCGGGTGCGGTGGCTACCGGCGGCAGGGAAGCAGAGATGTCACGATGGTCGACGGCTACGGGGAAACAGCGCCTGGGCTCTAGACGGGTCCAAAGTTGGAGACGCTCCAACGTCGTGAACAATGGCGGGGGTGAATCCACTCCGGTACGGTTCACGCGGCCGTCGTCAAGGCATCTCGGGTAGCACGGAGTAAGAGGCACACGGCCCAGTGCACGACGGCAAATGGACAACGTCTCCGAAATTAGAGAGGAGGGCAGATGTGAATTTGGTGCGGTGGGGGCGCCATGGAGGAGGGGCTGAGGTTTCGCGGCTCGGGAGAAGGGAGCTTCCGGGGAGATGGTGATTTGGCACCCACGAGGTATGAATGGGGAATTGGGAGGGGGAACCATGTCTTACAAACACATTTGTCTGAAATGTGGGAGGGAGTTACAGTTCTACCCCTGCCTTTAGGCTTCTCGGCTTGGGTCTGTGTACTAATGGCCGGGGATAGTAGAGTAACTTTGCTTCTCCCAAATAGTGGGCATGAGCGATTTCGAGTGAGGAGGGCATGTTTTGAAATATAGAGGGCGCGAGCGATTTCAGGTGAGGAGGGCATGTTTTGAAATATAGTGGGCGCGAGCGATTTCGGGCGAGGAGAGTGTGTTTTGAAATAGTGGGCGCGAGCTATTTCGGCCGAGGAGAGGGTGTTTTGCCGACCATGGTTTATGAATTATTCGGCACATATCATTTCGGCCTAGGAGAAGGCGCGCTTGGATGAAGTTACGAACCTACTCTCGATGTACAACGGGTCAATTGATGCGTGTCTCACATAGGCCGGTAATTTCGCATCTCCCATTTATTTGCTCGGGCGAATTCCACCAAGCAGAGGGTGTTTAACGATTTGTTCAAATTTTGGGAGAACGAGCATCCACATCTACCTTACCAAGTCGGTTCGAATCAAATCTTGAAATATTAGCTTGCCACTTCTTTTTTAGATGGAGAGATGATGCTCAGGAGTAATGTGTTTTTACATGCTTGTTGCTAGCGATTTACTATATGACAAATAGTTGACCCACTCAAAAACGGGAATCAAACCCAAAATGAAATATCTTGATTCAATGAAATAGCTCATTCACCAGGTCCAAATAGTGAACTAAATTGAAGATTGAACACCTCAATCGAGTAGCATGTTGTACAGTATTATAGTACTCCATGAACATGTTGAAAGTCAAATTAATGAACTTGATATACGCATATCTCCATTCATGTGTGGATTGCAGACAACATGTTCTCCAATTTAAATATTTGAATGCAAGTTTATATCGAAACATGGTTTATACCAGTCTTTGATGCATAAAACGCGACCTCCCCCTCTCCCGGACTCCTTCTCTATCTCCCTCTCCCTCTCTCTCTCTCTCCCCAACAATCTTCAATTATGTCGCATGCATCCAACACACAAACCTTGTTGGTCCCTCCCCTCTCTCTCCGTCTCTCTCTCTCTCTATCTCTCTCTCTCTCTCTTTGTGTGTGTGGGGGGTCTTTCTAGTTCACATGCATATATACTCCATCTATAGGTGTCTCTCGCACACTATGTATGGTTCTCTACTCCAAGCTAAATATCTTGGGTGCACTCATTGTACGCACACAAATTGCATGGCTCGTTGCCCGTAACTCTCTCACGCACCACTCTATCATCTCGGAGCTCTTCCCTCTCTCTCTCTCAAACTCTCAATCTACCTAGGTCACACATACACATGCATATCTCACTCGCACTCGATAGACCCATCTAAAACTCTATCTCTCTCCCTCGTTCTCTCTTCATCTCACACACATATCTCATACCTAGCCAAGTATGATGGTCTCTCACTCAAATGTAGGCACATGTAGTCCCCCTATATGTATATGACTAGCTAATCTTACTCTCCATCACAAACATGTGCATGGTCTATCTCGATTTCTCTCGGGGCATCTTTCTATCGCGCATGCACCTCCCTCGATCTCCCACCCATATAGTCCCCTCACGATCTCGAGGGGATATATCTATCACAAACACACGCTCTCTCCCTCCCCACGCGTCCATGTTCTCCATGTGTCCCTCTTGACCATTGTTCCTTGTTAGCCAGACCTCTATTGGACATGTGCTATAGGGGTGTATCTCTCCGTTGCAAACAATCATGCACTAGCTATCTTCATGTATCTCCTCACCTCGATTTTCTATCTCGGAGATGCGTGCGTGATATGTTTGCATAAGAAACGAAAAAACACACTCCCTCTCTAATTTATTGTTTGTTATCCCTTTCTCTTTCACACACATACTCTTTTTGCGCACTCACTCATTCTCCTTCACACGCACTTTATCTCTCTCGACTTAGGCACTCTCTTCGGTTCATAGCATATAGATTTATTGAAAAGTCAAACATCACAAAGTTTGGCCATGTACGTGGAGAAAAACATTTACATCTAGAACAACAAACATATACCATTAGATTCATCATGAGATGTGGTTTCGTATGATGTATCTTTGGTATTGTAGATATAAATAACATTTGAGTAAACCTGATCAAAGTTTCCAAAGTTCGACTTCTAAAAAATTTACATGCACTGCATTATCAAGCAGATGGAATATCTCTCCCCCCCTCTCAGCTATCTGACGCACCATTCAGCCTTATCGGGGCTCCTCTATCTCTCTCAAACTTTATATCTCCCTGGTTCACACATACACGTGTCTCGCTCACGCTACATATAGATCCATCCAACACTCTCTGCCCTTGTTCTCTCTCTATGTGACACGCACCCCCCTAAGTACCATAGTCTCTCACTCCATCATAGGCGCACGTACTCCCCCTAAGTATAATTATCTCTCACTAGCCATCAGGAACAACCGTATTGTCTCCTTCCATCCGTACGTCTATCTCGATATCTCTTGGGATATCTTCTATCACGCACACACCTTGTCACTCGATCTCCCACCCATGTAGTCCCATCATGATCTCTAGGGGATCTCTCTATGACAAACATACACTCTCTCCTCCCCGTGTCTGCATTTTCTCCATACGTCTCGCTCAACCTCTCTCCCTTGTTGGTCAGACTCCTCTTGGCAACGTGCTACGGGTCTTTCTCTCTCGGTTGCAAACAACCACACACTATCTCCTCACCTTGCTTCCATTGTCGAAGATGCATGTGTGATATGTTTTCATAAGACACACACACCTTTTCTCTACTTTTATCATGTGTTGTCCATGTCTCTTTCACACACGCACACACACTTTTTTCACTCACTCTTTCTATTTCACACACACACTCTCTGACTCTCTCTCTCTCGTTAGGGACTCTCTCACGTCCATAAGCATATGGATGTTTGAAAAGTCAAACCTCAAAAAAGTTTGACTAGGTATATGTGGAGAAAAACATTTACATCTGGAACGATCATTAGATTCATCACAACATATACTTACTTCATACTATCATTTATGTTTGCTATTGTAGATATGAGTAATTTCTTTACAAACTTGGTCAAAGTTTCAAAAGTTTGACTTTAAAAAATGTTGGCACTACATTATCGAACGGAGGGAGTAACTCTTTCTCTCTCTCTCTCTCTGCTATCTCTCATGGGCCTCCTCTCTCACTCGAACTCTCTATACCGACGGATTATACGCTCACAGTGTCAGCGTATAGCTCCGTATATTGTTTAGTTAACTGGTCAACCAGTCCACATGCTGCTTTGTCAGCTCGTGCTCTCTATCTTCATGTTCTAGCCCATGTGGCAGTGGGTGAAAATAAGTAAACTAGAGGCCCATCTGACACGCGGTGAAGTAAACAAAGTTGAAAACACTCGGGGTAGCACCCCTCACGCTAGTAAATTGAGGGTGCATTGAGGACACACTTCTTCCGCTTGAAGGACACACTCCCACACAATTCACCACTGCGCAGCGGCATGCACAGAAGGACGCACTCGCACACACCCAGCAGGCTAGCACACAACACACACCAACACACGTGTACACCGGCCTCGCTGCCGGTTAAGATGGACAGCGAGGCAACCAACAAGCGGAGGCGGCTTGAGCCAAAACCGCATCCGGCAAGCCTGGACTTCATCAGCAGCCTCCCCGACGACATGTTGCTCGTCATCATTGGCCTCCTACCCACCAAATTTGCCATGTGGACCGCCCTGCTCTCCGAGCGATGGCGCCCCCTCTGGCGCCGTGTCCCCCTCAACCTCACAGTCGACAGCTGACTCTGCGACGGGGATTGCAAACGCATGGCCGCAGTCTCCAAGATCCTTTTATCGCACCCTGGGCCAGCTAGACGCCTTGACATCCGCATGTTCAGTACCAACTACAAGGTCCAAGCCAAGTTCGACAAGTGGTTCTTATCCCTCGCCCTAGATCAGCTCGAGGAGCTTAGCCTTTAAGTTGGATGATATGTCTCCAACGTATCTATAATTTTTGATTGTTCCATGCTATTATATATTCTATATTGGATGTTTAATGGGCTTTATTTTACACTTTTATATTATTTTTGTGACAAACCTATTAACCCAAGGTCCAGTGCAAATTGTTGTTTTTTTGCCTATTTCAGTGTTTCGCAGAAAAGGAATATCAAACGGAGTCCAAACGGAATGAAACCTTCGGGAACGTTATTTTTGGAACAAACGTGATCCAGAGGACTTGGAGTGGACGTCAAGAAACAAACAAGGAGTCCATGAGGCAGGGGGCGCGCCTACCCCACGTGGGCACGCCCTCCCCCTCGTGGGCCCCTGATGGCTCAGCCGACCTACTTCTTCCTCCTATATATACTCATATACCTTGAAAACAACCAGGAGCACCACGAAACCCTATTTCCGCCGCCGCAACCTTCTGTACCCAAGAGATCCCATATTCGGGCCTTTTCCGGAGCTCCGCCGGAGGGGACATCGATCACGGAGGGCCTCTACATCAACTCCATGGCCCCTCCGATGATGTGTGAGTAGTTTACTTTAGACCTTCGGGTCCATAGTTATTAGCTAGATGGCTTCTTCTCTCTCTTTGGATCTCAATACAAAGTTCTCCTCGATCTTCTTGGAGATCTATTTGATGTAACTCTTTTTGCGGTGTGTTTGTCGAGATCTGATGAATTGTGGGTTTATGATCAATTCTATCTATGAACAATATTTGATTCTTCTCTGAAATCTTTTATGTATGATTGGTTATCTTTGCAAGTCTCTTAGAATTATCAGTTTGGTTTGGCCTACTAGATTGATCTTTCTTGCAATGGGAGAAGTGCTTAGCTTTGGGTTCAATCTTGCGGTGCTCGATCCAGTGACAGAAAGGGAAATGACACGTATTGTATTGTTGCCATCGAGGATAAAAAGATGGGGTTTATACCATATTGCTTGAGTTTATCCCTCTACATCATGTCATCTTACCTAATGTGTTAATCTGTTCTTATGAACTTAATACTCTAGATGCATGCTGGATAGCGGCCGATGTGTGGAGTAATAGTAAGATGCAGGCAGGAGTCGGTCTACATGTCACGGACGTGATGCCTATATACATGATCATGCCTAGATATTCTCATAATTATTCGCTTTTCTATCAATTGCTCAACAGTAATTTGTTCACCCATAGTAATACTTATGCTATCTTGAGAGAAGCCACTAGTGAAACCTATGGCCCCCGGGTCTATCTTTTATCATATAAGTTTCCAATCTATTTTGTTTTGCAATCTTTACTTCTAATCTTTATCATAAAAATACCAAAATTATTATCTTATCATCTCTATTAGATCTCACTCTCGTAAGTGACCGTGAAGGGATTGACAACCCCTTTATCGCGTTGGTTGCGAGGTTCTTATTTTTTTATGTAGGTACGAGGGACTTGCGTGTGGCCTCCTACTGGATTGATACCTTGGTTCTCAAAAACTGAGGGAAATACTTACGCTACTTTGCTGCATCACCCTTTCCTCTTCAAGGGAAAACCAACGCAGTGCTCAAGAGGTAGCAAGAAGGATTTTTGGCACCGTTGCCGGCGAGATCTACATCAAGTCAAGAGATACCAAGTACCCATCACAAACTCTTATCCCTCGCATTACATTATTTGCCATTTGCCTCTTGTTTTCGTCTCCCCCTCTTCACCCTTGCCGTTTTATTCGCCCTTTTTTCCGTTCGCATCTTTCACGTTTGCTTTGATGTCTTACTTGGCTCGTTTGCTCGTTTGGTTGGAATAGTTGTTTATTTATTGCTAAATAGAGAACCTTAGATCTATGGATCCTCATCCAGTTGCTAATCTTTTTAAGAGATCCAATTATGATGAACCAATTGCTAGTGATTTTTGTGCACTAGATTATCTTTATGAAGTTTTGCTTGAAATTCGTGAATCTGAAAATTGTGATGAAGTACTTTATGGAGTGATTCACGATAGATCTTTGAATAAAAAGCATGATTGCAATGATGATAATATAAATTCTATTAATGTCAATTGTGCTTATAATATGCAAAACCCTAAGCTTGGGGATGCTAGTTTTGCTATGTCTACTACTTGTTGCAATGATCATGATTGGGATGATTCTTCTTTTGATCTTGAAAATTTATTTAAGCCCCATGACGAATATGAGATTGATTGTAATGTTTGCAATAATATTGAAAGTGGGTTTGGAAGAGTGTCAAATTTAGATCCCACATATTTGGAGAATGTGCATTCTTATGAAGTTCTTGATAAAAGTGGGTTTGGAGAGGTCATGACTTTAGTTAATGTTAATCCCACTATTTTGGAAGAGTGTCAACTTTGCATACATGTGGATCGTGTTAAGAATATGTTTCGTGATAAATATATTGTTGGATTTGATTATGATCCTACATATAATTATTATGAGAGAGGAAAATATGGTGGCAGAAATTTTCATGTTACTAAATTACCTCTCATTATGTTGAGATTGCTATTGTTTCTTTTCACTTCCTTGCATATGCTAGTTTTTGCTTGCCTTGATAATTTGTTTGCCTATAATATGCCTATTCATAGGAAGTATGTTAGACTTAGATGTGTTTGTCACGTGTTTTATGATGCTCTCTTTGTGTTTCAATTCTTGTCTTTCATGTGAGCATCGTTGAAATCTAATGCCTAGCTATAAGGCTTTAAAGAAAAGCGCTTGTTGGGAGACAACCCAACATTTTTACTTGCTGTTATTCAATGAATAATTAATCTAGCCTCTGTTTATATGTGTTTTTATCCTTTTAATTAGTGTTTGTGCCAAGTAGAACCTTTGGGAAGACTTGGGGAAAGTCTTTGCGATCTTGCTGTAAAAAACAGAAACTTTAGCACTCACGAGATTTGCTGCCATTTTTTACCGGAGAGTGCTATTTAGTTAATTATTTTTGAAGATGATTAATAGATAAATTACTCACGTCCAGAAATTTATTTTAGAATTTTTGGAGTTCCAGAAGTATTCGAAACCTACAGATTACTGCAGACCATTCTGTTTTTGACAGATTCTGTTTTTGTGTGTTGTTTGCTTATTTTGATGAATCTATGGCTAGTAATAGAGTTTATGAACCATAGAAAAGTTGGAATACATTAGGTTTAACACCAATATAAATAAATAATGAGTTCATTACAGTACCTTGAAGTGGTGGTTTGTTTTCTTTTACTAACGGAGCTCACGAGATTTTCTTTTAAGTTTTGTGTTGTGAAGTTTTCAAGTTTTGGTTAAAGATTTGATGGATTATGGAACAAGGAGAGGCAACAGCCTAAGATTGGGGATGCCCAAGGCACCCCAAGGTAAAATCCAAGGACAACCAAAAGCCTAAGCTTGGGGATGCCCCGGAAGGCATCCCCTCTTTCATCTTCGTCCATCGGTAACTTTACTTGGAGCTATATTTTTATTCACCACATGATATATGTTTTGATTGGAGCGTCTTGTATGATTTGATTCTTTGCTTTTTAGTTTACCACAATCATCCTTGCTGTATACACCTTTTGGGAGAGACACACATGAATTGGAATTTATTAGAATACTCTATGTGCTTCACTTATATTATTTTGAGAATCCTTTAGAACAGATGGTAATTTGCTTTGGTTATAAATTTTAAACACTAAGAGAAGTTGGATGCTTGATATTTGTTTTGGGATATAAAGGTGGTAATACTAGAAGTGTGCTAGTTGAGTAATTGTGAAATTGAGAAATACTTGTGTTGAAGTTTGCAAGTCCCGTATCATGCACGTATGGTAAAGTTATGTGACAAATTTGAAGCATGAGGTGTTCTTTGATTGCTTTCCTTATGAGTGGCGGCCGGGGACGAGCGATGGTCTTTTCCTACCAATCTATCCCCCTAGGAGCATGCGCGTAGTGCTTGGTTTCGATGACTTGTAGATTTTTGCAATAAGTATGTGAGTTCTTTATGACTAATGTTGAGTCCATGGATTATACACACTCTCACCCTTCCATCATTGCTAGCCTCTTCGGTACCGTGCATTGCCCTTTCTCACCTTGAGAGTTGGTGCAAACTTCGCCGGTGCATCCAAACCCCGTGATATGATACGCTCTATCTATCCCTAATAATAAAGCATAGATTGACTCCGTGGGTTCACCATCACAATACGCTTTCTTCCTGTAAATTTATGCTTTCACCAATTTATAAAATATATAAGCGAGATGGTACTAATTCGGGGAACGACGTCGTGTGCATCAAACGATCCAAACAATACCCGCCCGTGCGCTTCGGCCCAGTAAATCAGGCCCACATGCCCGTTTGTAGCCCAACAAATAATGGTGCAACCACCCGAGGTAGCTCTCCCTCTCCTCCCGATCTCAGCCGCCACGAGGCGACCGACCCAGGCGACGCTCGATCCGGTGCAGCACAAGGCGACCGACCCCGGTCGATGCCGGCGAGGATTTGTGCCCTCTCTCGACCCACGTCTCTCTCTCGCGTAATAGGATTGGGCGCCGCCGCCATTTTCCTAGTTGAAGGCGGCCAGAGCGCCGCACGGGGGGCCTTTGTCGAGCGAAGCCCTAGATCATGGCGTTCCCGCGGAGGGACAGGGCGGCGGATTCGAGGATGGGCGCGGCAGGTGGAGCTCTGTCCTCCTTTGTCCTCTCCCATCGAGCGCTATATCGAAGAAGCATCAGCTCCCCCACCTCCATCATGTCTGCTCTCCTACATCGGCCACACCACGCCGCGCTCGTGGAGCGGAGTCGCAGAAGCACGAAGCTGACTACGGTGGAGTGAGGAGAGCTCGTCCGGTCGTCTTGTCCCTCCAAGGCAGGTTCAGGCCCAACCTCCACGCTACCAGCTCCACCCCATATCTCTTGCCTTTCAGGTTAGTTTCAAGTTAGCTCATCTAAAAAGCAGTTGAAGGTTAGTCCGCATAATTTAGTTACAAGTGTTATTTGGTTGACTATCCTTGTTACTTATCCGATCTGAATCTAAAGGTTCCATGTTTCTGACAAAACAATGGCTGATTTGCTAGCTGTAGAGCACAAGCTAAATGATACAGGCTCTGCTATGAAAACCAACAGGTCTCTTCTTTTACAAGCTTTTGCTACAGTTGAATTACTCAATATGTGTGTGTTTTATATCATCTGGTGATCAAGTTTTAATGTATCTTGATGAAATGTAGACCTTTGTAACATATTTGCACCTTTGGAGTAACATATGATGTCCTTTATCAGTATGGCTGATCCTTCACCCTTATTTCCTCTACTTGTTGATATGTGTCTGCTAGAAAAAGCTGGTTCAATGGTGCCTTCAGCAAAGTCGCCGAGGCCGGTCATGTTGCCGGCTCAAGAACGACAGAAAAGTTCCAGATAGTTGTGTCAAATATATCAGCCAAAGTAAGTCAACAATAAATTTTTACTTGGTAAACTAATGACCAGAAAGATAATCAGTGCCATTAAACACATGTAGAAACACTAAAGAGCTGCATTCTGCACTTATTGTGTAGTCCAAACTGCGATGAAGCAGAACTTTATTTGCATTATGGTCAATAGGCATGCCCAGTAAACATACCTTTGAAACATCCTCTTGCTGCTGCCAGTGCACACATGATTCTCAAGTTTGGGAGCTAACCGATCATAGTTCTAGCGTTAGGTGCTACTCTCTTCCCCTGAACATTAGCAAGCTAACATCATATTCTTGACTGCAGATAGTAGAGCCAGTCCTGATCCCTGATTAGAATTCAATCATTAGATAAACTCCCAATTAAGAGACAAACACCCAGCAAGGGATATAGAGTCGAGTGCTGGAACAATTGGTCCATTCAGTCATAGTTTTTTTTCTATTCACTCTAGGACGTATATGTTTGAGATATTTGCAGAATATATGATGCTGTGGAAACAATAGTGCCGTTGCTCGCTGCTTTTTTTAGCTTTTGGCAACATAAGTGGCATTTCGGAAGGTAATTTCTTTTTTGCATAGCTCCACGAGTAAATGTGCTTTTGAAAGGTCTTTCTTTAGCAAATCTACATGCACATTTTCTCATTCTTTGCGGTATATTATTTCAAATAGTGTGGTTTATTTGCAAGCTTACTGTGTCACAACATTGTTTGCTGCTTCTCATTGTCCAATTCCTCTTTTTTTCCTCTTGCTGTAATAGGGACCTGCTGTCGTTGCTTGAGCTTGTTGAGTTTGTTCTGGGAGCTCCTCTTTCTTGGGAAAATCTGTTAGAAACCTTGAGCAAGCATCTAATGTTGGCTGTGTCATCAAGCTTTGGCTTGTAACTGTGTATTTCTCTCCTTCTCATCTTCTTCTTTGAGGAGGTTTATTTTCAGGGAGTCTTGACAGATTTGGTAGAGGATCTAAATTTTCTTTAGAATTTTAGAACCACTATCCTTTTTAGTGTCGGTGTTCAATTGATTATAGATGATAGTGACATTTTGGACCATGGTCCTGGTTCAGTGTGGTTTTATGATTGTCATACAGTACACTAAATTTTCTGAGTATTGCACAAGCCTGAGTAAATATGGGTCGAGGTAATCTAACCTTATACTACATATTCAATTAATACACATTCTTACTGAAAAAGATATACCAAATACCATTTTGTAATGGATAGCACACTTTTAAATAATGGACATAACAATTAATGCTTTCCTTGTAGTGAAGAACAATTGTGTTTGCACATACAATTTTCACTTAATTTGAGGACATGTCTATTCTTTCTCCCGTTGCAACGCACGGGCATATGTGCTAGTCACACATAAGCCTCCTTATATCTTCCTCAAAACAGCCACCATACCTACCTATTATCACATTTCCATAGCCATTCCGAGATATATTGCCATGCAACTTTCCACCGTTCCATTTATTATGACACGCATCATCATTATCATATTGTTTCGCATGATCATGTAGTTGACATCGTATTTGTGGCAAAGCCACCATGCTTAATTTTTCATACATGTCACTCTTGATTCGTCGCAATCCCGGTACACCGCCGGATGCATTCACATAGAGTCATATTTTGTTCTAAGTATCGAGTTGTAATTCTTGAGTTGTAAATTAACAAAAAGCGTGATGATCATCATTAGAGCATTGTCCCATGTGAGGAAAGGATGATGGAGACTATGATTCCCCCACAAGTCGGGATGAGACTCCGGGCAAAAAAAAAGAGGCCATAAAATAAAAGAGAAAAGAAAGCCCAAATAAAAAATGAGAGAAAAAGAGAGAAGGGACAATGTTACTATCTCTTTTCCACACTTGTGCTTCAAAGTAGCACCATGATCTTCATGATAGACAATCTCTTATTTTGTCACTTTCATATACTAGTGGGAATTTTCCATTATAGAACTTGGCTTGTATATTCCAATGATGGGCTTCCTCAAATGCCCTAGGTCTTTGTGAGCAAGCAAGTTGGATGCACACTCACTTAGTATCTTTGATGAGCTTTCATATATTTATAGCTCTAGTGCATCCGTTGCATGGCAATCCCTACTCCTTGCATTGACATCAATCGGTGGGCATCTCCATAGCCCATTGATTAGCCACGTCAATGTGAGACTTTCTCCCATTTTGTCTTCTCACACAACCTCAATCATTATATTCTATTCCACCCATAGTGCTATGTCCATGGCTCGCGCTCATATATTGCATAAAAGTTGAAAGAGTTTGAAAAGGCTAAGTATGAAACAATTGCTTGGCCTGTCATCGGGGTTGTGCATGATGAGAGCATTTTGTGTGACGAAAATGAAGCATGGCCAAACTATATGATTTTGTAGGGATAAGCTTTCTTTGGTTATGTTATTTTGATAAGACATAATTGCTTGGTTAGAATACTTGGAGTATTATTATTTTTATGTCAACATTAAACTTTTATCTTGAATCTTTCGGATCTGAACATTCATGCCACAATAGAGAAAATTACATTGAAGAATATGCTAGAAAGCATTCCACATCAAAAAATTTATTTTTATCATTTACCTACTCGAGGACGAGCAGGAATTAAGCTTGGGGATGCTTGATACGTCTCCAATGTATCTATAATTATTTATTGTTCCATGCTATTATATATTCTGTTTTGGATGTTTAATGGGCTTTATTTTACACTTTTATATTATTTTTGGGACTAACCTATTAACCCAAGGCCCAATGCAAATTGCTGTTTTTTGTCCATTTCAGTGTTTTGCGGAAAAGGAGTATCAAACGGAGTCCAAACGGAATGAAACCTTCGGGAACGTGATTTTTGGAACAAACGTGATCCAGAGGACTTGGAGTGGACGTCAAGAAACAAACGAGGAGTCCATGAGGCAGGGGGCGCGCCTACCCCCCTAGGCGTGCCCTCCCCCCTCGTGGCTCAACCGACCTACTTCATCCTCCTATATATACTCATATACCCTGAAAACAACCAGGAGCACCACGAAACCCTATTTCCACCGCCGCAACCTTCTGTACCCAAGAGATCCCATCTTGGGGCCTTTTCCGGAGCTCCGCCGGAGGGGGTATCGATCACGGAGGGCCTCTACATCAACTCCATGGCCCTTCCGATGATGTGTGAGTAGTTTACTTCAGACCTTCGGGGTCCATAGTTATTAGCTAGATGGATTCTTCTCTCTCTTTGGATCTCAATACAAAGTTCTCCTCGATCTTCTTAGAGATCTATTTGATGTAACTCTTTTTGCGGTGTGTTTGTCGAGATCCGATGAATTGTGGGTTTATGATCAAGTCTATCTATGAACAATATTTGATTCTTGTCTGAAATCTTTTATGTATGACTGGTTATCTTTGCAAGTCTCTTCGAATTATCAGTTTGGTTTGGCTTACTAGATTGATCTCTCTTGCAATGGGAGAAGTGCTTAGCTTTGGGTTCAATCTTGCGGTGCTCGATCCCAGTGACAGAAAGGGAAACGACACGTATTGTATTGTTGCCATCGAGGATAAAAGGATGGGGTTTATATCATATTGCTTGAGTTTATCCCTCTACATGTCTAATGTGTTACTCTGTTCTTATGAACTTAATACTCTAGATGCATGCTGGATAGCGATCGATGTGTGGTGTAATAGTAGTAGATGCAGGCAGGAGTCGGTCTACTTGTCACAGATGTGATGCCTATATACATGATCATGCCTATATATTCTCATAATTATTCGCTTTTCTATCAATTGCTTGACAATAATTTTTTCACCCATCATAATACTTATGCTATCTTGACAGAAGCCACTAGTGAAACCTATGGCCCCTGGGTCTATCTTTTATCATATAAGTTTCCAATCTATTTTATTTTGCAATCTTTACTTCTAATCTTTATCATAAAAATACCAAAATTATTATCTTATCATCTCTACTAGATCTCACTCTCGTAAGTGACCGTGAAGGGATTGACAACTGCTTTATCGCGTTGGTTGCGAGGTTCTTATTTGTTTGTGTAGGTACAAGGGACTTGCATGTGGCCTCCTTCTAGATTGATACCTTGGTTCTCAAAAACTGAGGGAAATACTTACGCTACTTTGCTGCATCACCCTTTCCTCTTCAAGGGAAAACCAAAGCAGTGCTCAAGAGGTAGCACTGGATGAGGTCTCTCTCTGCCGCGTCCGCGCTCTGCCTTACGCCAACACTGCACCGCGCCAGCTTCAGCTGCTGCTATCTTCCCTAGATTAATGTCGCGCCCGCCCTTCTTCTCCCTATACTCAAGCATCTCGACCTCTTCAACGTTGGCATCTTGAAGCAGGCTATGGAGCACCTTCTCCGCAGCTGTACTACGCTTGAGTACCTTCATCTTGAGCTGATCCACGGGTTCATTAGCCTCCACATCGCCTCGACTAATCTCCGATGGATTTATGTGTCTTGCTGGCCCCGCAACAAGACATCAGTTGGAAAGAGACCACTCCAGCTGTTCCATGTTACGGTCATTGAGAATGTGCCTTTCCTTGAGAGATTGCTTGTATCTGATCTAGAAGGTCCAACAAAAATCAGGGTCATTGACACGCCAAAATTGAGAGCGTTGGTGTACCCGTCTGCCAAATTCTCCGAACTCTTTATTGGATCCATAATCGTTCAGGTGCAACACTCATCTTCTTTCTGTCTTCTTGAAATTCACATTTTTAAATTTCTTCTTGATGTATTTACAGCCGTCTTCCAGAAAATGATTCCCACAAGCTTGACCCAGTTTATGCGCACAGTGAAGATCTTGGCAATAAAATCTACCGGCCCCAATCTGGATCAAGTTGTTGGATTCCTTACATGCTTTCCGTGCACGGAGAAGCTACTCATCGAGGTGAAAGTTCTTTCCTATTAGTAGACGGTAATCACAATGTAGCTCAATTTTTTCGTAATTTTCCCAAATTACGATGACAAGTGTAGTGTTCAAAACTACATCTACGCACTTCACCGAAAGAAATGTTTTTAGTATTTTTTCTCACGTGATCACCTGCATCATTTTTTGTTGTACTACTATAGTAGCCTAGACTAGTCATAGTGGAAATTAACTTATACTAGTAAAACTCTATGGTTAACCTAAGAGCAAGTACTACCTCCGTCTTGGTTTACTCTTCCTATTTTGTAGTTTCAAAATTTGACCATAGATTTAACTGACAAAATGTTAATGCATGTCACTAAAAATTATATCATTGGATTCGTATTTGAACATAATTTCAAATGGTATAATTTTTGGTGACATGCATTGGCATTTTCTTAGGTAAATCTATGGTCAAAATTTTACACTAAATACGAGGTAGTACAAAAGTGGGCTATAACAGCCCTCCACTATGTAGGCCAAAACACGTGCCAAATTCACTTGTGATGCATTTGGCATCGATGCCCCTCCATTGCTCACCTGGTGCCCCAATCTGGATCACCTACTTTGCTCCGGTGCCAAATTAACTCATGTAATGAAAAAACACTTGCGTGGGAGAGAGAGAGGACTGGGGCAATAAAAAAACACTTGTTTGGGAGAGTGAGAGGTTGGTGTAGTTGGTTTGATTGATTTTTTATATACATGTGGGTCTGTGTGCACTGCGGTGCCAACTCTCTCACATCGCGAGAGCGGTGCCAAAATCTTTTGATTTGACATCGATGCGTATTATGTGGCATACTTTTGCGAAATATGGCATTGGCCACATAGTGGAAGGCAACAAATGCCCAAGCTCTTCACGTGCTCCTAGGTAAATGAAGATAGTGACTGCAGATGGTGAGGCTGACTATGTTATGCCGAACACGGCGCCTATACTCAGGTGTCATCTCCGGCGCAGGGTCTTGTCCCTTCACTGCGAGGAGCAACACGTAATAATTTGACCAACAGGTAGTACTGTGCTACTACATTGGTAGTACTACTACTAGTACTAGCACCACCGTCCGGATTTAGTAGTACTACCACGTCCATCTGGATTTAGTATTTGACTAGCAATATCTAGTAATGCATGTGACAAAAAAGGGTCTGTCTAGGACACATCTAGATGTGACATAGTTATGTCACATCTAACCTGATGTCCACTATGTTTGTGGCCTGTTTTCTTCTTGTCTTAGCTTTTTTTGTTCCTCGTTGCTACGTTATTTGTGGGAGATTAGATGTGACATCCTTGGAAAACATCTAGATGTGAATTAGACAAACTGCACAAAAAATGTACTACTCCCTCTGTAATTAAATACATGGTGTACTGTTTTATTCCTTCCGGTAGATGGCTCAAATCTGAAGTCTCATCAATCAGACTAATATTGTACTCACCGAGCGCTCAGCTTTGTAAGCTACCAACAAAAAATTGCAATCAAAGACTACTATTGTACTCCCTCAGTACTAGTGCGTTAGTCACGTTATGAAAACCAAATAGTAATCACAAAACTTTTAGGCGTGGTGCATTAACTACCCACCTCGTTCCCTGTTTTTTGCCATGAAAAAAGAAATCACCCAATACGAGACGTGGGGTGCGTATGCATCCAATGACTTGAGACTACTCCCTCCGTCTAGGTGTATGACTAGCCACAATGAAGAGTAACATACACATATCCCTAAGCTATGTTACTACCTTTCATAGTGGGTAGTAACATAAGTATGGTAACATGAAAAGCCTCATTTATTAGGTTATAGACTCATATTGCATTGGGACATGTGATGTTACAGTAACTAGCTAAGTTACTCAAACTACCTCTCTCCTCATTAACTCATTGCCACATAAGAAAATTTGTTGAGTTAGACTCGATGTTACTGCTAAAGTTACTCCCACTGTGGCTAGTCTAAGTCATCTTAGAGCAAGTGAAAAAGAGGAGTGGGCTCTCATGCAAGAGCCGCTATATGCGGATTCCTAGGCCGATATACAATAAATATGAAGAAAGAGATAGAGAAGATGAGAAAAAGTAGTACACTTATAGCCAGCCTTATATATAGCTAACCTTATTATATGAGTGGCTACAAGTGATGGATCTATATGACATGGCAACATCATATAGCCAGCAGCTAGGTATACTGTTAACCATGCTCTTGTGCACCGTGACCAAGACGAAGGGGAAAGCGAGAGAACTTAATGTCTTTTTGCTAATTAATAGAATTACATGCAAGTTCGGTAGTCTCAAGTCATTGAAAGCATGCACGGCCCACATCTCTCATTGGTTGATATGTCACGAAATAAGAAACGAGGAGGGAGTTAATGTACCGTGCCTAAGTGTTTTGGGACGGAGGGGGACACAACTTCATTAACTTACTGCACCTGCGTTTGGGTGAATGACTCGTGGGCCCAATAGGTGGCTGGCCCACCTGTCATACAGCCAAAGGCAGGTGCAGTAGAGGGCCGAGGAGTAGATGGCCAACACACACGTGAATGCAATGCAGTCTGCACTTCTCATATAAAGGCTCCCCGCCAGTCCAATCGATGAAATTTTACGCACCTACGTACCCTAACCAAGGGCAAGAGTGATCAATCCAATCGCAAGATCAGTTGACTAGAAGCTAGACCCATGGAGGCGATGAGCGTGAGCATCAGCCGGCTGTGCCAGATGGTCCACAACGCCGGCCTGCGGCCCGACACCAAGGAACGTCTCCAGGTCGTGCTTGAGGCTGCCAGGGCGAGAGGCCGCTTGGACGATAGCTTCATCTCCTTGTTCGACAAGGTCCCCGTCGGCTTCCTCGATAAGTTCACCGTCGTCAAGAAGCTCGCGAACGACCTTGACGTACGCCTCTAGCCCACGCACCCAGGATCTGTGATGCCCACCACCCTCAACGGCCTCTATGGTGACAACCTCTTCGACGCACTGGTGGCCCTGCGACTGCCCGCCATCGCGCCGGAGAATGTCCACCTCGAGGCCGCGCTCACCGCGCAGCGCCTGGCGCAGCAAGACACCGTCGACATAATCACCCATGTCTACGTGCAAATCGTCCACAAGGACTACTACGTGCTAGAGGAGGATGATAGGTCGCTGGCCTTCTTGACCCGCAGGGCAACCTTGGATAGCATTGTTCAGAAGCACGTTGAGCTCGCCGCCAACGCTGCTGCACCTCACACGTCGGTTGGTGACCCGACGCACTAGGGCGTGAGGATGCCGTTGATTGATCCATATGTATCTTTATCTTTTCGTCAAATGTATGTAGTAGTATATGGTACTACAAGTAATTATCTTACATTTCGCATCAACTTCATAATTTTCATATGTACTCCATGCATGAACCGCGCCAGAACCAAACTTCTAATTACTCTAGGGAAAATTGTTATTTCTGTCTATCGGTTGCGCCATGGAGCATAACCAAATTTTACAAGTTACAAGTTCAAAATGAAAAGCCTGCCGTGTTCACGTCGCACCCCCACACGATTGATCCGGCACGGTGCTCAAGGGGAATGCGTGTTGTGTTGCATTTTCACTTACAAGTGGGACCATAGTTAAGCAAACCAACTATCAGCAAACCCCCACCCCTCCCACCGCGTAATGGCTGAGAAAACAGGAGGGAGAAGAGATGATTGTAGCACGGACTCCAAGAAAATTGGTGTTGGATGGGACTCGTGTGGGTGGCATGTGCCGTACTACTAGACGTGAATGCTATTATATGGCCCATGCCACCCCACTATATCGAGCCTATATCGAGGTGCTGGTTACGTAGAACAAATTTCCTGGAGTCCGTGCTCAGCCCTCCTCTATCTCTCTTCTCAGCCAGCCAGCAGACACGCAGAGCCCATCGTTTGTTTGCTCACATGCGGTCCCACATGTCAGTGAAAACGCAAGAGGACCCACTAAACCTACACATCTTTCACCTCGACGTGTTGGTGATGAAAAACAAATCCAATAAAGATGTTCGATGGCTGCTTTTGGAGTTACTCAAGAGTACTAAGATTCTATTTACAGTTTAACCCAGGATGCACATCATGTGGCTTCAACTACCACTCCATTTTCTTGCATGACACGACCTGGATGCTGGATGTCCCACATGTCGACAAAAGGAGGAAGAACTCGACCAAATCTTCTCCACATTTAGACTGGAGGAGTAGGAAACACGGCAAGCCCTGTGCCTACATCATACTACGTACAAGCCCACCTCACACAGTCATGCTATCACCATATTTCTCGGCCTCCGTGTGACACCTAGCTCTAGTTGATCTAACTAGAACTAACTATTGGTTGGCTCTATGTGATGTGGCAACTTCATACTACTACGGATGCTGGCTATACTACTACGACAATAACACTCCAAGAAGTGAGTCAAAAACCATTTATAAATTAAGTTTATGACATGCATATGCAAATGTACCATTCATTACATAGAAAAGTCATCAACACACAACAACAACGAGGATACATGTTGGATTATAGATTAGTTCCAACAAAACATTCTAGTAAATACTAAAGTTTTCATCACACAACAAATAACAAGCAATGAAACAAATTTCAGCTCAACCAATCCTCGACATTGGAAACGCTTGCTTTGAACCAGAAGTGATTCTCTGGGAGGGGGCAACTACTGTCAATCTTAAGACCAACGTAGGACTGATCATCCAGGCTGAAGCGGCCTATGTCAGGACGCATATTGTGATAGCCACGGTCGGGAACCATAGCAATGTCCGAGGTATAGATACAGTTGCTTCTCATAAATGGTAGTAACATTGTGTCAATAACAGTTGGATCGCCTTTCGCCATCATTGGATAGTTTTGTCCAAGGAAGAGCAAGTTTCCTCCAAGAGTATCAATACTAAACCAGGGAGAAGGTGTTGGCGCTAGCACAATAGTATCCATCCCTAATACCCTGCAATGGATGTTGGAATAGGTCTGGAGAGTGCAACCATGGGAGACAACACCTGCTTCCTTAGTAACATCAGCAGTGCCCTATATACAGACAAGAAGAGGTGATCCATCGGAATAAGTTGCCAGGTGCCACTGAGTATATGGGTCCCCATGCTCATGATCATCATCATTGTCATCTCCCCCTTGCTTATAATTTTTTTCAAATATAGGTGGTGGAATGTTCACAGGACCTTGGAAAGACAAGAAGGTTAATTAGTAAAGGGAAACTAGCTAACCCGCATGCATGTGGATGAAACAATTATAATTATGGTGGAAGACAAACATACCAAAAGCATAAGGATTCCATGCAAAAACAGTGCCACGAGTGGTGGCAGCAAACACAAGACCCTCATATTGAATTGCATCACAATACTCATCCGTGTATAGAAACTGATTTTTGAGCAATATCCATCGAGTCGAACCATGAAGGACGACAACAAGCTTGTCGAAGATAGCAACAACACAAGCATTCCTATAACCCTAAGAGTGGTTGGGAACTCGACAAATTGCTATCTTTTGTAGATGACATTCACCATGATCATAGTTGAATGTACGTAGAATACCGGTGTGCTCAACCTCTGGGCAGTCTGAGATTTTTGGAAGTGGAACCCGGTGACGAGTGTACACATTCACAAGTTCCCACTCGCAGTTGTACCCAATATAAACAGCCCAATCTCCATTTGCACCTGCCCAAGCCTTACCCTCAAGCGATGGCATCTTAACATCACACGTATCATTATCAAGTGGCATCAACTTGCACAAGGAAAGGCCTCTGTTGTTCGCGCGCCAGTCAGCAGGGTCACGACAAAGAAGATAGGTGAGATCAAACCGCTCCTGGAACCTTGGGTTCCTTGTAATGATGTTATTAGTTGAGTCGAGAATGGTCTTGAACAAACCTGCCATGCTAGCTGGGGTGATGACGTCGCACCGATCAATGAGTTCCTCCACCACATCATCATTCAGATCAGGGCAAGAATAATGAGGTCATTTCCGGTCTGCTCCCTCCATGGAGAAGATGATTGAATAATGGCAGAAGGAAGGGTGAAGGAAAATGGAGGAGGGAGGCAGAGCGTGCAAAAGCACTTCCAAATCGAGAGGGAAAGGCGAAGAGTCGGTGGACGGTTGCCACGATATACAAAGAGGCTAGTGTGGAGCGGACGGTTGCCACAGAGGTCACACACTGACGACAAGGTCGTCCTGTCAGACCTAGCGCCCACACGGGATGGCTTATGCCCCCCACATGAGCGAAGCCACTTCGCACCCCCACATGGTTCGTCCGCCATGCCGCTAGGCCAACTCCAGCGTGTGCAACTTGGACACGCGCTCGGTCAGCCCCCTTTCCCCCAACCACGGCTGCGTGTTTTGCGCACCCGGCGGCCGAATTTGGAGCGGATCCGGTCGGGCTTGAGCTCGCCCGGCTGTGGGAGGCCGTGCCGCGCCATGGACTGACCGGAACCAGGCCGGAAGGCCCCGGCAAGGCCGCAAGGCCACATGCAGGTACTGACTCCTCCTCTAGCCGCTTTGGTCTACATCATCGGCGGTCCGCCGGCAGATACATCAATGGCGGTCGGCCTGGCTCGGTGCTGACCCAAAAACTCGTCGGCGCACCGTTCCCACTCACTACGTGCGACGACTGCCCAAAGAAGGTCTTGCGCCACGTGTCTACAACGCCGGAACATCCTGGATGGGTGTTCATCAAGTGATCGACCGACGGGTATGTGCTACTTTAGCTTCGGTTGTGCTCCCGGATTAGACTAGTTGTGCTAACTTAAAATTTTGTTGAGTAGAATGGACACAAGTTTTGGTATTGGGAAGAAGAGTACATCGATATATTGATAGAGCGCAATTTAGTAGATGTTCTAGCACTTTTAGCTAGCATGGAGGCTAGAGAAGAGACTAGTGCACTTGTTGATAGAATAGAGGCTAGACATGAGACTAGATGCGAGGAAGCAACGTCTACTTCTTTACACTCGAAGAATAAAGAAGCACGAAAGATCGAGCCTCCGCGGATCAACAATGAATGCATCGAGAAGGCACTAATCCAACTTACATGAGCAGTTATGGAAGTTGGATATGTTCTAAAATGTATTCTTGTGGTTCTTGTTTTCTTTGGTCTTGCTTTTCTAGTCAAATTTTGGTGATGTATTTCCATGTACCAAAAATCAATGGCCCTATTTGGATACTCTAACTCAGTTAGAGGTTAGAGTTAGATTCTAACCCTAAACTAACTCTAACCAAAGAGGTGTTTGGATGGAAGGGTTAGATGGAGTGCGGATATGGCGAGGCGCCTTCACGGGCGGTGTGAGAGGGACGGAGGGAGAGGACGAGAATCTTCGAGGAAGTGGGGAGGGATCTGCTGTCACACCCTGATTTTCATGCCATAACACTTAAGCTAATGAATCATGATAAAATATGGTTTGACAAAAACTTTTGAGTGTTTTGGACCTTGCCTTGATTGGATTTTTGTCTGTTGTTTGCAAGTGCTCTAAAAATCAAATAAATCCTCCAACTCCTATACTTCATCTCCTTGCTCCAAACTCTTGAACCAATGATCATGCCATGTGTATAGAGCAATATAGTATTTTCTTACAAAAATAATTTGGCCAAAAAGTATTTTCAAAAATTAGTTTTCCAAAAACCCCTGAATTAAGATTTGTACTGCAAGTACTTAATTCAGGGCAGTAAAAATCTTTCCAAAAATATGTTTGACTCCTATTAGATATAGGATACCCATAAACCACAAAAATATAATTTTAAAAGTTAGTTTCCTATTTGATTTAAAGGCTTTTTCTTAAGGCCATAAATGGTCTTTAATAGGTTAAAATTATTTTAAAGCTTTAAAAAAATTTGAGAAAAATTAGGGAGACTCAATGGACATATATTGTCCATATATATGAGTTTTAACACATGGTCATGATCAAAATATTGGACAAAACCTCCCAAAACCAATTCTGCTCATTTGAAGGATTTGAAATATTTCTACAGGAAATATTTTCATAAAAATCCAAGAAAATTCTAACATGTCACATATGACATTTTTGATAATCTTGCCAAGTATCATGTCATGGAGAATAGTATAACCCCATGAAATCTCCTCAAAACCATTTCTATCCATTTTGAAGTTTGAGCAACTTTACATTGCCAAACATGTCCAAATGTTCTCAAACCTCGTGAAGATGCTCAAATGGTCTAATTATTCATCTAGACCAAATGGCACAAGTTGGAGAACAAGCTAACTTGATCAAAGAGCCCCAAAACCCTTCTTGTCCAGAACCAAATTTGAAGAACTCTACATTGGAAACTTTCTCATTTTGACCCCAACTTTTGCGGACATGTTCATAACCTTAAATTATGACACTACACCAAGTGGTGAATCAAGGAGAATAGCTTTGCATGACAAAATCTTGAAAAGTCTATTTCTGTTGATTTCTAGGGTTTACAAAAGTTAGATTCTGAACTTTGCCCAAATGAGCTCAAAGTTGGTGGAAGGCCCTAATTGTATGTGCCATTTCACCCTGTGGAGTCTCATGCCAAATGGAATTCATTTACCTGCCCAAACCAACAACAAACACCATCTGCCACCTTACCAAAATTCCATTTTGACCACTTCCACTAATCTCCATGACCCTATCTTTTTACAACAGCTCCTCCTAGTTCCCTTCTACCTCCAGTAAAAAGCTCCAACCCTGGTTCAATAATTGAGGAGGGAAAAACCCTGGTTTACCCCTCCCTTTTCACCATGGTAGCACATCTTTTCCCTCCCCCTTCTTTCTTATGGACTTGCCTTAACTATTAAGCTTTATGGATCATATCAGAAACTCCCAGGAGCTAGTGGACAGGCTTGGCCACGCGCAGGAAGCCATTTGCATGCCATGGCATGCAATGGCCGCGCTCTGGAGCGCGCTACAGTGCACCAGGGCATTGTAGCCGCCCTCTGCCCGATGCTCCCGTCGACCTTGGGAGCCGGGAACGTGTCCCCCGATGCCGCCTCGGCGTGCGTGACACGCTACGTGGTCGGCCCCCTCCTTCTTCTCTCTCCTTTGAGCCCGTCGTCGCATGCCCGAGCACCGCCCGACTCGGCCACTCCCTGGCCACGCGGCTGGCCTGCCTCTGACCTCGCCCCGCTCCCCCTCTAACCTCCCTCACTCCTGGACGGACTCCACGAGCGCCACTGACCCTGCCTGGCCCCTCCCAATGGTCCCCAGGACCGATTCCGCGGGCACCCGCGAGCGCGGCTCATGGTGCACCATGGCTTTGCCATATAGAGCCTCGTCGAGCCCCTCTTTGGACGCCCCTCGCTCTCTCTCTCTCCCATACACCTCCCAGACTGACCCACACCTCCTCCCGTGCCTTCTTCCTCCTCCTCTGCCGCCAATGCCGCCTCGGACCCCCGCTCAAATTCGAGCCGCCCCGGCCTCCCTTCCTCCTCTAAACCAGTCCGCGGCACCCCCCAAGCCTCCACGGTCCTTCCCAACACCCCAGGACCCCTCCTCCACAACCGAAACGGGCGTCACCACCAAGCCCGCCATCGCCATCTGCTGCACCCGAAGCCTTGCTCAACTCGGAGCACCGGCCCATGCGTTCAGAACATGGACTGGTGCGTATCGTCGAGCTGAGTCCGTTGGTGTGTTGGGCGCCGCCGGAGGTGGCCGTGCCGCCCGGGAGAGCGTCGGCGCCCGCTCGGCCTCACCTCCGCTGCCTCTGCTCTGTTCGAGCGGGAGGTAGGTGATAGCCTGAGCGCTGGGCCCACGCGTCGGCGACCCAGTGGGCGGGCCCCGCCATTTAAGTGACGACGGGTCCAAATTTTCCCGTGAACCCACAGCGAAGGCGTACTCGGGGGAAGGCGCCTTCGACGTCACCGATGTCGCCCCGTGCAGCCGTGCAGCTGGGCCGGCCCACAGACTATCTGTCGCCCTGTGCGGAGGATAAGGTTAAAGCCTTGTTTCCTTTTTCTTTTCCAGTCAACTTAAAAAAATACATAGACAATTCAACAGAGCTCCAAATTGGATGATTCAAATTTCTAGTAGTTCATAAATTCAAGCTCTATCATATGGTGCAACTTGAACATTTTTCCAGAAAAACTTTCTTCACAAATAATTAGCAAATCCTATTTTTCCATTTCTGTGATAAACTTCAGAAAATCACAGAGGGCTCAAATTTGATCCAAATGCCATGATTCAAATTCCTAGATACTTATATGCTCATATCTTAGTTTTTGAACATTTTTCCCAATGCTTTCTGTACCACATAAAATATTGGTCCAATTATCCATATATAACCAACTTTGCAAATCCATAGGAAATTCCTTTGAACTCCAAATCCAGTGAAACCAACTCCTAGATGCTCCTAAAAGTATTCCTTGTTAAATGGGTGCCCTTGCTCATTTTTCAAAATAATTCTTCTGTACACTTCTTGCAAATCCATAAACCCCTTGATTCCATCATATCCAAATGTTTAGAAATATCCATTGATCCACTTCCAATGAAATCACTCTAGTCATTCCGCATATGACCAGAGGTATCCTAGAAAAGTCAACTTCATATTTTTAGAGCACTTTTATTTTCTACCTTGTTGTGTTGCTTATTATGGTTGCTTTCGACGATAGTTGACGAAGTAGACGAAATGCTTGGAGTTGGACCAGAGATATTTCAAGACCTTGAAGACTTTGTTAAAACAGGCAAGCAGCCCTTTGACCATGTCTAAGAAACCCCTTTTATGCATGTCATATGGCACTTTTATTGCTTGCATCGAGTCATGATAAAATGGTGACCACTTGAGGTGGTTTGCCTCCGTTGCTTTTCTCATTGACACTTGCATGATGCATGACCCTACCTTTCTATGAGGGTTATGCCGGTGGGAGTAGATAGGATGCTAAGTAGTGCTACGCAAAAAGGGACGGGAATATGCATGGTGATGGAGACAAAGTATTTTCAAAGGACTTTTCGAAAACCCCGTCGGGTGCCACTTATGCCCGAGGGAGATGATGAGTTGGGTAACCACTTGATGACGAAGTGGTGTACCGAGGCAAGTGTGTGTGTTGTTTTCAAAAGCGGACTGGTTTAAGTTGCGACCGTTATTCCAACCTTACATGCGCAACCACTCTACCCTTGTATGGGAAAGGGCATTATTGATTACCAAGGCCGATACTAGCTTAGAGCCCGCATTACTAGTGACGTGGAAGAGTTGGCGCTCTCTCTCGGGACGGGGTCGTGCCAGGTAGGGCGGCCAAGAACATTTTTATGGGGCACCGGACACACCGTTGGTACCCCGTGCCAGTGGTATGTGAGGAATATAGGAGCGAGGCTCCACAATTTTAAGTTGTGAAATGTTGGGCACGGGGGTTACTACCAATCGAGTGGACTCCATGTTAGTGTCGTCTAGGGAAAGATAGTGATCGGGTGCTTACCCCGGGTACTTGAGGTACCGCGGGTCGTGGAAGACACGGAAGTTCCCCGGATCTTGTGGGTAAAGTGTGCAACCTCTGCAGCGTGTAAAACTATTCGAATAGCCGTGTCCACGGTCAAGGACAGTTGGGTAACCACTCTTGGGTTACGTCCACATGTTTACAAATCAGTGTGTGTGTTTGGATAAGTGGGAAGAACTACTTGGGTCAAGTCAAAGGACTTGACATGATTGAGTTGGGTTGGTGCCCACTCTTTTTATGTTGGTATCTGTAACCTATCCTCATGGTCAATTGAATTCTCCTGATGCATGTCTTACAAGTTGTTGAACATGTCATTGCACTCAAAACTAGCTTTCTGCAAAAATTTACCTATATCATGCATTTCTGTACCTCGAACCAAAACACGGGTTGTTTGCGAGTACATTCAAAGCACTCATTGGCTTGCCACTGGTTATTTAATTGGCCAGGCATGGAAGAACAGGAGTTCGAAGAAGAATTCTTTGGAGACGAACATGCGAACTAGGACATTTCCCAGTCAGAATGCCTATAGGGTTAAGGTAGATGGCATGGGTTCTACTTATCGACAAAGATTTCCGCTGCTTAAGTTTATTTGGCTTTCATCCCTTGTGGCTTTATCTATGTAAGACTTGACCATAATGGTCATAATTTGTGTAAGACGATATGTATGGATGTAAGACTCTTGTTATTCAGCTTCTGTGTGTTCAGTGAGCAATGATCTCTGGGATCACTGTACACGTGCATTCGGTGATCTCGACTTATGAGTCGGGGTCCCCACAGAGCTGGTATCAGAGCCATCCTGACTGTAGGAAGCCTTAGTTAGCATGGGCGTTAGTTAGCTTGAGACCATCTAAACTTCTCTTCTTTTCTAAGCTTACCAAACCCGAGGGATATTTTCCATCTTGACCTCCCCTATTCAACTTTTGTAGATGGCTGTCGCCCCCTTGAGACTCCTTATGACAGGATTTCCATCACTCCTAAAAGACTGCCTCCAACAATGCCACTATCCCTTGCTGCCCATATACACCCTGCATGAACTGGAAAATGATGTGCTCGATAAGGAGTTCTACGCCAAGGTTTTTGTGCCTGCCAAGACCTCACCCCAGGGGTGGTTCTTCATTGGACCACACATGCCAACAAAAGACCTGGTCATTCGGCAAGTGGCATATGAAGCGCTCCTCCGTCTTCGAGGCCTCCTTCCAGAAATGAAAGAAGAACACGCCACCTACTACCTACCTGGAAAGAACGGATTTGGAGCCCCAGCTCAAGTGATGATTTCCCCAGAAGATGAGGATCCAACCCTCAAGTACCAGATCCGCTTCATTAACGCAGGAGACTACCTTCTACGTCACCTTACCGAAGCATTCCTTAAGGCTCGCCAAGACCTCCCTTCACTTCTGCACCTCCACTGCCTCGAGAAGAAGAAGGTGGCCGAGCAAGGACAGCAAATCACTGCCTTACAAGCCCACCTTGCCAATCAGGAGCAACAAATCGAGGAACTTCGGAAAACCCGCAACCAAACCCCACGCAGGAGGCACAGGAATGAATTTCCATATCCACCTCGTAGAAGATCATCGTCAGGCCTTCGACGACATAACCCAAGACTGGATAACAACCCTTTTTCCGTCACTTGTCACGGGTGTGGTGAACTTGGGCACATTAAAAGGATGTGTCCCAACAAGCAGCCGACTATCGCATTCCCTTTGGCACCACAAGGGGAACCCAGAAACTGAAGACTGAGCGCCCTTCTCTCAGATCAAGCGTGACTACCGAGTCCAAGGACCCCTAGGGTAGGATGAGTCGTGTACCCCCATATGTGTAGTCGAGTCCGTGAGATGGTTCGAATGGAACCACATTTTGTGTTGCTTGTTTTTACTTGTTTGTGTTTTGATATAAGTTGCACATTTGCCCTAGGCAGCTTGTACGCGACTATATCACCTATCTTATCATAATGAATGTGCGTGGCCTTAACGGCACCTGTTTGCTTGAACTTGCACTATAGAACCCCCTTTAGGTATTCCCCTCCTCTATGCTACTTTTCCCTATCATCTCTCTCCTCAACTGAAGGCCAGCAAGACAAGATACACCAAGGATTCTACCTTGGCGACCAACTAGCACTGAAGAACTTTTCTACAGCCTCCTCGACCAAGTAAAACCCCGTAGAGTTGTGTTTAACCCCCCAGACTAGAAACACATTCCTAGACCCTTTGATACTTCACGAGATACCCCAGCTCGAGTCCTTAACCATGTGCTTAACCCACAGAATTGCAAGAGAACCAGTTAAGCCTCTGTAAACCTTGCACAGCATTGGGATCATTATGGAACTAGTGGACATAGTGAACGAGCACATTATCATCCTAATATAGCACAAGAGTTGATGCTTTCGGTGGTATAAGGTTATTTGTTTAAAGGACTAGATAGAACAACCGGCATCTCAGGAACCGTGCTTAAGGATAAGGTGACAAACGTTCGTTCGCACACTAGATCCTTGAAACCCTTACGCCTTACCAAGCCACAACATGGTCGGATCCTGACCTTGGGCTTTGGCTCTAGATCAATAAGACCTTGGCCAATGCTCAATTGTGACCATCACCAATGCCTCAGCCCACTTTACGTACCACATAGACTTCATGGAGTGCTTGGACAAGTTAGTTGTCATCTTTCTTTGATGACATACTTGTCTACCCGAAGACGGAAGAAGAATCGTTGAGCTGGTCAAGGAACATTTGAAGACCGCCATGTCAAGGAGGAATAACTACACCAACCACCATCTTCAAGAAGTATACCTCCGCATCAAAGACCAGGCATATTTGCAAACCACTTCTCTCAAAGGAACCAAGCATTTCCATGTCAAAGGGAAGCTCACACCAAGATTTATCGGCCCTCTCCAAGATCACTGCAAGGTGAAGAATAGATGGCTACCAGCTAGAGTTATCACCTGAGTCACCCCACTGTGCACAACGTTTTTCCACACGACCCCACTCCGGAAACGTTTCGAACTTCCTAACTAGCCCGATCTCTACAAGGACATCGACCACGAGCCATCGACCTCCAGCCCAATATGACCTACGCGAGAGATCCCAATTGCAATCTGGATCAAGCAGGACGACAAACACGAAGCCATGCCATCGAGAACTTCAAGGTTCAATGGAGCACCAAACGGAAGCAGAAGCAGTATGAGGACGTGAAGACTACCCCAAATCCAAGTTTCCGTATTCCTTTCCGTGCCTAGTCTGGGAATCTCGGGGACGAGATTCTTGTAAGGGGGGTAGGTCTGTCACATCCTGATTTTCATGCCACAACACTTAAGCTAATGAATCATGATAAAATGTGGTTTGACAAAAACTTTTGAGTGTTTTGGACCTTGCCTTGATTGGATTTTTGTCTGTTGTTTGCAAGTGCTCTAAAAATCAAATAAATCCTCCAACCCCTATACTTCATCTCCTTGCTCCAAACTCTTGAACAAATGATCATGCCATGTGTATAGAGCAATATAGTATTTTCTTACAAAAATAATTTTGCCAAAAAGTATTTTCAAAAATTAGTTTTCCAAAAACCCCTGAATTAAGATTTGTACTGCAAGTACTTAATTCAGGGCAGTAAAAATCTTTCCAAAAATATGTTTGACTCCTATTAGATATAGGATACCCATAAACCACAAAAATATAATTTTAAAAGTTATTTTCCTATTTGATTTAAAGGCTTTTTCTTAAGGCCATAAATGGTCTTTAATAGGTTAAAATTATTTTAAAGCTTTAAAAAAATTTGAGAAAAATTAGGGAGACTCAATGGACGTATATTGTCCATATATATGAGTATCAACACATGGTGATGATCAAAATATTGGACAAAACCTCCCAAAACCATTTCTGCTCATTTCAAGGATTTGAAATATTTCTACAGGAAATATTTTCATAAAAATCCAAGAAAATTCTAACATGTCACATATGACATTTTTGATGATATTGCCAAGTCTCATGTCATGGAGAATAGTATAACCCCATGAAATCTCCTCAAAACCATTTCTATCCATTTTGAAGTTTGAGCAACTTTACATTGCCAAACATGTCCAAATGTTCTCAAACCTTGTGAAGATGCTCAAATGGTCTAATTATTCATCTAGACCAAATGTCACAAGTTGGAGAACAAGTTAACTTGGTCAAAGAGCCCCAAAACCCTTCCTGTCCAGAACCAAATTTGAAGAACTCTACATTGGCAACTTTCTCATTTTGACCCCAACTTTTGCGGACATGTTCATAACCTTAAATTTTGACACTACACCAAGTGGTGCATCAAGGAGAATAGCTTTGCATGACAAAATCTTGAAAAGTCCATTTCTATTGATTTCTAGGGTTTACAAAAGTTACATTGAGAACTTTGCCCAAATGAGCTCAAAGTTGGTGGAAGGCCCTAATTGTATGGGTCATTTCACCCTATGGAGTATCATGCCAAATGGAATTCGTTTACCTGCCCAAACCAACAACAAACACCATCTGCCACCTTACCAAAATTCCATTTTTGAACACTTCCACTAATCTCCATGACCCTATCTTTTTACCACAGCCCCTCCTAGTTCCCTTCTACCTCCAGTAAAAAGCTCCAACCCTGGTTCAATAATTGAGGAGGGAAAAACCCTGGTTTACCCCTCCCTTTTCACCATGGCAGCACCTCTTTTCCCTCCCCCTTCTTTCTTATGGACTTGCCTTAACTATTAAGCTTTATGGAGCATATCAGAAACTCACAGGAGCTAGTGGACAGGCTTGGCCACGCGCAGGAAGCCATTTGCATGCCATGGCATGCAATGGCCGCCCTCTGGAGCGCGCTACAGTGCACCAGGGCACTGTAGCCGCCCTCTGCCCGATGCTCCCGTCGACCTTGGGAGCCGAGAACGTGTCCCCCGATGCCGCCTCGGCGTGCGTGACACACTACGTGGTCGGCCCCCTCCGCCTTCTATCTCCTTTGAGCCCGACGTCGCATGCCCGAGCACCGCCCGACTCGGCCACACCCCGGCCACGTGGCTGGCCCACCTCTGACCTCGCCCTGCTCCCCCTCTAACCTCCCTCACTCTTGGACGGAGTCCACGAGCGCCACTGACCCAGCCTGGCCCCTCCCAACGGTCCCCAGGACCGATTCCGCGAGCACCCGCGAGCGTGGCTCGTGGTGCACCATGGCTTTGCCATATAGAGCCTCGTCGAGCCCCTCTTTGGACGCCCCTCGCTCTCTCTCTCCCATACACCTCCCACACCGACACACACCTCCTCCCGTTCCTTCTTCCTCCTCCTCTGCTGCCATTGCCGCCTCGGACCCCCGCTCAAATTCGAGCCGCCCCGGCCTCCCTTCCTCCTCTAAACCAGTCCGCGGCACCCCCAAGCCTCCACGGACCTCCCCAACACCCCAGGACCCCTCCTCCGCAACCGAAACGGGCGCCACCACCAAGCCCGCCACCGCCATCTGCTGCACCTGAAGCCCTGCTCAACTCGGAGCACCGGCCCATGCGTTCAGAACATGGACGGGTGCGTAGCGTTGCGCTGAGTCCGTCGGTGTGTCGGGCACCGCCGGAGGTGGCCGTGCCGCCCGGGAGAGCGCTGGCGCCCGGCCGGCCTCACATGTGCTGCCTCTGCTCTGTTCGAGCGGGAGGTAGGCGATGGCCTGAGCGCTGGGCCCACGCGTCGGCGACCCAGTGGGCGGGCCCCGCCATTTAAGTGAAGACGGATCCAAATTTTCCAGTGAACCCATAGCGAAGGCGTACTCGGGGGAAGGCGCCTTCGACGTCACCGATGTCGCCCCATGCGGCCGTGCAGCTGGGCCGGCCCATAGACTATCTATCGGATTGTGCAGAGGATAAGGTTAAAGCCTTGTTTCCTTTTTCTTTTCCAGTCAACTTAAAAAATACATAGATAATTCAACAGAGCTCCAAATTGGATGATTCAAGTAGTTCATAAATTCAAGCTCTATCATCTGGTGCAACTTGAACATTTTTCCAGAAAAACTTTCTTCACAAATAATTAGCAAATCCTATTTTTCCATTTCTGTGATAAACTTCAAAAAATCACAGAGGGCTCAAATTTGATCCAAATGCCATGATTCAAATTCCTAGATACTTATATGCTCATATCTTAGTTTTTGAACATTTTTCCCAATGCTTTCTGTACCACATAAAATATTGGTCCAATTATCCATATATAACCAACTTTGCAAATCCCTAGGAAATTCCTTTGAACTCCAAATCCAGTGAAACCAACTCCTAGATGTTCCTAATAGTATTCCTTGTTAAATGGGTGCCCTTGCTCATTTTTCAAAATAATTCTTCTGTACACTTCTTGCAAATCCATAAACCCCTTGATTCCATCATATCCAAATGTTTAGAAATATCCATTGATCCACTTCCAATGAAATCACGCTAGTCATTCCTCATATGACCAGAGGTATCCTAGAAAAGTCAACTTCATATTTTTAGAGCACTTTTATTTTCTACATTGTTGTGTTGCTTATTATGGTTGATTTCGACGATAGTTGACGAAGTAGACGAAATGCTTGGAGTTGGACCAGAGATATTTGAAGACCTCGAAGACTTTGTTAAAACAGGCAAGCAACCCTTTAACCATGTCTAAGAAACCCCTTTTATGCATGTCATATGGCACTTTTATTGCTTGCATCGAGTCATGATAAAATGGTGACCACTTGAGGTGGTTTGCCTCCGTTGCTTTTCTCATTGACACTTGCATGATGCATGACCCTACCTTTCTATGAGGGTTATGCCGGTGGGAGTAGATAGGATGCTAAGTAGTGCTACGCAAAAAGGGACAGGAATATGCATGGTGATGGAGACAAAGTATTTTCAAAGGACTTTTCGAAAACCCCGTCGGGTGCCACTTATGCCCGAGGGAGATGATGAGTTGGGTAGCCACTTGATGACGAAGTGGTGTACCGAGGCAAGTGTGTGTGTTGTTTTCAAAAACGGATTGGTTTAAGTTGCGACCATTATTCCAACCTTACATGCGCAACCACTCTACCCTTGTATGGGAAAGGGAATTATTGATTACCTAGGCCGATACTAGCTTGGACCCCGCATTACTAGTGATGGGGGAGAGTTGGTGCTCTCTCTCGGTACAGGGTCGTGCCAGGTAGGGCGGCCAAGAACATTTTTATGGGGCACCGGACACACCGTTGGTACCCCGTGCCAGTGGTATGTGATGAATATAGGAGCAAGGCTCCACAATTTTAAGTTGTGAAATGTTGTGCACGGGGGTTACTACCAATCGAGTGGACTCCATGTTAGTGTCGTCTAGGGAAAGATAGTGATCGGGTGCTTACCCCAGGTACTTGAGGTACCGCGGGTCGTGGAAGACATGGAAGTTCCCTGGATCTTGTGGGTAAAGTGTGCAACCTCTGCAGAGTGTAAAACTATTCGAATAGCCGTGTCCACGGTCAAGGACAGTTGGGTAACCGCTCTTGGGCTACGTCCACATGTTTACAAACTAGTGTGTGTTTGGATAAGTGGGAAGAACTACTTGGGTCAAGTCAAAGGACTTGACATGATTGAGTTGGTTGGTGCCCACTCTTTTTTATGTTGGTATCTGTAACCTGTCCTCATGGTCAATTGAATTCTCCTGATGCATGTCTTACAAGTTGTTGAACATGTCATTGCACTCAAAACTAGCTTTCCGCAAAAATTTACCTATATCATACATTTTTGTACCTTGAACCAAAACATGGGTTGTTTGCAAGTACATTCAAAGTACTCATTGGCTTGCCATTGGTTATTTAATTGGCCAGGCATGGAAGAACAGGAGTTCGAAGAAGAATTCTTTGGAGACGAACATGTGAACTAGGATGTTTCCCAGTCAGAATGCCTGTAGGGTTAAGGCAGATGGCATGGGTTCTACTTATCAACGAAGATTTCCGCTGCTTAAGTTTATTTGGCTTTCAGCCCTTGTGGCTTTATCTATGTAAGACTTGACCATAATGGTCATAATTTGTGTAAGACGATATGTATGGATGTAAGACTCTTGTTCTTCAGCTTCTGTGTGTTTAGTGAGCAATGATCTCTGGGATCACTGTACACGTGCATTTGGTGATCTCGACTTATGAGTCGGGGTCCCCACATCTGCTGCGGGAAGAGCGAGAGAAAAAGATGTTTTTAGTGTTCCCGAGAAGAACTAACCCAAATAAGCACATCTTGGGTTGGTTAGTTTTATAGGGTGGGTTAGATGCATCTAACCCAAACTGACCCTCCTGTTTGGATATTTTTGGGTTAGTTAAGTCCAAACTAACCCAAACTAACTCTAACCCATGGATCCAAACAGGGCCAATGATAAAAAAGATATGTGTTTGCAAAGAAAAATGTACGCGGGCGGGATGCGTCCGCGCATTGGGCGCACGACCACCGCATCCGAGAAATGTCCCGGACACGACCCCATTGCCCTACCCAAACGGACAGAATCCGGGCAAAACAGAGGTCCATTTGGGGTCATGAGTTAGAGTTGGCCTTACAAGTGGGATCGCAGTTGAGGAAACCGACTATCGGCAAACCCCCAACTCGCCCGCCGCACGATGGCTGAATTAGAGAAACGACAAGTGAGGGAGTCCTGGATTAGGGGGTATCCGGACAGCCGGACTATAACCTTTGGTCGGACTGTTGGACTATGAAAATACAAGATTGAAGACTTCGTCTCGGGTCCAGATAGGACTCTACTTGGCGTGGAAGGCAAGCTAGGCGATACGGATATGTATATCTCCTCCTTTGTAACCGACCTTGTGTAACCCTAGCCCCCTCCGATGTCTATATAAACCGGAGGGTTTTAGTCCATATGAAAACATACAATCATACCATAGGCTAGCTTCTAGGGTTTAGCCTCTCCGATCTCGTGGTAGATCAACTCTTGTAATACTCATATCATCAAGAATAAATCAAGCAGGACGTAGGGTTTTACCTCCAGCAAGAGGGCCCAAACCTGGGTAAAACATCGTGTCCCCTGCCTCCTGTTACCATCCGCCTTAGACGCACAGTTCGGGACCCCCTACACGAGCTCCGCCGGTTTTGACACCGACATTGGTCCTTTCATTGAGAGTTCCTCTATGATGTCGCCATAAGGAAGGATGCCTCATCTCGTTGTTAAAAACAACATTACCGCCGGGGGAGCTCTGGCTATCGTCCAAACTCTCTAGCTAGGTAGTTTCGTCATGACCGCCTGTTCGACCGCTGCACCGAAGATGACTTCTCGGGTCATCAAAAACAACCTCCACGTCGGCTCGGAATTTGCCGAGCAGATGAATCCAATGGAGCTCTCCTCCCTAAACGAACTCTTGGATCGCATCTCCGCCTTGGGAGTCGCTACGGACTATGATCGGATTGGGCTTAAACCCGATCGAAGGGAGATTAACTCTCCACCGGTCACCCATCATGTTGCGGTGGAGGAGGAACAAAGCGCCGATTCTCCCTCTATCTTGAAGACTAACTATGTCCGAATTCCTGAGTTCTCTGAGCCGGATACTCATTTACGGGAGGACGTCACCCAAACCCTGAACCTAGACTCAGGCAGCGGGCCAGACTCATCGGGCAACATATTGGAATCCGAACTTCCAAGATCGGAAACCCCTTGGCCCCTAGGTCTCAAATCGGGTAGGGTCCGGACTCAAATCCACCCACCCACCCAGACATAAACAATCTTTCCCACATCAGGCAAGAGCCCCATGATACAGTACATCATTATTGGGCCAGATTCCTCCTTGTGATGGACAAGGTTAAGGACTGCCACGAGGAAGACACAGTCTCACTTTTCTGCAATAATTGCACGGACAAGGGAATCCTTAACGCCATAAGTCGCCGTGACATATCACGCTTCGCCGACTTGGCGTCCATAGTACGAAAGTACTATGCGATGGAAAGTGCCTGGAAAACCGAAACGAAATTTTGGGATAATCCGGCTCCGTATATGCACCTAGTCCGAGGTAAAAGGGTGCACTATCATAAGACACCCGAGTTCATTACAAAGAAGCAAAAACCCTCTACAGGGCACAGAACCGTATTGGAGGGATGGCTTAATGGATCCTGCAAAATTCATAGCACAGCGGATACAATACCAAGGCACAGCCTTAGAGCATGTTGGATACTCCAGCAGGTGGCCAAAAGTGGTGAGGATCTTCTTATCCCAAATGCGACAGAGCACCATACCGTGGATAACAATACGGTGTTAACAGTCTTTGAGACCTTCGCGTCAAATAATAGGCGCAAGCGAACACTCCGCGGCATGGCCGAAATCTGCCACGTAGCAGCAATAAATCCATGGAGTGACACGGCTATTACCTTCAATGCCAACGACGAACCTAAATTCCGAACAGCCCGAGCACCAGCCGCACTGGTCCTCAGTCCAATTGTGGACGGATTTCGAATCACCAAAGAACTCATGGACGGCGACAGCGGATTAAACCTCATCTATGAGGAAACTCTTCAAAAAATGGAAATAGACTGGAACCACATTGAGCAAAGTAGCACAACCTTCAGAGGAATCATACCCAGTCGGGAAGCACGATGCGCTGGGAAAATCACACTAGATGTGGTATTCGGTACGCCAGAGAACTATAGGTCAGAAGAAATTATATTTCAAGTGGCCCCGTTCAGCAGTGGATACCACGCCCTTTTAGGACGTGAGGCGTTCATGATCTTCCAAGCCGTACCCCATTATGGGTACATGAAGCTCAAAATGCCCAGGCCCAACGGAATCATCACTCTCGCCAGTAATCTGGACACAGCACTCCGCACCGAAAACAAAACAGCCGCACTGGCCCTCGAGGCATTATCCGAAGCCCTCTCGGCCGAGGAATTAACAACGCTACGCTCCATAGTGGACAGGGACGACGTGATACTCGACAAGAGATCCAAGTCCACCTCTTTTAAACCAGCGGATGAAATAGTCAAATTCCAAGTCCATCCAACGGACCCTACAAAAACAGCCTCCATCGGGGCAGAGTTAACCCCCGCCGTGGACGCCGCACTACGGGAGTTCCTGCGCGAGAATTGGGACATATTCGCCTGGCATCCCTCAGACATGCCAGGAATCCCACGCAGGCTGGCCGAGCATAGCCTCAATATCCTAAAGGGATTCAATCCGGTCAAGCAAGCTCTTCGGCGTTTCTCCGAACCTAAGAGACATGCCATGGGAGAGGAACTAGCCAAGTTATTGGAGGCCGGATTCATCAGAGAAATAAAACACCCGGACTGGCTAGCAAACCTGGTGATGGTACCAAAGAAGGATAAATCCTGGCGCCTTTGTGTCGATTTCAAGGACCTCAATAAAGCTTTCCCAAAGGATCCCTTCCCCCTCCCCTGCATCGATCAAATTATTGATGCTACCGCAGGACACGAGTCATTGTGTTTCCTCGACGCATACTCCGGTTACCACCAAATCAAGATGGCGGAGTCCGACCAAGCCGCAACGGCATTCATCACACCGTACGGTCCCTTCTGTTTCAACACAATGCCTTTTGGGATCAAAAACGCCAGCGCAACATATCAGCGCATGATTCAGACATGTCTGGAGAAACAAATCGGCAAAACCATAGAGGCATACGTAGACGATGTGGTCGTCAAAACCAAACATGTCGACTCTCTGATAGATGACTTGAGGCTCACATTCGACAATCTCTGAACATACGGCATCAAGCTCAATCCGGAAAAATGCGTTTTCGGCGTACCAGTCAGAAAGCTCCTGGGTTTCATTGTCTCCAGTAGAGGTATTGAAGCTAATCCAGCCAAAATCTGAGCTTTGTCACAGTTGGCTACCCCAATAGACCTCAAACAAATCTAGAAGTTAACTAGATGTGTGGCGGCTCTAAGCCGCTTTATCTCCTACTTAGGAGAAAAGGCATTACCCCTTTATCGCCTCCTTCGGCGCACCGAACACTTCGAGTGGACGGACGCTGCCATAGCCGGATTGGAAGAAATAAAAGCCATACTGGCAACCAACCCAATCCTGGCCGCGCCAAACATCGGCGAACCACTGCTATTATACATTGCGGCAACTAATCAAGTTGTAAGCGCAGTGCTCGTCGTCGAACGAGAAGCGGACGGACATAAATTCCCTCTTCAAAAGTCGGTATATTATGTATCCACTGTCCTCACTCCATGCAAATCACGATACCCACATTATCAAAAGATAGCCTATGTGGTATTCATGGCATCCCGGAAACTATGACACTACTTTCAAGAGTGTTCGATTACAGTAGCCTCGGAGGTGCCACTCAATGATATTATAAACAACCGCGATGCCACGGGCCGGATTGCTAAATGGGCCATTGAGCTCCTCCCGTTCGACATAACATACAAACCTCGGCGAGCCATTAAATCGCAAGTATTGGCCGACTTTGTCGCCGAATGGACGGAAGCCGAACTCCCTAAAGAGTACGGCGCATACTCCAATTGGATTATGCACTTTGACGGCTCCAAAATTGTAACACCCTCGATGCGACTATAGCTCCCACGTGTCGAGGCACGACTTAGAGACATAATCGCATTGAAGGCATATGTCGCAAGTTAGGCAATCTTCACAACATCCCATATAATATGAATAATAAAGGAGAGAACATAGTTGGCTTACACTCGCCACGTCAATCAAGAACATAAATAACATTACATCATCCAAAACACTCATGGCCCGACTACGGCGCCAAAATAGAAGAGAACCCAACATGCGACACGGTCCCAATCACCCCCAACTGGGCACCACTACTGATCGTCGGGAAATGAAACATAGTATCGCTGAGACTCTTCGTCGAACTCCCACTTGAGCTCATACGCGTCTCCTGGAGCGGTATCACCTGGACCTGCATCTAGTATAGTAGGAATCTGTGAGTCACAGGGACTCAGCAATCTCGCACCCTCGCGATCAAGACTATTTAAGCTTATAGGAAGGGTAAAGCAAATATATGTGGAGCTGCAGCAAGCGACTAGCATATATGGTGCCTATCTTATACGCAAAAGAGAGCGAGAAGAGGAGGCAAAGCGCGAGCGTGAAAAAAAACTAGAGGAACAACCTGCGCAAGCATTACTCCAACACCGTGTCCACTTCCCGGACTCCGCCGAGAAGAGGCCATCACGGTAACACACTCAGTTCATTCGTTTTAATTAATTAAGGTTCAAGTTATCTACAACCGGACATTAACAAATTCCCATATGCCCATAACCGCGGGCACGGCTTTCGAAAGTTCAATCCCTGCAGGGGAGTCCCAACTTAGCCCATGACAAGCTCTCACGGTCAACGAAGGAATAGACCTCCTCCCAAGACGTTCCGATCAGACTCGGTATCTCGGTAATTCAAGACAACTCCGACAATGGTAAAACAAGTCCAGCAACACCACCCGTTGTGCCGACAAATCCCGATAGGAGCTGCACATATCTCGTTCTCAGGGCACACCGGATAAGCTAAGCGTACGGGAGCCAACGTAACCCAAGTTGCCGAGGGACGGCCCCGCATGGTGCTCTAGGTTGGACCACCACTCAGAGGAGCACTGGCCCGGGGGGGTGTTAAAATAAGATGACCCTTGAGTCCCCGAAACCCAAGGGAAAGGCTAGGTGGCAAAAGGTAAAACCAAGGTTGGGCACTGCTGGAGGAGTTTTATTCAAGGCGGACAGTCAAGGGGTTCCCATTATAACCCAACCGCGTAAGGAACGCAAAATTCGGGAACATAACACCGATATGACGGAAACTAGGGCGGCAAGAGTGGAACAAAACACTAGGCGAGAGGCCAAGCCTTCCACCCTTAACCCAGTATATAGATGCATTAAGATAACATAGCAATATAATGATATCCCAACAAGTAAATAAATGTTCCAACATGGAACGGCCTCCAATCTTCACCTGCAACTAGCAACGCTATAAGAGGGGGCTGAGCAAAGCGATAACATTGCCAATCAACGGTTTGCTAGGACATGGTGGGTTAGAGGTTGACATGGCAATTTGGGAGGCTGACAAACAAAAGGTAGGCATCGTAGCATTGGCGTAGCGAGAGCGAGCAAACTAGCATAGCAAAGATAGTAGTGATTTCGAGGGTATGATCATCTTGCCTGCATAGTTGTCAGAGTTGACTGGATCCTCAAGAGCAAACTCAACGGGCTCCTCGTTAGCGAGCTCGTCTCCCGGCTCTACCCAAACAAGACAAACAAGCAACAAGGATACAATCAACCACGTGCAAGACCAAGCAATATGATGAAATGATGATATGCTATGCGGGATGCGATGCGGGATGCAAAATGCAAGATATGGCAGGAAATGCATGAACCTGGCCTCAACTTGGGATTCCAAGGGTGCCACTGGAAAGAGGGGATGAAATCGCTTGAAAACGATATAAAGATCATCGGAATCGGAGTTACGGTTTGGAAATGGCAAGCGATTCAAAAATTGACACCGGTCTGCGATTTACAGCAAGTAGGCGTCTAAATGCAATGAGATGAACATGCTACAGCCACCAAACATGACAACAAAATGCATGGCAGGGATGCACACAAGATGCTTAACAAAAGTCTAGCACTGAGCTACGGCCAATTCATCCATTAAGAGGTTCAAACAAGCATGGCAAAAACGCAAATGCAAAACAGATTCCAGACTTAGTGAAATTAACACTTGTCTGAAATTTCAGATCACGAAGCCCTCTTCGGAGCAGCAAAACAACATGAAACCTGACCTGATTAAGACAAGTAAGAACATGGCATGGAGCTACTCAACAAGCTTAACAAAATACCCAAAGTGACCTGGGGCCAAAAGGGTTCGCAAAATATACTAACGGGCACACGAACATAGCTAAAATACAATCAGTTTTCAGACTTAGTGAAAACTGAGACATGCTGAAATATAACTCACGATGGCATGTGAACGAGCTCGATGCACTCCCTACAGTGCAAGTCATGGCAAGGCAAGCATACATCCATTTAGAAGGCAAAAAATACAAGCTAGACATGACAAGAACAATGGCATAGCATGCACGGATCAACTACAATAACATCGGCAAAATCGCAAACAAGTTGACGATCTGCCGAGATTCACAACGAAGCAAAAGTAGAGCTCGATTGACTCAAGCTAGGGTGCTCCATAATTGCAAGTAAAGACATATATGGATAGAGCATAACATGATTAACAAAACTCCTTTACTGATCATCCTCAAAAGAGGCACGAATCACTAGAAAACAAGCTGAACATATGGCATCATGACCTAAATAATCCCAGACTTAGTGAAAACTACTAAGTCCCTGAAAACAGATTTACCGGGTGCCTCACTTTGCAAGCTTGCACAAGTCACCACACACATCCTAAAAATGCATGGGTTGCACCTATGGAAAGAAGACAAAATCCTTAACAAAACATATGAAGGACTCACAGGCATATCATGCACACAACTATCATGGCAAAAATGACAAAAGTCTAAGATGAACTAGCAGATCTGACAATTAACTCACGAAGCCTCCTTATAACAGCATTTCGGGCATCAAGATGCACTCAAATGAAAATGATGCAATGGAATGAAATGATGTACTCGTCGAGGCGAACATTTTGATATGCCATATGCCCAAATCGGAGCTACGGATGCGGAGATACGACCGGTCAAAGTTTGCATAAAATTAGGGTTTCGGGAGGAGAAAGTCAACCAAGATGCTCAGATCTAGATCCAGATCGGGGCTGCACTGTTCATCGGGCGCGTTCTTCGAGGTTGGCCGGCGCCGAAGTCGAGGGAGGAGGCCAGAGCAGCGGGGAGAGGCCGGTGAGGGGGCGGCCGGATCCAGTGGTGGCCGAGGCGGCGAGCTCCCTCGGGCGGCGGCGTGGCCCGCGGCGGCGGAGCCGGAGAGGCGGCCCGCGGCGGCGCCGGTCGCCGGAGGTGGAGCTTCGGGCGGCGGCGGCTGGAGACGAAGGCGCGGGGGCGCGCGGCGGCTATGGGCTCGCGGGGGCCCGGCTTGGGCCTCCCGGGCCTCGGCGGCGGCTGGCGGCGGGAGCGCCACGTAGCGACGCGGGATTTGCGGGGCAGCGGTGGCGATTTTTGTCCGGCCGGCACGGACGTGTCCGGCGCGGCGCGGAGATCTTTTTTTTGGCTAGGGTTTCGGAGAGGGAGAGATCCGAAATGGAGGGGGGTGTATTTATAGGCATAAGTGGAGCTAGGAGAGTCCAAATGAGGTGCGGTTTTCGGCCACGCGATCGTGATTGAACGCTCTAGGACATGGAGAAGAGTTTGGTGGGTTTTGGGCCAAATTTGAGGGGTGTTGGGCTGCAACACACACGAGGCCTTTTCGGTCCCTCGGTTAACCGTTGGAGTATCAAACGAAGTCCAAATGATACGAAACTTGACAAGCGGTCTACCGGTAGTAAACCAAGGCCGCTTGGCAAGTCTCGGTCCAATCCGGAAATGTTTAATCCCCACACACGAAAGAAAGCTAGAAATGACCACCGGAGGAGAACGAAGCGCCGGAATGCAAAACGGACAACGGGGAAAAGCTCGAATGCATGAGATGAACACGTATGAAAATGCAATGCACATGATGACATGATATGAGATGCATGAAAAAGACAATAACACACGGAGACAAATACCCAAACCCGAGAAATAAATATAACTTAACGCCGAAAACGGCAAGAGTTGGAGTACAAATTGGGAAAGTTACATCCGGGGTGTTACAACACTCCACCACTACGAAAAGATCTCGTCCCGAGATCTAGGACTGAAAGAACGCCGGGTACTCAGAACGGAGGTGATCCTCGCGTTCCCACGTAGCTTCACGGTCGGAATGGTGCGACCACTTGACTTTGAGAAATTTGATTGACTTGTTGCGAGTCTTGCGTTCAGTCTCTTCAAGAATAGCAACTGGGTGCTCATGATAGGAAAGATCTTCTTGTAGCTCAATGTCCTCGAAGTTGACTATGCGGTCAGGAGTCTTGAAGCACTTTGGAAGCTGAGAGACATGGAACACATCATGAACATTTGCAAAGTTTGAAGGAAGCTCGAGTTGATAGGCGAGGTCGCCTCTCTTGCTGACAATCTTGAAAGGTCCCACATATCTAGGGGCAAGCTTCCCTTTGATACCGAAGCGGCGAGTACCTTTCATAGGAGAGACACGGAGGTAAACATGATCTCCGATCTCGAAAGCCAAATCACGGTGCTAACTATCATAGTAGCTCTTCTGGCGGGATTGGGCTGCTTTGAGGTTATCACGAATGACTTTGCACATTTCTTCTGCTTCTATGATTAAGTCATTACCCAAAAGCTGACGTTCACCGGTTTCAGACCAGTTGAGAGGGGTACGACACTTCCTGCCATACAGAATTTCAAATGGGGCCTTGCCCAAACTTGCTTGAAAACTGTTGTTGTATGAGAATTCAGCATAAGGAAGACAATCCTCCCACTTCATGCCGAAGGAGATCACACAAGCCCTGAGCATATCTTCAAGAATCTGGTTGACACGCTCGACTTGACCGCTTGTTTGAGGATGGAAAGCTGTGCTGAAGCGGATGTTGGTGGCCATGGCCTTCTGAAAAGAATACCAAAACTTCGAGGTAAAGATGCTGCCACGGTCTGAAGAGATCACTTGAGGAATACCGTGCAGAGAAACAATACGAGAGGTATAGAGTTCCGCCAATTGAGCTGCAGTGATCGACTCTTTGATAGGCAGAAAGTGAGCCACTTTGGTGAGTTTGTCGATGACAACGAATATAGCATCATTGCCACGCTTGGACTTTGGAAACCCAGTCACGAAGTCCATCTCAATGTGGTCAAACTTCCATTTCGGAATGGCAAGAGGTTGGAGGAGACCAGCTGGCCTTTGGTGTTCTGCCTTCACTCTTCTGCAGACATCACATTCATTCACGAATTGAGCGATCTCGCGCTTCATTCGAGTCCACCAATAAGCTTGCTTAAGGTCCTGATACATCTTCGTGCTCCCAGGGTGGATGGAGAGGAGAGAATTGTGAGCCTCGTTCATGATCACTTGACGGAGGTCACCTTTGGGTACAACAATACGATCCTCGAAGAAGAGAGTGTCCTTGTCATCAAGGCGGTAGCACTTGTACTTGGACTGACTCTTGGCAATCCCAATCTTCACCTTTTTCACCATAGCATCAAGAAGCTGGGCTTGGTGAATCTGGTCTTCTAAGGTAGTAGAGACTTGAAGGTTGGCGAGGAAACCTTGAGGAACAACTTGCAGATTAAGTTTGCGGAAAGCTTCACAAAGCTCGGGTTGATAAGGCTTAAGAATCAAACTGTTGTAGTAAGCCTTCCTGCTCAAAGCGTCAGCAATCACATTGGCCTTGCCTGGAGTGTACTCAATACTCGGATTATACTCTTGAATCATTTCGACCCATCGAGTTTGCCTGAGGTTGAGATTAGGCTGAGTGAAGATGTACTTGGGACTCTTGTGATCAGTGAAAATGTCCACTTTTCTTCCCAATAGAAGATTTCTCCAAGTCAACAGAGCATGCACAACTGCCGCAAACTCGAGATCATGAGTGGGGTAGTTCTTCTCATTAGGCTTCAACCGGCGAGATGTATAAGCAACAACTTTCTTCTCTTGCATCAAAACTGCGCCAAGACCTTGGAGAGAGGCATCACAAAAGACCTCGTACGGCTTGGATTCATCAGGCGGAGTCAGAACTGGAGCAGTGATCAACTTCTCTTTCAAAGTGTTGAAAGCAATATCACACTCCGGAGACCAAACGTACTTGACGTGCTTCTGAAGAAGATTAGAGAGAGGCTTCGCAATCTTGGAAAAGTTTTCAACGAATCTTCGGCAATAGCTTGCGAGACTGAGGAAACTGCGGAGTTGCTTCACGGTCTGAGGAGGTTCCCAATTCACAATTGCGGACACCTTCTCAGGATTCACGGCAATGCCCTTGGCAGAGATGATATGACCAAGATAAAGAACCTCATCGAGCCAAAATTCACACTTGGAGAAGTTGGCGTAGAACTGATGTTCTCTGAGCTTATCAAGAACCAAACGCAAGTGCTTGGCATGATCTTCCTTGTTCTTGGAGAAAACCAGAATGTCGTCGAGATAGACCAAAACGAAGTCATTGGTGTAGGCGTTGAAGATGAAGTTCATCATGCGAGAGAACGTCGGAGGAGCATTGGCGAGGCCAAAAGACATGACAGTGTATTCATATGAACCAAAGCTTGTTCTGAAAGCTGTCTTGGGAATATCTTCTTCACGAATGTGAATCTGGTGATAACCCATACGGAGATCAAGCTTGGAGAATACTTGGGCACCTTTGAGTTGTTCGAACAGCTCATTGATGTTGGGAAGTGGGTATTTGTTCTTGATGGTCTTCTTGTTCACTGGACGGTAATCAACACAAAGTCGGTCCGTTCCATCCTTCTTCTTCACAAAAAGAACACCACAACCCCACGGAGAAGAACTAGGCCGGATAAGACCCATTCTTTCTTGCTCATCGAGTTGCTTCTTCAGCTCCTTCAACTCTTCAGGTCCGAGCTTGTAAGGACGCTTGCACACAGGTTCTGTGCCAGGCTCAAGTTCAATAACGAATTCAACTGGCCGGTGCGGAGGCATTCCTGGGAGCTCTTCTGGAAAGACGTCTTGATATTCGCAAACGACTGGAATTTGCGAGATGGCGTCCAATTCACCCTTCTCATTGAGAGAAAACAGATGAATGGTATCATCACGAGCGGCAAAGACAATTACATCCTCAGACGAATGAGTCAATTGAATCTTCCTGGCTGCACAATCAAGCTGAGCCTTGTGCTTAGAAAGCCAATCCATCCCGAGAATAAGATCAATATCTGAGTTACCAAGAACCATAGGAGAAGCCAGAAACTTGAAATCACCCATCATGATAGAAACATCCGGAACTATTGAAGTAGCCCTCATAGACTTAGCCGGAGAAACCACTCCCATAGGTTTACCCAACATTTGTGAAACGAACTCATGCTTGGAAACAAATGATCTTGACATGAAACAATGCGATGCACCAGTGTCAAAAAGAACTTTTGCTGGAAAAGAGTTAACTGGAAAGTTACCCATGATCACATCTGACGAGTCCTCTGCCTGAGTTGCATTCATCAAATTCACCTTAGCATGCTTGGGGTTATGCTTGACGGCAGCTGTACTTGTTGATCTGACAGGAGGAGGAGGAGGAGGAAGACGCCTCTGGTTGAAACACTTGTTGGCATAGTGACCCTTCTGTTGGCACTTGTTGCACGTGACCTCTGAAAGCGGACGGTGATACGGAGCACTCGATCTTGGAGCTTGAGACGAAGTCTTGTTCTGAAAGTCAGGGTTGGGTGGGTTGGAAGAACCACTGCCACCTTTGCTCTTCTGCTGATACGGCTGACGGAACGGAGGAGGAGGAAGCCAAAACTTCTGCTGCTTGGCCACTTGAGTAGAGGAAGAAGGAGTAACATCTCTGACTCGTTCCTGGAAGCATCACACCTCAACTGAGCAGCCTCTTGCTTCAGTGCCATGTTGTAGAACTCATCGTACCTCAAGGGCTCAAAGAGAACAAGAGCGAGCTGAATATCTTCTCTGAGACCACCCCTGAACTGATATATCATGCTCTTCTCATCAGGCACGTCCTGCTTGGCAAAGCGGGCAAGCTTCTGGAACAACTTGTTGTAGTCATAGACAGACAAAGAGCCTTGCTTCAGGTTGCGGAATTCCTCACGCTTGCTTTCAACCACACTCTGCGGAATATGATGAGCTCGGAAATCTCGACGGAAATCATCCCAAGTGATAACACGTCCACCTCTGGAGTCCTTGTACTGCTGGAACCATTCTGCAGCTTGATCTTTGAGTTGGAAGGAAGCGAACTTCACAAAGTCCTCAGGCCTGACGTTGCTGCACTCGAAATGCTTACACAGCTCCACAAGCCAATCGTCAGCATCGGTTGCCTCAACACAATTGCTGAAAGTCTTTGGCCCGTTAGCAAGGAACTGGTTGAGTGTAGCAAAGTGACTCTGATTGCTGCCTTGATTCCCTTGACTGCTTTGATTGTGCTCTTGAAGAATTTGCATGATCAACTGTGTATTTGCATTGGTTGCGGCCATCACAGCTTGCCATGCCTCTGGAGGAGGTGGAGGTGGTGGCGGATCAGGATTCGGAGTCGTGCGCGTTGGAGGAGCCATCCTGAAGAGGTTGACCACCATTAGCACATTGACAGATAAATATTGAAGCTGAATCCAACGGAATGAAAATTGCAACATATAGTCTTCACATTCGAACAAAATGAACGAATGCATTCCTCTTCAAATGGTCACATATTCATAAATTGAGAAGCCGCGTAGAATTAAGGTAGAAGAAGTAAAACAACAAGGTACGGATGAAGAACGAATAATCGGTAAGAAATCCCAATCTCAAACCAATATTCGTGGAAGAAGAACTAGAGCTACTAGAATTCCCACCTATGAAACTCCCAAACCTTTCCGGTTATGCAATCAGGTGTTGGGGATACAGGGGAAGCATAATATCTCACCCAAACTAGCAAATCCTACATCCAGTTGTATCCATCCTTCAACACATAACCAAGAAAACTTCGGAAACCATCTACCTCAACCTTTGAAAAGCATCCGTTATACAAGTTATGGCGATACTCCCGAACTCCCGCCCCAGTACTGGGTGGCGTCGAGGTTATCTCACCAACGAACTGCATAAAAGAGATTTTCGATGTCGGCAAACATATCTCAAGTATTCCAGAATTGCAACGATAAAATTATGATGACAACAACTCAGAGCTCAACTCCCCGGGACACTTCCACTAAACCCCTGACAGGAGGCACCAAGACAGTATTCTCATCATAAGCCATCGGAACGATTCCAAGATACTCGCGTGATCCTAAAAAAAATTAGTGAAATTTGAGAGGAGAAGAGTCAAAACTCTACGTCAGGATGCCTTACCAGAGCGATGAGGAGACTGGGAAGTAAAAAGAATTCCTAAACTCTCCGATATATAATTCCTAAAGACTCAAAACATTTTTCTAGACACAACTCGGCTGCTAAAAACGATCAAGCAATGGGGCTCCTAAGGTCGGGGAAGGCTCTGATTACCAACTTGTAACACCCTCGATGCGACTATAGCTCCCACGTATCGAGGCACGACTTAGAGACATAATCGCATTGAAGGCATATGTCGCAAGTTAGGCAATCTTCACAACATCCCATATAATATGAATAATAAAGGGGAGAACATAGTTGGCTTACACTCGCCACGTCAATCAAGAACATAAATAACATTACATCATCCAAAACACTCATGGCCCGACTATGGCGCCAAAATAGAAGAGAACCCAACATGCGACACGGTCCCAATCACCCCCAACTGGGCACCACTACTGATCGTCGGGAAATGAAACATAGTATCGCTGAGACTCTTCGTCGAACTCCCACTTGAGCTCATACACGTCTCCTGGAGCGGTATCACCTGGACCTGCATGTGGTATAGTAGGAATCTGTGAGTCACAGGGACTCAGCAATCTCGCACCCTCGTGATCAAGACTATTTAAGCTTATAGGAAGGGTAAGGCAAATATATGTGGAGCTGCAGCAAGCGACTAGCATATATGGTGGCTATCTTATACGCAAAAGAGAGCGAGAAGAGGAGGCAAAGTGCGAGCGTGAAAAAAAAACTAGAGGAACAACCTGCGCAAGCATTACTCCAACACCGTGTCCACTTCCCGGACTCCGCCGAGAAGAGGCCATCACGGTAACACACTCAGTTGATTCGTTTTAATTAATTAAGGTTCAAGTTATCTACAACCGGACATTAACAAATTCCCATCTGCCCATAACCGCGGGCACGGCTTTCAAAAGTTCAATCCCTGCAGGGGAGTCCCAACTTAGCCCATGACAAGCTCTCACGGTCAATGAAGGAATATACCTCCTCCCAAGACGTTTCGATCAGACTCGGTATCTCGGTAATTCAAGAAAACTCCGACAATGGTAAAACAAGTCCAGCAACACCACCCGCTGTGCCAACAAATCCCGATAGGAGCTGCACATATCTCGTTCTCAGGGCACACCGGATAAGCTAAGAGTACAGGAGCCAACGTAACCCAAGTTGCCGAGGGACGGCCCCGCACGGTGCTCTAGGTTGGACCAACACTCAGAGGAGCACTGGCCCGGGAGGGGGAGGGTTAAAATAAGATGACCCTTGAGTCCACGAAACCCAAGGGAAAGGCTATGTGGCAAAAGGTAAAACTAAGGTTGGGCACTGCTGGAGGAGTTTTATTCAAGACGGACAGTCAAGGGGTTCCCATTATAACCCAACCGCGTAAGGAACGCAAAATCCAGGAACATAACACCGATATGACGGAAACTAGGGCGGCAAGAGTGGAACAAAACACTAGGAGAGAGGCCAAGCCTTCCACCCTTAACCCAGTATATAGATGCATTAAGATAACATAGCAATATAATGATATCCCAACAAGTAAATAAATGTTCCAACAAGGAACGGCCTCCAATCTTCACCTGCAACTAGCAACGCTATAAGAGGGGGCTGAACAAAGCGGTAACATAGCCAATCAATGGTTTGCTAGGACATGGTGGGTTAGAGGTTGACATGGCAATTTGGGAGGCTGACAAACAAAAGGTAGGCATCGTAGCATTGGCATAGCGAGAGCGAGCAAACTAGCATAGCAAAGATAGTAGTGATTTCGAGGGTATGATCATCTTGCTTGCATAGTTGTCAGAGTTGACTGGATCCTCAAGAGAAAACTCAACGGGCTCCTCGTTAGCGAACTCGTCTCCTGGCTCTACCCAAACAATACAAACAAGCAACAAGGATACAATCAACCACGTGCAAGACCAAGCAATATGATGAAATGATGATATGCTATGCGGGATGCGATGCGGGATGCAAAATGCAAGATATGGCAGGAAATGCATGAACCTGTCCTCAAGATGGGATTCCAAGGGTGCCACTGGAAAGAGGGGATGAAATCGCTTGAAAACGATATAAAGATCATCGGAATCGGAGTTACGGTTTGGAAATGGCAAGCGATTCAAAAATTGACACCGGTCTGCGATTTACAGCAAGTAGGCGTCTAAATGCAATGAGATGAACATGCTACAGCCACTAAACATGACAAGAAAACACATGGCAGGGATGCACACAAGATGCTTAACAAAAGTCTAGCACTGAGCTACGGCCAATTCATCCATTAAGAGGTTCAAACAAGCATGGCAAAAACGCAAATGCAAAACAGATTCCAGACTTAGTGAAATTAACACTTGTCTGAAATTTCAGATCACGAAGCCCTCTTCGGAGCAGCAAAACAACATGAAACATGACCTGATTAAGACAAGTAAGAACATGGCATGGAGCTACTCAACAAGCTTAACAAAAGACCCATAGTGACCTGGGGCCAAAAGGGTTCGCAAAATATACTAACGGGCACACGAACATAGCTAAAATACAATCAGTTTTCAGACTTAGTGAAAACTGAGACATGCTGAAATATAACTCACGAAGGCATGTGAACGAGCTCGATGCACTCCCTACGGTGCAAGTCATGCCAAGGCAAGCATACATCCCTTTAGAAGGCACAAAATACAAGCTAGACATGACAAGAACAATGGCATAGCATGCACGGATCAACTACAATAACATCGGCAAAATCGCAAACAAGTTAACGATCTGCCCAGATTCACAACGAAGCAAAAGTAGAGCTCGAATGACTAAAGATAGGGTGCTCCATAATTGCAAGTAAAGACATGGATGGATAGAGCATAACATGATTAACAAAACTCCTTTACTGATCATCCTCAAAAGAGGCACGGATCACTACGAAACAAGCTGAACATATGGCATCATGACCTAAATAATCCCAGACTTAGTGAAAACTACTAAGTCCCTGAAAACAGATTTACCGGGTGCCTCACTTTGCAAGCTTGCACAAGTCACCGCACACATCCTAAAAATGCATGGGTTGCACCTCTGGAAACAAGACAAAATCCTTAACAAAACATATGAAGGACTCACAGGCATATCATGCACACAATAATCATGGCAAAAATGACAAAAGTCTAAGATGAACTAGCAGATCTGACAATTAACTCACGAAGCCTCCTTCTAACAGCATTTCGGCATCAAGATGCACTCAAATGAAAATGATGCAATGGAACGAAATGATGTACTCGTCGAGGCGAACATTTTGATATGCTATATGCCCAAATCGGAGCTACGGATGCGGAGATACGACCGGTAAAAGTTTGCATAAAATTAGGGTTTCGAGAGGAGAAAGTCAATCGAGATGCTCAGATCTAGATCCAGATCGGGGCTACACTATTCATCGGGCGCGTTCTTCGAGGTTGGCTGGCGCCGGAGTCGAGGGAGGAGGCTGGAGCAGCGGGGAGAGGCCGATGAGGGGCGGCCGGATCCGATGGTGGCCGAGGCGGCGAGCTCCCTCGGGCGGCGGCGTGGCCCGCGGCGGCGGCGTGGCCCGCGGTGTCGGAGCCGGAGAGGCGGCCCGCGGCGGCGGAGAGGCGGCCCGCGGCGGTGCCGGTCGCCGGAGGTGGAGCTTCGGGCGGCGGCGGCTGGAGACGAAGGCGCGGGGGCGCG
>NC_041384.1:402522367-402612356 GCF_002162155.2 Triticum dicoccoides | reverse complement strand
CGGCGATTTTTGTCCGGCCGGCACGGACGTGTCCGGCGCGGCGCGGAGATCGTTTTTTTTTTTGGCTAGGGTTTCAGAGAGGGAGAGATCCGAAATGGAGGGGGGTGTATTTTTAGGCATAAGTGGAGCTAGGAGAGTCCAAATGAGGTGCGGTTTTCGGCCACGCGATCGTGATCGAACACTCTAGGACATGGAGCAGAGTTTGGTCGGTTTTGGGCCAAATTGGATGGGTGTTGGGCTGCAACACACACAAGGCCTTTTCGGTCCCTCGGTTAACCGTTGGAGTATCAAACGAAGTCCAAATGATACGAAACTTGACAGGCGGTCTACCGGTAGTAAACCAAGGCCGCTTGGCAAGTCTCGGTCCAATCCGGAAATGTTTAATCCCCACACACGAAAGAAAGCTAGAAAGGACCACTGGAGGAGAACGAAGCGCCGGAATGCAAAACGGACAACGGGGAAAAGCTCGAATGCATGAGATGAACACGTATGCAAATGCAATGCACATGATGACATGATATGAGATGCATGACAAAGACAATAACACACGGAGACAAATACCCGAACCCGAGAAATAAATATAACTTAACACTGGAAACAGCAAGAGTTGTAGTACAAATTGGGAAAGTTACATCCGGGGTGTTACAAAAATGCTGGCTGGACTGGGGGCTGGCGTCGTCCTGACGTCCCCAACCAGAGATACAGTTCAATACTTACTGCAGATACTGTATACAGACTCCAACAATGTAGCCAAATACGAAGCCCTGTTACATGGTCTTCGGATGGCAGTTTCCATGGGCATTCAACGCCTGGAGGTGCGTGGGGATTCGAACCTCGCAATATCCCAAATAAATGGAGACTTTGATGCCAAGGATCCGAAGATGGCGGCCTATCATAACACCGTCCTAAAGATGTCAGCTCGGTTCGAGGGGCTCGAATTTCACCATGTGGCTCAGGAAAACAATCAGGCGGCGGATATCCTCGCCCGCATCGGCGCAAAACGCGACGAGGTCCCCCCAACATCTTTTTAGAGAGGTTGTTTAAGCCATCCATGGTATTGGAGGGGGACACCGGCAATTAGTTCGGACCCGGCCACAACACTCGATACCGAACACTCTGACATAATCGGAGGCTCTTCCACCGAAATAACACCTTCAGCCCATGTAATAATGGCCATCATAGCCCCGTGGATAGAATCATTCCTGGCCAACCTAACTAGGGAGGAACTTCCGGAGGACCAAAATGAGGCACCCTGCATAGTGCGGCGATCTAAGGCCTACATGGTCCATGAGGGAGAACTGTATAAAAAAAGCACTACCGGAGTCCTTCAAAGGTGCATCTCCGAAGAGGAAGGGCGGAACCTTTTGGAAGAAATTCACGCCGGACTCGGCGGTCACCACGCTGTAGCCTGGGCTCTTGTAAGAAAGGCCTTCCGTACATGATTCTATTGGCCGACGGCCCGGGCAGACGCACAGGACTTGGTCCAACGCTGCGCCGGTTGCCAGCCTTTTGCAAATCAAAGCCACATGCCACCCACCGCCCTCCAAACCATCCCCATTACGTGGCCCTTCGTGGTCTGGGGGCTTGACATGGTTGGACCCCTTAAAGGGGGAACCCACAAGAATAATACTTACTGGTCATGGTGGATAAATTCACCAAATGGATAGAAGCCAAACCTGTTAAAAGAGCTGAATCCGGACCGGTGATAGACTTCATATCCGGGGTCGTACACCGTTATGATGTCCCCCACAGCATCATCACTGACAACGGCATGAACTTCACGGCCGATGAGGTAAAACTCTAGTGCAGCAAAATGGGCATCAAGCTCGATTATGCTTCAGTTTATCACCCACAAACCAATGGCCAAGTTGAGCGAGCAAACAGTCTTATAATGAGCGGCATTAAACCTAGGTTAGTGCGGTCCTTAACGGAGTCTAACATGCACTGGGTAGAGGAGCTCGACTCCGTACTCTGGGGGCTGCGGACCATGCCGAACCGTAGTACCGGATATACACCCTTCTTTATGGTGTACATCGTAGAGGCAGTCTTGCCCTATGACATAATTCATGACTCACCTCGAGTGCGCATATACGAAGAAAGAGAAGCCGAGCTCGATCGGCAGGACAGTCTGGACACCATGGAGGAGGAGCGCGATGTGGCAAAAGCCCGTTCCGCATTTTATCAGCAACAGGCTCGCAGATACCAAAGCAGAGAAGTACGGGCCAAAACTTATAACATTGGCGAATTAGTTCTACGCCTGCCGGATAAGAAAAAGAACAAGCTCGAGCCCAAATGGGAAGGTCCCTTCATTATTGACCAAGTTCTGACTAGTGGAGCGTACCGTCTGCGGGATGCATCGAATAATCGACTCGAGCCGAACCCATGGAACGCGGCCAGGCTCCAATGATTCTACACCTAGCGCCAGACTCTATGTTCGTCTCCTTCCTCTGTCCATTTTTTTGCATATACATTATCTGTCTTGTTTTTCTTTCTCTCTTTCTTTTATTCCTTCTCTAGGCCTTCAAGGGCCAAATTGTGCCTCGCTTGCACATTATAGATGCGCTAGCCATGCTCATCATACCTGGGGGCTTCTTTCACAGAAGCTTAATTATTTATCTAGGCCTCGTGCCCCGCACATGTGTTATACTTCCGCATGTACCTTTTTCGTCATTATATGCATTGATATGACTTAAGTTTTGGCCAAGCTGGGTTGCGTGGTTCTTGTATTTATGCCCTACATTCCCGTTAATTCGGTTAGGGCATAAGGGGAGCACTTCTGCGATTGTTACTGCCGGGTCAGCCGGATGTGTACCTCAGACTGGGTGAAGCCGAAAGCTAGCGTTCTTAAGGGAATATTCGGTCAGTGAACAAAAGATGATTTTTATTTATTTTCCATATGTGCCCCCAGATGTTTTTCCTGCGTTTCCTATCGCAGTCCGGACATGCACTTTAGGGCATGTGTACCCAGGGAAAGGAACCCTTAACAGAACTATTCTCCCTGGAAGATGTTTCTTACTACCCATGTAATATAACATAACTAGTTGGGCACTTGTCTGTTCAAGAACTAATGGCCCCTACGCCTGGTCTCCATGCATACCCCGGTTCTTATATAACTGAGCGGGTATTCGGATACACTCCGGACTATCGGGTCCCGAGGTTGAAGCTAAAAGGTCCGCCATGACAAATGATCTACAATCCAGCTAGAAGGCATTATACATGTCACTTTAATTACATAGTCATGCAGACTGACTAAATTCCTCTTCTATACCATCCAACAGGCGGTCTAGCCTACAATCCTGTTGGGAATACTTTGCGGCTAATTCTACTTGCCCATAAACTAAGCTAACGGAGATCTCTTTTCCGTCGGGCCCCACAGGTCCGACCTCGGCCATGTGATTTGGGTCAGCCTTGGTATACCGCGTCTTCACCATGGCCCAGGTTTCCCTGGCACCTTGACGGCAGGCCTATATCTTCCATAATCAGAAGTGCCTCCGTGCTCCCTTGAGCTTCTCCATAAGCTCTGCAACGCCTTCTGGCAGGGAGACGGATGGCCACAAGGCCTGGGCAACACCTTGCATCACCTGCCGAACTTGTTCATGCAGTTGTGAGAGCTCGGATAGAAGATCACCCGCAGTCCCGGGCATTTCCTCCGCGGGACGACCCGTCAGCATACCTACAGACATAACGCTGTTGGTCGGCTTCTTCGCCGAACTCCTTCAAAAGGATTCGTTCAAGCACTTACTGAAAATGCCGCGTCGAAGCCGCGTATTCTCCTTCTCGGAGTCTGCAAGCTGGGCTCGAACGTCTTTCAGTTCCACGCTCAGCTTGGTATTGGCGTCTTGGAGATTGTTTTTCTCCCGCCTGACCTCAGTCAGCACGCGTTCGCCAGCCTCTAGCTGTCGCGCGACATGCTGGTCCTCCGGATTTTCTTCGGATTCATCTGCAACATCTATTGTTAGATCTGCAGCCATGCCGCACACTATAGGGTAACCATCATTCTTTAAAGTAAATGTTACCAGCGGGGAAATTTTTCGGTTCCTTCAATGTGGCAACGGCGGCCCGCAGTCGGGTCTTGCATTCCTCCAGCTCTTGTGACAGCCTAGTATTCTTCTTTGTAAGAACCTGCACAATAAAGATGATCCTTAAACCAGTTCTGCTAACTGTTTCAAGTCTCAGGGGCTACTGATACATATAAATCGTCAGATTTACTTACCGTACATCCTTTACATACTGATCCATGGCTCTGGCTAGACCATCTTGAGCAGCACGGAGGTACGCCTCTCCAGAATTGAAGGCATCAAATGCCTCTGGTGAGAAACAAGCGTCGCGGAGTACGGCCCGGCGGCGCCTATGATTCATGGCGCTTTCCACTTCTGAATTTGTAGCGGATAATCTATCTACATCCTCTGTAGGGGGATTATCCGGCGCCCGCCCCATATCGGCTTCCGCCTCTATGTCCGGTCCTGGCGCCCGACTGGTGGAAGCATGATTAGCAACATCGCCGGACATATTCCGGCGAGCGTTTTTCTGTTAAAGAAACACGAGCGTCGTTACATTTCAAGAAAGACGACAACCACGGAGCGGGGTTTCAATTATACCTTTGCGCCTGCATCTTTGTCCTGACCGTCTTCCTTTTTGGCCTGCCCGGCCTCGATGCCTCTTGTTGGCGAGTTGCTGCGGGTTCGGCAGGGCGTCCCGAATGTCTTCCCTGTAAAAACGCCATATGTATATGGTAGGTGAAGTGTCTAAAAGGGGATCCTAGTTTTTGGAGTTGGGATTTTTGGTTTTTCTTACGTGCGATGCAGGAAGGAGTCCGGGATAGTCGGCTGTAATGGCCACCATGGCATCATCACAGCTTAACTGATAGAACTGCCGGTCTATCAGCTCCACGAATTTAACCGGATCTTCTTCGAGTCCGGAGTCGAGGGCCCGGTCAGGGTCCTATGGTTGTGGAGAGGGGCTGCTGACCTCCTTTATGGCTTTTCGCAGTTCCTGCCGCAAAGTGGCCAGGTGAATACTTACGACAAAGAATGCGGGAAGAATGGGAGTAAGGAGATATAACTTACCCAGCTTGGAGGATTTTACATGGAGAATCCATCCCGTGGCTTGATGCGGATGAACTCCTCTTCCTCTCACTTGAACAATTCGGACAGAATTTTTGCTAAAGCGGCAGAATTTTCCAGACCCTTACGCCCGCAGCGGGTGGCATCATTTGCCCCGTTAAAACACCACAAGGGGTGCCCACGATATTGATGTGGTTGCACTCCCCGCATTATGAAAATCGACATAACTTTGATTACTGTCAATCCTGATTGAGCCAGTGCTTTAATCCGGTTCATTAGGTAAAGGACTTCTCCATTGTCTTCCTCCTGGGGGCTCCGTGGGCGCCAGCTTCGGTGTTTCTTCAGAGGAGCATTGCTGAATTCAGGAAGACCCCGCCGAACAGGGTCCGGAAGGGGAACGTCCTCCATATAAAACCATTCCGAAGGTCAGTCTTCGGACGACGTCTTTGGGGTACCGGACAGGTATCCGGTTCCGGTAATGCGCCATATTTCGGCTCCGCCCACTTGATAAAGTGACCCCCTCTGTGTGCGAGGGATGAGGTAAAATAGCCTTTTCCACAGCTCGAAGTGAGCCACGCAGCCCAGGAACAACTCGCCGAGAGCAACATAGCCGGCGATGTGTAGAATGGAGGCAGAGGTGAAATTGTGTAAATGGAGGCCGTAGAACTCCAGGAGCCCGTGGAGGAACGGATGAATTGGAAATCCGAGTCCCCTTAATAAATAAGGAACAAGGCAGACCCGCTCCCCCATAGAGGGACTGGGAAAGCTCTTCGCTTGCTCCCTGCCATTGTAGGTTGCAAGCCCGGCTCGAACGGGCACCATATACGCCGGAGGGAGAAATCCCTTAGTTTGCAGTTCGACTAATCGACTGTGTGGGACTGAACACCTCTCCCAATCACCGGGCTTAGGGCTACGGGGGCGGGAGGAGGAGCTGCGGAGGTCGGCAATGCTGGAATGGATCTTTCCAAAGTGCGCTCTGATGGATTCTCACTGGCGGAGGATGGTATGGATCGGATCCGAGAATCCCCATCCTTTTAATAGACAATTTATTTATCTGGCTAGGGGGCGAATGTAAAAACGCCCTAGCGCCTCGTATTCATTCGACGCGTGGGAGATAGCACTCATTGGGCATAGAGGCCAAGAGGTCCAAACATTTATGGGACCGGACACTGCTTTACAAACGTTCAAAATATGGAGAAGAACCCGCCTTGCAATGCCGAAGACAACACTGTGTGCCGGACTCATCGTCATTGAAGCCTGGTTCGGGGGCTACTGAGGGAGTCCTGGATTAGGGGGTATCCGGACAGCCGGACTATATCCTTTGGCCAGACTGTTGGACTATGAAGATACAAGATTGAAGACTTCGTCTCGTGTCCGGATGGGACTCTACTTGGCGTGGAAGGCAAGCTAGGCGATACGGATATGTATATCTCCTCCTTTGTAACCGACCTTGTGTAACCCTAGCCCCCTCCGGTGTCTATATAAACCAGAGGGTTTTAGTCCATAGGACAACATGCAATCATACCATAGGCTAGCTTCTAGGGTTTAGCCTCTCCGATCTCGTGGTAGATCAACTCTTGTAATACTCATATCATTAAGAATAAATCAAGCAGCACATAGGGTTTTACCTCCATCAAGAGGGCCCAAACCTGGGTAAAATATTGTGTCCCCTGCCTCCTGTTACCATCCTCCTTAGATGCACAGTTCGGGACCCCCTACCCGAGATCCACCGGTTTTGACACCGACAACGAGGTTGAAGAGATAGCTGTAGCATGGACTCCAAGAAATATGGTGTCAGATGGAAGTCGTGCTGGTGGCGTGTGTTGTACTCCTAGACGTGAATGCTTGTTCTAGCCCATGCCACCCTACTGTACTATATATCGAGGATTCGAGGTGCTGGTTACGTACATCAAACACATTAACATATGGCCCACCTCACGCTGTGGCCAAATTTCCTGGAGTCTGTGCTAGGTTAAAAAGTGTTCTTTGTGAGGGTGGGTGGCTGGTTTCAAGTTTAAAACTTGTTGTATTACGTATACGTAGATGTAGAGATAGTGCAGCGGTCTTGAAAGTTTGAACCCAAACATCAGAATGCAATTTCTATTGGACTCATCCGAGGACCTAGGATGATGGGATTCACAGCTACAGTAAAAACACCTATCCGACGCGCGAAACATGTGAAGCTAGTACAAATAGTAGTAGTACTATTGTTGATTGGACTCATCCGATAACCTGTTGTAATGCACGTACAATTATGTATTCGGAAAAATATTTTTTTGCCTCATCGCAGCACCCACTCAGAGAAGCGACTCAAAAGCCATTCATAAATTTAGTAAGTTTATCACAGGCATATCATTTTATTACATACAACAGGTCATGAACCCGCAACGACAACGATGATACATTCTAGTAAATACTAAAGTTTTCATCACACAACAAATAACAAGCAATGAAATGAACTTCAGCTCAACCAATCCTCGGCGTTGGAAACGCTTGCTTTGAACCAGACGTGATTCTCTGGGAAGGGCCAGCTACTGTCAATCTCGAGACCTACACAGGACTGATCATCCTAGCTGAAGCGGGCTATGTCAGGACCCATTGTGCGATGGTAGGGAAGCATAGCAATGACCGAGGTATAGCTATAGTTGCTTCTCATAAATGGTAGTAATGTTGTGTCAATAGCAGCTGGATCGCCTTTCACCATCATTGGATAGTTTTGTCCAAGAAAGAGTGAGTTTCCTCCAAGTCTTCCAATACTGAACCATGGAGAAGGTGTTGGTGCTAGTACACTAGTATCCATCCCAATACCTTGCAATGGATGTTGGAATAGGTCCGGAGAGTGCGACCATGTGAGAGAACACCTGCTTCCTTAGTAACATCGGCACTGCCCTGTATACAGACAAGAAGAGGTGATCCATCGAAATAAGTTGCCAGGCGCCACTGAGTATGTGGGTCCTGCTCGTCCTCATGCTCGTGATCATCAGCATCGTCATCTCCCCCTTGGTTATAAATTTTTTCAAGTATAGGTGGTGGAATGTTCACAAGACCTTGGAACATAAGAAGGTTAATTAATTAGTAAAGGGAAACTAGCTAACCCGCATGCATGTGGATGAAACAATTATAATTATGGTGGAAGAAAAACGTACCGAAAGCATGATGATTCCATGCAAAAATAGTGCCACGAGTGGTGGCAGCAAACACAACACCCTCGTATTGAGTTGCATCACAGTACTCATCTGTGTACAGAAATTGATTTTTGAGCAATATCCATCGAGGCGTGGAAGTAAGGAAGGCAACAGGCTTGTCGAAGATAGCAACAACTTCATAGTTCGTGTAATCCCAAGAGCGGTTGGGAACTCGACAAATTGCTATCTTCCGTAGACGACAGTTACCATGATCGTATTTGAACTCATGTAGATCATCTGTGTGCTCAACCTCTGGGAAGTCTGAGATTTTTGGAAGTGGAACCCGGTGACGAGTATACACATTCACATGTTCCCACTCGCAATTGTACCCAATATAAATAACCCACTCTTCATTTGCGCCTACCCAAGCCTTGCCCTCAAGCGGTGCATCTTAACATCACATGTATCATTATCAAGCGGCATCAACTTGCACAAGGCGAGGCTTCGGTCGTCCCCGCGCCAGTCAGCAGGGTCATGGCGAACAAGATAGGGGAGATCAAACCGCTCCTGGACCCTTGGGTTTCTTGTAATGATGTTATTAGTTGAGTCGAGAATGGTCTTGAACGAACCTGCCATGCTAGCCGAGGTGATGATGTCGCACCGATCAATGAGTTCCTCCACCGCGTCATCATTCAGAACAGGGCAAGAATAACGGGGTAGTTTCCAGCCTATTCCCTCCATGGAGAAGACGATCGAACAATGGCAGAAGGAAGGGTGAAGGCAAATGGAGGGGGGAGGAAGAGCATGCGACAATAGTTCCAAATCGAGAGGGAAAGGCGAAGAGTCGGTGGACGGTTGCCACGGTACACGAAGAGGCGCCCCGGCCTACATAGACGTCCATTCGGAAATTGTACAAATAAAGGACTCGCCGTCGTCTCACTGACATGTGGGAACGGGACCACATGTCAACGAAACATGGTGTGTAATTTCTCATGCAAAATGCGATCTGGCCGCGTTGGCCCGAGGTGCCGCATTAGTTATCGACCTTTATTTTTTTAATGGCGTGCCGTTCAGTTTTGAAGCACGACTAACTGGTACTGTATGCAGAGAAAATATAAACTACTCTACCACTACTCCACCTCTAGTACTAGTAGTATAAAAAAGATATATAGGCTGGAGCTTCAGCGCTTTCTTGCTAAGGGCTGGCCACTTGCTTCTCACACTATCACCCTTTCTCCAGATTCCCTCCTCACCGATGGTCACAGATCCGCCAGAGAAGAAAATGGACGTGCAGCGTTGACGCACTCGTCGGCGGCGAGCGAGGCCACACACTGACGACAAGGCCGTCCTCTCAGACCTAGCGCCCGCGTGGGATGTCCTCCGTCCCCAAGCTCGATGCCGTAGTGTGTGTGGAGGACGACGACCACCAGCGAATCCACTTCCTGCCGACCCTCAGGCATGCTACCTCTTTTCGAACCATACCCTTGTTCTATTGCCCCATCTGCCACGTCGCTACATGTGGATCTTTTTCCACTCCACCATCTTCCCAATTTGCTATCCTCTGCTCTGCTGTTCACGCAGGCGAAAACCTTAACTTGCACTATTAAAGGAAACCCTACTTCATGTCTGGGTTGAATAAGGAAACGGAGGGAGACTGTATTGTCCAAGAGACTAGGCATCAAACCCGCATCTAGGTTGAAAAGAGGAAAATCAGTAGCTAAAGGGAACAAAAATGGGACGCAATCCACATATGCTGCCTGGATATTTGTTGCTTTGGGCAACCATACCTCCCTCACCACTCTATACGTCCATGGAGGTACATCGTACTGGTGCGGCCACTGTCCGAATGGGCCTCCCATGCTCTTATTGCCACTTTTTTGCTGTTAGTATAACGCTAGTGCTCAAGTCTAGCAATGCTATGCTACCTCTTGAGCACTGCATTGGTTTTCCCTTGAAGAGGAAAGGGTGATGCAGTAAAGCAGCGTAAGTATTTCCCTCAGTTTTTGAGAACCAATGTATCAATCTAGTAGGACACCACGTGCAAGTCACCTCGTACCTACACAAACAAATAAGAACCTCGCAACCAACGCGATAAAGGGGTTGTCAATCCCTTCACGGCCACTTGCGAGAGTGAGATCTGATAGAGATGATAATAATAAGATAAATATTTTTGGTATTTTTATGATATATATTGAAAGTAAAGATTGCAAAAATAAAATAGATTTGAAGCTTGTATGATGGAGAATAGACCCAGGGGCCATAGGTTTCACTAGTGGCTTCTCTCAAGATAGCATAAGTATTACGGTGGGTGAACGAATTACTGTCGAGCAATTGATAGAAAAGCGAATAATTATGAGAATATCTAGGCATGATCATGTATATAGGCATCATGTCCGAGACAAGTAGACCGAAATGATTCTGCATCTACTACTATTACTCCACACATCGACCGCTATCCAGCATGCATCTAGAGTATTAAGTTCATAAGACCGGAGTAACACCTTAAGCAAGATGACATGTTGTAGAGAGATAAACTCATGCAATATGATATAAACCCCATCTTTTTATCCTCGATGGCAACAATACAATACGGGTCGTTTCCCTTTCTGTCACTGGGATCGAGAACCGCACGATTGAACCCAAAGCTAAGCACTTCTTCCATTGCAAGAAAGATCAATCTAGTAGGCCAAAGCAAACTGATAATTCGAAGAGACTTGCAAAGATAAACCAATCATACATAAAAGAATTCAGAGAAGATTCAAATATTGTTCATAGATAGAATTGATCATAAACCCACAATTCATCGGATCTCGACAAACACACCGCAAAAGAAGATTACATCAAATAGATCTCCAAGAGAATCGAGGAGAACTTTGATCCAAAGAGAGAGAAGAAGCCATCTAGCTACTAGCTATGGACCCGAAGGTCTGAAGTAAACTACTCACACATCATCAGAGGAGCCATGGAGTTGATGTAGAGGCCCTCCGTGATCAATGCCCCCTCTGGCGGAGCTCCGGAAAAGGCCCCAAGATGGGATCTCTTGGGTACAGATGGTTGCGGCGGTGGAAATAGGGTTTCGTGGTGCTCCTAGATGTTTGAGGGGTATATGGATATATATAAGAGGAAGAAGTAGGTCGGTGGAGCAACGAGGGGCCCACGAGGGTGGAGGGTGCGCCCAGGGGGGTGGGCGTGCCCCCCTGCCGTGTGGCCTCCTTGATTGTTTCTTGACGTCCACTCCAAGTCCCCTGGATCACGTTTGTTCCAAAAATAATGCTCCCGAAGGTTTCATTCCGTTTGGACTCTGTTTGATATTCCTTTTCGGCGAAACACTAAAATAGGCAAAAAAACAACAATTTGGGCTGGGCCTCCGGTTAATAGGTTAGTCCCAAAAATAATATAAAAGTGTAAAACTAAGCCCATTAACATCCAAAATAGATAATATAATAGCATGGAGCAATCAAAAATTATAGATACGTTGGAGACGTATCATGCTACTGCTAAAGTGATGCCACATTTAATTAACGCAGGACTCAGTCTAATGCCACCGATAAATTTAGGCAATGCCATTTAATGTCACTGGATTATTTCAGGGTTAGCTGTTGATTGTGGATGTATTAAAGATTTTTCAGCTAAGGCGTTCTAATGCTGTTGCACGGCCAGTATACCAACAATGAATCTTGTTACTACCTTCAGATTTTTGCATTGTTAATGCTTATAGATTACATACCTCACTTTCATGAGATAACTCAATTTTTTTGTACAGTGTCAAGAGGAAAGGTCAAGAGTGGGAACCTCCTCATCCGGTTGTTCTCTTGATTCGTTCGATCAAGTTTTTATGTTTGATCGATTATCAAGATTGGCATAGCAATTTTTAGGTCCCCTCGAGATCGAAATGATATTTACCTTGAAGGTACATGCTTTGCAATTTTTTATACTGTCATTAGTTAATAATGCTAGTTACCTCAAACTTTTGTATTTGGTTTAATGCTCTTGCACAACAAGTATACCAATGTTGAAACTTGTTACCTTTAGATTTTGTATTGTTAATTCTAAAGAAATCTTCCAGCGGTAGAGCTTATAGAAATCTGTTCAGTAAAACCATTGTACTATACCCTGTAATAAAATAATTACTCTACTGTTGTACTAGCCACTGGATTAGTGTATATTTGTACTATTCGAATGGTGTTGCATTAGCGTATGGACATATATAAAGTGTGGCAAGCTTTCCCAGATATGTGCTCAAGAAAACTACTACCTATTTTTCTAAATATTAGATGTTTGGGTACTTTAAATTGAACTGCGAAAACGTCTTATATTAAGGAACAGAGGGTGTAGAGTTCACTCAAATTATCCCCGAAAAGCTAGTCACACCTTTGTTAAAATTAATGTTCATTATGTTATCGGAGGAGGTCTGTATGTTTGTCTCTAATGCATGTCGACTACATACGTGACATAAGTCATTTCCTTTTGTACAATGTCACTGAATTGTCAAGGCGGTGATCACATTTTATTTTAGTTGAACTGCACAAAATATGCTTAAAAGAAGAGGAAAGGTCAGGAATGGCTCAATTTTTCAGAAAAAACTATGTATGCCTTCCTGACATCAGCCGTTGTTGCCTTATTTATTCCTTCAAACAGATGGTTAGAAACAGCCTTGCTACCTTTTACCATTAAGAAATTGGAATGCTTATATTTGTGAGTCTATGCTACAACTAGTGCCACTTTTATAGTAATCACACTTTCAATATCTATGGAAACAGGGATGCTCGATTTTAGTGGAACTGCACAAAAAGTCCAAATGGTTCAACATTAGGAGCATGTTTTCTTCCAAACCTTTAGATCCAATTGGTGGCACTATGAGCTCTTCATTACAAAGGTACATGGTTTTCTACTATCTTGCTACTCTTTTTGTACTGTCATTAGATAGTAATACTAGTGCTTTGCATGTGAATTTATTGGCAGGGTGGACCTACATTGGAGGTGCAGGACAGGATTCAATGATTGGATGCTCAATTTTGGTTGTATCGATTTCACCTCTTCCATCACTGCGAACATGGATATCCTGGTCTGATGAAGAATAGGCGCTATTTTTCTGCTCTGAACCAGCAAATCAATTCAGTATGAAATTGTCCAGGGAAACACATGACTGTGTCAAATTGTCCAGTGCAAAACATGACAGATGCTAAGCGGAATAGACGTGTTTAAACCAAAAATACAAGGTGGGGAATATGTTTACTAGCTGCTTGATATTTGTGCAGACAGAGATGTCTGCCCGTTGTTATTTGGCAAACAAACAAAGTGACGACAATTTTGGTTGAACTGCACAAGAGAATAGTATAGTCACTGTATGCAATGCCATTTGAAAATAGACACAGAAAGATTGGATAGTCACTTCATGGACTGCAGAAAAGTAGTACTGTACTATTTATTGTCCAACACTAGGTGCTTCATTGCTTTGGTCTGATTATACAATGGGCATCATTTTGCCTAAGTTAAAGTTTGTATTCCGAAAATAGTCTCGCCGTGTGACCGAGAGAAGACCAAATCATATTGCAGTGGATGTTCCTCCATCATGTGTGGTTCATTCTCATGGTTCCAGCTGTTGGTGAAACTAGTTACATTTGCAAGAGGAATTGTAGACTTCACAAACAAATTTGTCTTTCACTCTGTACTGAATGTTGGCCAAGAGAAGCATCCATGTTAGTGATACGTCTTCAACGTATCTATAATTTTCTATTGCTCCATGCTATATTATCTATTGTTTTGGACATTATTTGGCTTTATTATCCACTTCTATGTTATTTTTGGGACTAACCTATTAACCGGAGGCCCAGCCCAGAATTGTTGTTTTTTTTGCCTATTTTAGGGTTTTGAAGAAAAGGAATATAAAACGGAGTCCAAACGGAATGAAGCGAACGTGATTTTCTCACCGAACATGATCCAGGAGACTTGGACCCTACGTCAAGAAACAAAGGAGGAGGCCACGAGGTAGGGGGCATGACTACCCCCCCAGGCGTGCCCTCCACCCTCGTGGGCCCCCTGTTGCTCCACCGACATACTCCTTCCTCCTATATATACCTATGTACCCCCAAACGATCAGATACGGAGCCAAAACCCAAATTCCACCGCCGCAACTTTCTGTATCCACAAGATCCCATCTTGGGGCCTGTTCCGAAGCTCTGCTGGAGGGGGCATCGATCACGGAGGGCTTCTACATCAACTCCATAGCCCCTCCGATGAAGTGTGAGTAGTTCACCTCAGACCTACGGGCCCATAGTTATTAGCTAGATGGCTTCTTCTCTCTTTTTGGATCTCAATACAATGTTCTCCTCCTCTCTTGTGGAGATCTATTTGATGTAATCTTCTTTTTGTGGTGTGTTTGTTGAGACTGATGAATTGTGGGTTTGTGATCAAGTCTATCTATGAACAATATTTGAATCTTCTCTGAATTCTTTTATATATGATTGGTTATCTTTGCGTTTCTCTTCGAATTATCAGTTTGGTTTGGCCTACTAGATTGATCTTTCTTGCAATGGGAGAAGTGCTTAGCTTTGGGTTTAATCTTGCGGTGTCCTTTCCCAGTGATAGTAGGGGTAGCAAGGCACGGATTGTATTGTTGCCATCGAGGATAACAAGATGGGGCTTTCATCATATTGCATGAGTTTATCCCTCTACATCATGTCATCTTGCTTAAGGCATTACTCTATTTTCATGAACTTAATACTCTAGATGCATGCTGGATAGCGGTCGATGAGTGGAGTAATAGTAGTAGATGCAGGCAGGAGTCGGTCTACTTGTCTCGGACGTGATGCCTATATACATGATCATACCTAGATATTCTCATAACTATGCTCAATTCTGTCAATTGCTCAACAGTAATTCATTCACCCACCCTAAAATACCTTGCTACCTCTTGAGCTTGCGTTGGATTTCCCCAAAGAGGAAAGGATGATGCAGCAGAGTAGCGTAAGTATTTCCCTCAGTTTTTGAGAACCAAGGTATCAATCCAGTAGGAGGCCACGCTCAAGTCCCTCGTACCTGCACAAAATGATAGCTACTCGCAACCAACGCGATTAGGGGTTGTCAATCCCTTCACGGTCACTTACGAGAGTGAGATCTAATAGATATAATATTTTTGGTATTTTTGGTATAGAGATGCAAAGTGAAAAGTAAAAGGCAAAGTAAAAAAGCAAATCAAGATTAAAGTGATGGAGATTGATATGATGAGAATAGACCCGGGGGCCATAGGTTTCACTAGTGGCTTCTCTCAAGAGCATAAGTATTCTACGGTGGGTGAACAAATTACTGTTAAGCAATTGATAGAATTGAGCATAGTTATGAGAATATCTAGGCATGATCATGTATATAGGCATCACGTCCGTTATAAGTAGACCGAAACGAGTTTGCATCTACTACTATTACTCCACTCATCGACCTCTATCGAGCATGCATCTAGAGTATTAAGTTAAAAATAGAGTAACACTTTAAGCAAGATGACATGATGTAGAGAGATAAATTCATGCTATATGAAATAAACCCCATGTCAGGACCCCGATTCCAAGCCACATCGATCTAGCCGGTAACACCTCATATCACTTTGCGGCCTCATGCACGGTATCCCACGGGTGTCGCCTTATCGTGGCCCGGGACCGTTTGCGCCTTTTGGCTCACATATATGATAGTGTCGCTAGCATCCATATGACAGAGAATCCAGGCCGACATGGCTAGTCGTGAACCCAAAGCGGCACAGACCTATGGAGACAGGCATACATGAATCACATCGAGCATGTCGGTCATCAGCGAGTGATCCCGGGCTGTAGCACTGGGCTAACAGGACTCCGGGGAACCCGGGCTGTAGTAGGCTAGGCAGGACTCCGGATGTCACCGTGTGACATTTCCCCGAAGGGACAGACATAGGAACGACGTGAAACACATGCCGGCCAGTCAAGTGTCCTGAGCAGTAGTGCTGGGCTAGCAGGACTCCGGTGAACCGGGCTGTAGTGGACTACTATGGCTCGAGGAACACTAGACTACATTTCCCCATAAGAAAGGCTGCCAAGGATAAACAACTAGATTGTCGGATCCCACTCATACCAAGCATTTCAATCATACACACAATATGCCCGATATGAGTACATACAACATGGCATCACAACAAAACTCTCCAACTCAAGTACTTTATTTAAAGGCTCCAGAGAGACATACATAACAAGTTCATACAGATAGGGGTCACATGACCCGACACTCAAGTCATACAATCATACAAGCACATGCGGAAGCAACTAGTCTGAGTACAGACACTAGAAAGAAAGAAGGCTTCTCGAAGCCTGTCTATCTACATAGGGCCCTCCATGGCCAGGATCACCACCTGGGTGGCTAGTCACTCGTCGAAGTCAAGGTCTACGTAGAACCCATCGGAGGGGGCGGTGTTGTCGTCTGAAAACAGTAATTAAGAAAACATGAGTACAAAGGTACTCAGCAAGTCTTACATCAGAACCTAATATACATGCTCATTCTCAAGAAGGTGGTGGGGTTATTGCAGCAAGCCAGCTTTGACTCTTGGCTAATCTATCCTACGGTACTCCACCAGTAAAATAGTTTTCGCACACGAGTCCACTACTCACCAACACAATACTCCACCGGGGAACCTCTCTCGTCATCCTATGAGAGGGCCATCCTCGGTACTCACACTTATCTTGAGTCTTTTAGTAGTATCCATTAACTTGTCTATGAACTGTATAGGCAACCAAGTAGTCCTTTACAGCGGATGCGGCTATTCGAATAGATGATGTTAACCCTGTAGGGGTATACTTCTTCATACACGCTTTCACCACTTACCGCCGTTTACACGACATGTACTCGGCAACCTTCAAGCGGAAGCCCAGCGAGGGTGTCGGCCACGGCCTACATAAACACTTAAGTCTCTGGTCCAGGTGTATCGCCTATCCAAGTTCCATCCGCAGGGAGTCCGGCCGAGGTTTCCACATACGGCCCCGAACGATGTGAACAGGGTTCCCGAGACACCAAACGGGTGACTCGGTACACCGTGCCATGGTGTATCTACCGCAACATAGCCCACCCCTAGGGTCAACGCTACGCACGGCCACCAACACATAACCTACAAACACCAGAAACTATTTGCAACTCCTGGACAGAGTACTAAGGTATTTAAGAAGCTGAGAGGGTCCATTGGTTTCGGGCCCAATGTACGGTAGTAACTGCATCTTAAATCACACATACAGATCTCAGTTCTTATGGACGGTCTCAATGAAACAATCCACCATGTACTCCTACATGGCCTCTCATCGATACCTTTACCAAAACATGTTCAACACATCCCTCATATTACCGGCATAATCATATCACTCTAGCCCATCACCCAGATGAACCAGACCTGACACAACTCTAAGCATAGTAGGCATAGCAAGGTAGGAATCACATACATGGCTCAATCAACTCCTACTCATGCTAGTGGGTTTCATCTAGTTACTGTGGCAATGACAGGTCATGCAGAGGATAAGGGTTCAACTACCGTAGCACACAGCAGTTTGAATCGCGTTGTCTTAATGCAGTAAACAAGATTAGAAGCAAGAACATGGGTTTGTATCGGAATGATCAATGAGTTGCTTGCCTGTTGTAGTGGTAGTAGGGTACTGCCCTTCAGACGGATACTCGGGGTTATCCTCGGAGGCAGAACCTACCACAAAAGACACACCGAAGCATAATCAACACATGGCAATATGCAACAATAAGATGCATGCTATGACATGACAAGATGAAAGTTTCTTGGCCTAATGCAAGCTAAAACATAAGGGGATGAACTCATTTGAATCAAAGATTTAAATATTGGCTCATTAAACATGGCCTTATTAGAGCATCACCTTATTCTGCTTAAACAGCAAGGTTAACTTGTTTTGTCATGCATGAAACCATTACAGAAGGATAGATTGAATTTTTCTAATCATTTTTCATATATAAATCTTTGCATTTGGAGCTATGGTTGATTTTCTATGATTTTTAGAAGTTTTGACTATTTTTCTGGAATTTCCTATTAAAGAATAAATCCAGTAATTGGATTAATGCGTCAGCATGACATAGATGTGACGTCAGCGGGTCAACTGGGTCGGCCAGGTCAAACCTGACTGGAGGGCCCTCTCTGTCAGTGTCACAACTAGTTAACAGAATTAGATTAACACTAATTAGCTGTCAGTGGGGCCTGGGCCCACATGTCAGTGACTGAACTAATTAAACTTAGTTAAAACTAATCCTAAACTAATTAGCAGACCGTCCCCACCTATCATAGACTCAGGGGGTCTACCTGGGCCCACACAAGGGTCAAACTGAGTCAAACTCGCCGGCGTTTAGCCGCCGGCGAGGCCAGACGCGGTGAAGGGCTGCGGGTTTCGTGCTCCGGCAACCAAAACAACGGCGGAGAGCATCTATGCATAGCTGGGAGCAAACCGCATCGAGTGGTGGCAGTGGGTGGAGCTAGGGTGGCCGGAAACGTCGCCGGCGACGACCTTGGCGGTCGCCGGAGTTCGGGCGAGGCCGAAACCGAGGCTGCGGGGCACGGCGAGGCGCGTGGAATGGTGCTACGGGCTCCTGGGAGCGCGTGGAAGACGAAGGCGTGCTCGGATTCGAGCTTACGCCCCTGTGGCCACGACGGCGACATGGCCGGCGGAGCCGAGCTCCTGGCTTCGATGGCAGAGGGGGTTGGAGGACGCGGACGAGCGCGGGGAGAGGGGCGGAAGAAAGATGGGCTCACAGCGGTTGCAGAACACGTCTCAGTGGGCTCGGGGGAGGTCGGACGTCGTCGGGGCGTTGCCGACGATCTCGGCGAATCGAAGAAGAAGAAGGCGTCGGGGAGGTGCTTGGAGGCATCCGGCGTCGCGTGAGTCGACGAGGAGGTCGAGGACGGCAGCGCGGAGCTAATGGGCTTGTCGGAGAGGCGAGGGGGTGGCTCTGGTGACGACTACGGCGAACGGCGGCGAGGATCGCGCTCGGCCATCGTGGGAGAGGGTGAGGGAGACGAGGGGGAGAGTGAGGGAGGGAGGGAGGGGGGCGTGGGGTCGGCGTGGCACCCCTAGACGCCTCCAAGGCGTCGGCAGAAGCATGAGGTGGCCGGCGTGTGGCCGCGGGCGCCGGCCACGCGCTCCTCGTCCTCCTGGCGGGAGGAGGAGGACGACTGGCAAGGCCAGTCGGCTGGGCCGAGCCAGGTGGGCTGGGCCAGCACAGGTGAGGCCCAGGTGGGTTTCCCTCTCTCTCTTTTTCTTATTTGTTTCTGTTTTCTATTTTTTCTGCAACTGTTGGGCTTTATTAAAAATACTAAAGCGTTTCCAAAAATCCTGAAAATAAGTGTGGGCTCTGTTTAGAATATTTCCAACGGCAAACATTTATTTCCAGAATTATTTGAGCATTTAAATTATTTAATAGCATTTAAATGCCCAAAATCAAATACTTATGATTTAATTCAAGGACCTTCTGTTGACCTAGAAAATTGTGCACCAATTTTGCCAGAGGTTCCAACCCAAGACAAAGAGAGTGAACTTTTTAGAAGGGCATTTCAGGTTCATTAAAAATAATTTTATTAACCCTAGTTGTTTCCAGGGGGGTGTTGGGGGTTCTGTCATCCCCATTTCAAACTTAAAAGGAAATTAAACATGATGCACACTCTAATGCTTGAACTAGCTAGGGTGTGACACCCCATCTTGTTATCCTCGATGGCAACGATGCAATACGTGCCTTGCTGCCCCTTCTGTCACTAGGAAAGGACACCGCAAGATCGAACCCAAAGCTAAGCACTTCTCCCATGGCAAGAACTACCAATCTAGTTGGCCAAACCAAACGGATAATTCGAAGAGACTTGCAAAGATAACCAATCATACATAAAAGAATTCAGAGAAGATTCAAATATTATTCATAGATAGACTTGATCATAAACCCACAATTCATCGGTCTCAACAAACACACCGCAAAAAGAAGAAGATTACATCGAATAGATCTCCACGAGAGAGGGGGAGAACTTTGTATTGAGATCCAAAAAGATAGAAGAAGCCATCTAGCTAATAACTATGGACCCGAAGGTCTGAGGTAAACTACTCACACTTCATCGGAGAGGCTATGATGATGTAGAAGCCCTCCGTGACGATGGCCCTCTCCGGCGGAGCTCCGGAACAGGCCCCAAGATTGGATCTCATGTATACAGAAAGTTGCGGCGGTGGAATTAGGTTTTTGGCTCCGTCTCTGTTCGTTTTGGGTACGTAGGTATATATAGGAGGAAGAAGTACGTCGGTGGAGCTTTGGTGGGCCCACGAGGGTGTGGGGCGCGCCTGGGGGTATAGGGCGCGCCCCCTACCTCGTGCCCACCTCGAAGCTTCCTTGGCATAGGGTCCAAGTCTCCTGGGTCATATTCGGGAAGAAACTCACGTTCCAGAAAGGTTTATTCTGTTTGGACTCCATTTGATATTCCGTTTCTTCGAAACACTGAAATAGGCAAAAAACAGCAATTCTGGGCTGGGCCTCCGGTTAATAGGTTAGTCCCAAAAATAATATAAAAGTGGAACATAAATCCCAATATAGTCCAAAACAGTAGATAATATAGCATGGAGCAATAAAAATTATAGATAAGTTGGAGACGTATCAGGCATCCCCAAGCTTAATTCCTGCTCGTCCTCGAGTAGGTAAATGATAAAAAGAGAATTTTTTATGCGGAGTGCTACTTGGCATAATTTCAATGCAAATCTTCTTAATTATGATATGAATATTCAGATTCGAAAGATTCCAGACGAAAGTTTATATTGACATAAAAATAATAATACTTCAAGCATACTAACAAAGCAATTATGTCTTCTCAAAATAACATGGCCAAAGAAAGTTATCCCTACAAAATCATATAGTCTGGCTATGCTCTATCTTCACCACACAAAGTATTTAAATCACGCACAACCCCGATGACAAGCCAAGCAATTGTTTCATACTCTAACTTTTTCAAAACTTTTTCAATCTTCACGCAATACATGAGCGTGATCCATGGATATAGCACTTATAGGTGGAATAGAATGGTGGTTGTGGAGAAGACAAAAAGAGGGGAAGATAGTCTCACATCAACTAGGCATATCAATGGGCTATGGAGATGCCCATCAATAGATATCAATGTGAGTGAGTAGGGATTGCCATGCAACGGATGCACTAGAGCTATAAGTGTATGAAAGCTCATCAAAAGAAACTAAGTGGGTGTGCATCCAACTTGCTTGCTCACGAAGACCTAGGGCATTTGGAGGAAGCCCATCATTGGAATATACAAGCCAAGTTCTATAATGTAAAATTCCCACTAGTATATGAAAGTGACATAACGAGAGACTCTCTATCATGAAGATCATGGTGCTACTTTGAAGCACAAGTGTGGTAAAAGGATAGTAACATTGTCCCTTCTCTCTTTTTCTCTCATTTTTTTTATTTGGGCATTTTCTCTTTTTTTATGGCCTCTTTTTTTTCTTTTTTTGGGCTTCTTTGGCCTCTTTTATTTTTCGTCCGGAGTCTCATCCCGACTTATGGGGGAATCATAGTCTCCATCATTCTTTCCTCACTTGGGACAATGCTCTAAAAATGATGCTCATCACACTTTTATTTTTCTTACAACTCAACAATTACAACTCGATACTTAGAACAAAATATGACTCTATATGAATGCCTCCGACGGTGTACCGGGATATGCAATATGACAATGATGGAGTGTGTCATAATAAACGGAATGGTGGAAAGTTGCATGGCAATATATCTCGGAATGGCTATGGAAATGCCATAATAGGTAGGTATGGTGGCTGTTTTGAGGAAGGTATATGGTGGGTGTATGATACCGGCGAAAGGTGCGCGGTATTAGAGAGGCTAGCAGAGGTGGAAGGGTGAGAGTGCGTATAATCCATGGACTCAACATTAGTCATAAGGAACTCATATACTTATTGCAAAAATCTAGAAGTTATCAAAGCAAAGTATTATGCGCATGCTCCTTGGGGGATAGATTGGTAGGAAAAGACCATTGCTTGTCCCCGACCGCCACTCATAAAGAAGACAATCAATAAATAAATCATGCTTCGACTTCATCACATAACGGTTCACCATACGTGCATGCTATGGGAATCACAAACTTTAACCACAAGTATTCTTTAAATTCACAACTACTCAACTAGCATGACTCTAATATTATCACCTCCATATCTCAAAACTATTATCATGCTTCAATCTTTTCTTAGTATTCAATGCACTCAAAAGAAAGTTTCACAAATCTTGAATACCAATCATGTTATTATTAAGAAAATTACCATGCTATTAAGACTCTCAAAATAATTTAAGTGAAGCATGAGAGATCAATAGTTTCTTTAAAACAAATCCACCACCGTGCTCTAAAAGATCTAAGTGAAGCACATAGAGCAAAATTATAACGCTCAAAATATATAAGTGAAGCACATAGAGCAAAACTACTTAGCTCAAAAAGATATAAGTGAAGCACATAGATAAAAATTACTTAGCTCAAAAATATATAATTGAAGCACATAGAGTAAAACTTATTAGCTCAAAAATATATAAGTGAAGCACATAGAGCAAAACTACTTAGCTCAGAAAGATATAAGTGAAGCACATAGAGTATTATATCAAATTCTAATTCATGTATGGCTCTCTCAAAAGGTGTGTACATCAAGGATGATTGTGGGACACTAAAACATAAAGACACAAATAATACAAGACGCTCCAAGCAAAACACATATCATGTTGGTGAATAAAAATATAGCTCCAAGTAAATTACCGATGGAAGTGGACGAAAGAGGGGATGCCTTTTGGGGCATCCCCAAGCTTCGACTTTTTGGTGTCCTTGGATTATCTTGGGGGTGCCATGGGCATCCCCAAGTTTAGGCTCTTTCCACTCCTTGTTCCATTATCCATCAAAAAGAATTCACCCAAAACTTGAAAACTTCACAACACAAAACTCAAATAGAAATCTCGTGAGCTCCGTTAGAGAAAGAAAACAAAAGACCACTTCAAGGTACTGTAATGAACTCATTCTTTATTTATATTGGTGTTAAACTTACTGTACTCCAACTTCTCTATGGATTATAAACTATTTTACTAGCCATACATTCATCAAAATAAGCAAACAACACAAGGAAAACAGAATCTGTCAAAAACAGAACAGTCTGTAGAAATCTGTAACTAACGCAAACTTCTGGAACCCCAAAAATTCGAAAATAAATTGATGGACGTGAGTAATTTATGTATTAATCATATGCAAAAATAATTAACTAAATACCACTTTCCAAATAAAAATTACAGCAGTTCTCGTGAGCGCTAAAGTTTCTGTTTTTTACAGCAAGTTCAACAAGACTTTTCCCAAGTCTTCCCAACGGTTCTACTTGGCACAAACACTAATTAAACACACAAAAAACACAACTAAAACAGAGGCTAAATAATTTATTTATTAATAAACAGAAGCAAAAAGCAAGGAATAAAAATAAAATTGGGTTGCCTCCCAACAAGCGCTATCGTTTAACGCCCCTAGCTAGGCATAAAAGCGAGGATAGATCTAGGTATTGCCATCTTTGGTAGGCAATCCATAGGTGGCTCTCATGATAGTTTCATATGGCAATTTTATTTTCTTTCTTGGAAAGTGTTCCATGCCCTTTTTTAATGGAAATTGAAATCTAATATTCCCTTCCTCCATATCAATAATCGCACCAACCGTTCTAAGGAAAGGTCTACCAAGAATAATAGGGCAAGAAGGATTGCAATCTATATCAAGAACAATGAAATCTATGGGCACATCATTTCTATTTGCAACAATAAGAACATCATTAATCCTTCCCATAGGTTTCTTAATAGTTGAATCCGCAAGATGCAAGTTTAGAGAGCAATCATCAATATCACAGAAATCTAGCAAATCACACAAAGTTTTGGGGATAGTGGAAACACTAGCACCCAAATCACACAAAGCATAAAACTCATGATCTTTAATTTTAATTTTAATAGTTGGTTCCCACTCATCATAGAGTTTTCTAGGGATAGAAACTTTCAACTCAAGTTTTTCTTTATAAGATTGCATCAAGGCATCAACAATATGTTCGGTGAAGGCTTTCTTTTGACTATAAGCATGTGGAGAATCTAGCACGGATTGCAACAAGGAAATACAATCAATTAAAGAGCAACTTTCATAATTAAATTCCTTGAAATCCAATATAGTGGGTTTAGCAACATCTAGATTTTTATTTCTTTCAATCCCACTTTCATCAATTTCACCATAAAGATCTAAATACTCCGAATTTTTAGAACGCCTTCTAGGTAAAGGAAGATCATATTCAGTTTCATCAAGATTCATATTGCAAAACAAAGATTTAATAGGAGACACATAAATAACTTTTAGATCTTCATCTTGATTTTCATAGGAATTGGAAGAACACGCTTTAATAAAGGCATCTTTGGAAGCACGCATCCTAGCGGTTGTTTCCTTGCACTCATCAATGGAAATTCTCATAGCTTTGAGAGACTCATTGATATCATGCTTAGGAGGAATAGATCTAAACTTTAAAGAATCAACCTCAAGAGAAATTCTATCAACGTTCCTAGCCAAATCATCAACTTTAAGCAATTTCTCTTCAAGCAAAGCATTAAAATTCTTTTGTGAATTCATAAACTCTTTAACACTATTCTCAAATTCAGAGGGCATCTTATTATAATTTCCATAAGAGTTGTTGTAGGAATTCCCATAATTATTATAAGGATTACTAGGATATGGCCTAGGATTAAAATTCCCTCTATAAGCGTTGTTACCAAAATTATTCCTACCAAAAAAATTCACATCCATAGATTCATTGTTATTCTCAATCAAAGTAGACAAAGGCATATCATTAGGATCAGAAGAAACACTCTTAGTAGCAAATAATTTCATAAGTTCATCCATCTTTCCACTCAACACATTGATTTCTTCTATCGCATGCACTTTCTTATTAGAAGATCTTTCAGTATGCCATTGAGAATAATTAACCATAATATTATCTAGGAGTTTAGTAGCATCTCCTAAAGTGATTTCCATAAAAGTGCCTCCCGCGGCCGAATCTAAAAGATTTCTAGAAGAAAAATTCAATCCGGCATAAATTTTTTGTATAATCATCCACAAATTCAAACCATGAGTAGGGCAATTATGTATCATTAATTTCATTCTCTCCCAAGCTTGTGCAACATGTTCATGATCAAGTTGCTTAAAATTCATAATATTGTTTCTAAGAGAGATGATCTTAGTGGGAGGAAAATACTTAGAGATTAAAGCATCTTTGCACTTGTTCCAAGAATCAATACTATTTTTAGGCAAAGATGAAAACCAAGCTTTAGCACGATCTCTAAGCGAAAAAGGAAATAGATTCAATTTAACGACATCATTATCGACATCTTTTTTCTTTTGCATATCACATAAATCAATGAAGCTATTCAGATGAGTAGCGGCATCTTCACTAGGAAGGCCGACGAATTGATCTTTCATAACAAGATTCAACAAAGCAGTATTGATTTCACAAGATTCGGTATTGGCAAGAGGAGCAATCGGAGTGCTAAGGAAATCATTATTATTGGTATTGGTGAAGTCACACAATTTGGTAGTATCTTGAGCCATGGCGACAAACAAGCAATCCAACACACGAGCAAGCAAGCGAGAAAAAAGCAAACGGAAAAGAGAGGCAGAGAAGGAGAAGGAGATTGGGAAAGAGAGGGTGAATAAAACGGCAAGGGTGAAGTGGTGGAGAGGAAAACGAGAGGCAAATGGAAAATAATGTAATGCGAGAGATAGGGATTGTGATAGGTACTTGGTATGTTGACTTTTTGCGTAGACTCCCCGGCAACGGCGCCAAAAATTCTTCTTGCTACCTCTTGAGCTTGTGTTGGATTTCCCCGAAGAGGAAAGGATGATGCAGCAGAGTAGCGTAAGTATTTCCCTCAGTTTTTGAGAACCAAGGTATCAATCCAGTAGTGCTCAAGAGGTAGCAGTTAGTGGGAAGAACATATGTTTTTTCTAGATCTTTGCTTTTGGAGCTAAATATTTTATGATCCATGAATCATTGAGATGCATTAACATGTTGATTTTATGTATGGGAATCGTACTAGTTGGTTTTGAATTTGGGCTACTAATGTGAAAATATTACAATGCCAGGCCTATGAGTCTCGTGTGAACATTTTGAATGGATCGGCTCTTACTGCTGTGCACGGCATGATCCTTATTTTCTGTGTTCTCAGTGTTTACAAGTTACTAACAATTCCTTATTTCTGTTCGCTCAGTGTTTACAAGTTACTGATTTATCACTATCTAGCCTACTAATGCGCTCTTGGCAGTTTTAGTTGCAACGCAAGATCCGAATTTTTGAATAAAAATGTCTACCTCTGAATAAATTGACAAGCTGCTCTGAAGAAAATGCCATGCGAATCTAAAGAAACTGCCAGCAAAAACGTTTGCAAATGCCCTATCTCCCAGCGAACGTTCATCAGCTAATGCGATCGTACATGTACAACATCCGACCTACTCAATCCTACACGTACACTATCCTACCTACTCGATACTACACATATAAATAATGGATCACACACGTGCTACCTCCTTTCTTCTTGGCAGGGCTCAATTCAAAAAACGACCTACTCGATCCTACACGAATAAATAGCGGATCACGCACGTACTACCTCCTTTCCGGTTTGCAAGGCTTAATTCAAAAATCTCACCAACCAAGGTAGATGATGAGTGGTGGAATCATTTTTGACAAGGAGGGAGTACCTCATCTGGATGATTCAAGTGCACTTGTTTGACCATCATGCCGATGTGCGACCCAGCACGGACGGGACGCACCACTGACGGGACGGGACGACACAGTCATAATTTTAGTTTTTCTAGTTTTCCACGGCAAGCTGGCGCGCTAAGCCATGCCTGCTTATGCATTGAATTCCGATGACTGCGATGACCATCGCGTTTGTCAGGACACGCTGGTTCGCCTACCTTCCGCCTATAATTCCTGTTTCCCGGGCTTCTCCGGTGGCACCATCACCCCACTCACCCAATCCTCATAAGCCCCCACCGGCCCGACATCGCTCGCCACTTATCCTCGCTCTCGCCACATCCGCCATGCCATCGCCCATCTGCGATAGGCGACACCGAAGGCAGTCACCGCCGGAACTAGTGTTCGGTTTTTCACCGAAAGGAAGACGGAGGGAGGAGGCATTCTACCAGTCTTTAGATGGCAATGCAAAGTATGAGGAGTTGTTGGAGCGCCACCGCCTGGCGGAGGATCAGCATATCGCCGATTTGTGCCGCCAGCGGGACATGGAGTAGCAGCGCACCGACGCTCTAAGTCGCGAGCAGAGCGCCCACAACTGGGCCGACTACGTGGAGGCCGGCGCTCGACAAATAGCCCTGGAGGCTGTCGGGCACACATGCATTCGCGATGCCGAATTTTACTACAAGCTCGTCAAGTGGGTTTCCCTCTTAGAAGCTGAAGCTTTGGTGGACCACGCCGGCATGGAAAGGGCCAACGCCCGCGAGCAACGCGCCCTATCGTACCTCTGGCAAGTCCGAGGCGAGGCGGAGGACGCTGGTGCCGGCGTTTAGCGTGTACCGCAGATGGCGGCCGGCATTGTCTAGTACTTAGCTAAGAGTAAGTTAGTAATTGTACACTACTAGAGTATTAGTGGGAGTAGATAGTTAACTTGGCTATGATGGTTGTCAACATGGAAGTTCAGTACTCTATATCTGGACCAGACCTATTACTTTGCTCTGAATGTTGAACTTTCCGTTTGAACGTATGGAATGGGCTGTTATTTTTTTAAATGGGTTGTATTTGTCCGCCACGGGTTTAGAGGCTGACTTGTGGGCCTACCAGGTTGACGCGTACACAACCAAGAGATGATTGTACGTGGAGAGGATGACAACAGGGACCACCAAGGTCATGGTAGTACGCAAGCAAGTTCCTCCTTATTTCAAGCCAATAAAAAATGTCTCCTCCTAATGGATTTTTGACATCTGGGTCCCATGCCATTGTCAACATAGTCAATAAACGAGAGAATTGCACAACGAGCGGCTGACACTAGGAACCCAGCAGCTCGCCCAGTTATTTTTGCTTTGGGTTAATTTGATAAATGCCACTCCAAATCTGGTGATTCCGAGGAATGCCACTACAATTTCCAAACTTTTGAAAATGCCATTTCATGCCATTTCCTGTCGGGGGAAACGACACCAACGGGATCACGAGGAATCCCTTTTTGCTATGGTTGGCGGGCGCGGGGCTGTGGAAAGAGCGGGATTGAGAGATCAACGCAGGGGGGAATTATCCAGGTTCGGGCCGCAAGTGATGCGTAATACCCTATTCCTGCTGGTTTGTGTTTATCTGGTGTTCTTGGACTAGCTACAAGGCGTGCAGGGTCCAAAAAATCTGAATCCTCTCTCAGTATGCCGCGGGCCTCCTTTATAGTCAAAGGGGTTGCCACAGTGGCACACAGGAGGTGGAAAGTTATACAGTAGTCAAGTCTATCTCCTGGCACCATAGGACAAACGCATGTAATGCATTGCCAACGTGCCCTTCTTGCTTTATCGGGGATGGCAAGGAAGCTCGTCCCACCTGTCGCCGCCTCGCCTGGCTTCGACGCGTGTCGCACCAATGAGTCGTGTAGCGCCATGCTGGCTAGCTGCTGAGTTGGTGCGGTGGCAGAGTCTTCATGAAGATCTGCATGCCACCACGCAGGTGTTTGCCGAGTTGGCCTAGAGGCCGCACGTCGCCATGCAGGTGCCTGCCTAGCTGGTGGGCTGGCAGCTGCATGGGAACGGCGGTGGAGTCTTGGCAGACGTGGGCCTAGCTATGGCCCCGCGGATGTCTTCGGCAAGAGTCTTGCCGGTGCCCCGGCAAGGGTCTTGCCGTGGCATTGTGGTCGTCCCCGGTAAGGGTCTTGCCGGGGGTCTCGTGGGTATCCTTGGCAAGGGTCTTGCCGATGATTATCGTCTTTGGGTTATCATCTAGCCTTATGTGCTTCTGGTCTCCACAAAGATCTGCATGCCACCATGGAGGTGCCTCCCGAGCCTCGGTTCCAAAGTGGTTGATGGTGTTGGAACTCTTGGGCTCAAGGGTGGCGGCTCTACTGGTGTTGGGCAAGTTGCCCCGGCAAGGTTCTTGTCGGGGCTGTGGAGGCCGCCCCGGCAAGGGCCGTGCCAGGGGAGTTCACCTCTCGCCTCCACTCTTTGTATTTCTGGCTTGGCGTTGCTCTGGTTGTCTTGTGGCTTTGCTTCCTTCCTCTGCTCCGCTAGGTGCGGCCGCAGGCGTGGCTCCAACTGCCCGCGCACAAGTAAAGGGATACAAAATTGGACCCCTCCTTTTGCGCACCAACAGGAGCCCCCGGGCCTGGGCCGTACATAAGCGCGACGCGTTGTTGGGCTAAGCCCAAAATAGTGCGCGCGCATGCGGGGCCGAGTTGAACCGCAGTAACTCCCTCGCCTGTTGCACTTCCCCACGACCCGCGTTGAATGCGTGACGTTGGGGTCGTGCGTGACGTGGGGATCATGCGTGGGGCGGTTGCTGCCCTCATGCGTCACATCATGGTAAATGGTAAAGATGCGGCCCGCACCTTCCCCATAAAAGGGAGGAAAACGCATGGGCGCGACTCATTTACTAGGTGGACTCGGCTCGCGGCCTTCAAGGTGCCCGTGCCCCATGGTCACGGTGTGGAATGTGGTCGCTTCAATCATCCTCTTGATCCGTTTTGCTCGCCACGTGTCCTCCATGCCCCGAGGAGGGCAGGTGGTGAACACGGAGGGCACAGGCCATAATGTGGAGGCGGGCAACTGGGTTGTTGCTGATTGGAGCAGCGGGTCGGTCTTGATTCCCCACACCCCTAGGCGGCCAGATTGGTCGAGCATGGCGGCCGACCCTCGGCCCCGCCCCTTTATAAGAAGAAGGGGAGGGGGACGGCGTCCTTCGATACTTCAGCGCTAATCTCCTCCTCCTTGACTCCTTTCTTCCCTTCGTCATGGCAAGAGGGCGTGCTGGTGCTCCGATGGCGGCGACAAGGGTCTCCACTCGACAGCGAGCCCTTCCTTCCCAAGAGCTCGTGGGAGCGGAGCCGGCCATGAGAGGAAGAGGGAAGGGGCAAGGCTAAGGCCGCCGTGGTGCCCGGGGAATAGGAGGACGGGGCGGCGCACCGGCTTCGCCTCCGCCAGCGGCCCCTCCTCCAATGGAGGGCCATGTCGGAGATCAGCCCTGCGAGTTCTACGTCAGGCTGCGTGGGCCGGTGCGTGGCCGTCTTCGTCTCCCCACTTTGTTTGCTCGGGAGATGGATCTTGACCCGCCTCAGGCTCTGAGGTTGCATATGAGGGGCTGCGAGAATGGCAGCATGCGGGTCGATGTTGACTTCCCAGCCCCTCATGTTATGTATCTCCGCCGTGGATGGAAGACCTTCGCTCGTGCCCATAGCTTGTCGGAGTGGCTCATACTCCAGTTCAAATTGATAGAGGACGGCCTGCTCTCAGTCAAGGTCTTCGGGCTCTTGGGAACTCGCTTAAGGTGTTGTGCGGAGAGCTCCTCTGACGGCGAAACCTCCTCCTCGAGCGGGAGTGACGAGGAGGATAGCAACAGCGATGACGAGGGCGTCAAGCGGGAGGACGCCGACTCCGACTGACCGCGCCGCCCCCCTCCCTCGGCCCCGCGCTCTGCCGAGGGTCTTCCTCATCAAGCTCTCCAGTGGCGCGTCCCCCGCCGCTTCCTTTTTGCCTTCATCTGCCGCACCTGGGAGGAAAGGGGCAAGAACGGAGATCACGGGGAACCTATCTTTGTTTTTAAATTGTAGGCACTTGCCAAATCTTAATTTCTATATAATGTAATCTCTCGAGCCCATGCTTGTATCATGTAACTTTGTACTCGCATCAGCATGTTAATGAAAAAGTATAGTCCTGCCGGTAACTCGTGCACGTGTATGTTCGTGCGGAGGCGAGATGCCTCCTTAGTGTAGATAAACGAGTCCTTCTAGCAAGCCACCTTGCCGGCGCCCCTTGCGCCTACCATAGAATCACATCTACCGGGTTACAGACAAAGGGCCCAGCCCCCCGTCCACCTCTTCTTAACAAGGGTCACCATGACCATTCTGACCGGAGCAGCGTTCGAGTCGGAAATGGGAGCCCCCGAGTCCTTAAAGACGAGTGGCGAGGTTTTCTAATGCACAAGTCACAAGTTACAAATACGACTGGGCAAGAGGTAAACTTTATCTGTTTGGTTTGCCGGGGATCGCCGTGCCGGGCGGTCTTCTTAACTTCTTGCCGGAGCTGGGTCCTTGGCGGGATCGCGTCTCCTTGCCGTGGCTGGAAAGAAGTGAGGACAAAAGCACGGAACCTCAGTGGTAAGCTAACATTTACTAGAATAAAAAAGTAGTACAGTACCCTGGACAAGCATGCATATACGTATATACACAAACATGGAAATCGACAGGAAATCACACAGGGTCTGCGCATGGCTCCGTACATAGGGTTACATGCCTTGGCGGCAAGGCTAGTACGAAACGGGGGTTGCCGGGGCTCCCGGCAACCGCGCCTTAGGGGTAAAACTTGTGAAGATGTTCAATATTCTAGGAGTTTCTCACCGGAATTCCATCTTCGGTCTCCAGGCGGACTGCGCCAGGCCTGGTGACTCGGATTCCCGATAAGGGCCTTCCCACTTTGGCGTCAACTTGTTTGGATTCTTTAGGGATTGGATCCGCCAAAGAACAAGGTCACCTTCCTCAAGGCTTCGGGCGTGAACCTTGCAGCTATGATAGCGGCACAAGGCTTGCTGATAGCGAGCGGCTCGCACATCAGCCCAAAGACGATTTTCCTCAAGGAGTGTCGCATCATCTTGGTGAAACCGCTCTTGCTCAAGCTCATCATAAGCGAGCACTCAAGGTGACCCGCATATGAGTTCAGTGGGGAGAACTGCTTCTGCCCCGTATACCAGGGCAAAGGGTGTCTGGCTAGTGGCTCGATTTGGTGTCGTCCTGATTGACCAAAGAACCGTTGGCAACTCATCAATCCAGCGCCTTCCGCACTTGTGTAGCTTGTCAAAAGTTCTGGTCTTGAGGCCCCGCAGCACTTCCGCATTCGCCCTCTCAGCTTGGCCGTTACTTCTGGGATGGGCAACAAAAGCAAAATAGACCTTGCTGTCAAGGTCTTGAATGTACTGATGAAGGTGCGGCTCGTGAACTGCGTGTCATTGTCAGTGATGACTGTTCAGCACACCGAAACGGCAGACTAGTCCCTTGAAGAACTTGACGGTTGAATGTGTTGTTACCTTTCTCACTAGCTCCACTTCCGGCCACTTTGTGAACTTGTCGATCGCGACGTACAAGTACTCAAAGCCCCCGACAGCACGGGGAAAGGGGCCCAGTATGTCGAGCCCCCAGACCAAAAATGGCCAGGAAAGAGGGGTTGTTTGAAAAGCTTGGGCGGGTTGATGAAGCTTCTTTGAATGGAACTGGCACGCCTCGCACTTGGTTACTAGTGTAGTTGCATCCTAGAGGGCGGTGGGCCAGAAGAAACCTTGCCGGAACGTTGTGCCGACAAAAACCCTTGACCCTATGTGGGAGCCACACATGCCCCCATGTATCTATGCCAATAGCCTCAGTCTATCCTCCCGAGGAATGCACTTCAATTTCACACCGTTCGATCTTCTTCTATAGAGGGCGTCATCCACAAACCGGTATATCCTAGACCGACGGGCTACTTTCTCTGCTTCTTCCTGCTCCTCGGGGAGCTCCCCTGTTTGGAGCAAACGGGCGGTGGGATGCGCCCATGCTGGAGCTTGGGGCTCAATGGCAAGGACTAAAGGCTCATCTTTGGCCATAAGGGCAGCTGCTTCTATGGCCAGGGCGTGAGACCCTGCCGAGGGTTGCTGCCCTCCGTCAAGCTTGGGACTCCCGGCAACATCCTTGCCGGCGGCTCCTAGGAGCTCAGCGGAAAGTACTTGCCAGGGACCGCTTTCCTTTGTTTATTCTGTCCCGCTGATGTTTCAATGGATGGGTGAGTTAGCCAAAGCACAAAGGTACCTGGTTCCACAGGTAGCTTAAGGGCAGCACGCTTTGACAGGTCGTCAGCAATGCCATTCTCCGCTCGGGGAACATGCTCTGCTTGCAATCCGTCAAAGCACTCTTCCAACTTCCTCACTTCATCCACATAGGCCTCCATCAACGGGCTCTGGTAATCCTTGTTTACTTGCTTGACGACGAGTTGCGAATCACCTCTGACGATGAGCTTTCTGATTCCAAGGTCTGCTGTGATGTTGAGACCGGCCAACAACCCCTCGTACTCCGCCATATTGTTCGTTGATTTTTTCGGGGGAAGTGCATCTGGATTATGTAGTTGAGGCGCCCTCCGGTGGGCGCGACGAGTAATACGCCGGCACCAGCACCTTGGAGTGAGAAAGCTCCATTGAATACATAATCCACTCACCGCCCGTATCCTTGTCGGGGAGAGTGGTCTCTTGAATCTCCTCGTCGGGTGTTGTGGTCCATTCTGCTATGAACTCCGCCAGGGCTCGACTCTTGATTGTTGATGTACTTTCAAACTTGACGCCAAAGCCCGACAGCTCCAACGCCCACTCCACAATCCTCCAAGTCGCATCCGGGTTGTGCATGATTTGTTGCAACGGGAGGCGCGTGACGATGGTGTTATCATGTGCTTGGAAATAGTGGCGCAGCTTTCTCAAGGCCATGAGGAGGCTGAAAAGTAGCTACCGCATACCAGAATATCTTGACCTAGCACATTGCAAGAAGGAACTAACAAAATAGACTGGGTGTTGCACCATCTTCTTCTGTCCTACTTTGCTCACCTGCTCAGACCCCACCTTGTCAGGATCGGGTCTTGCCGGGGGTTTTGTCTCATCGGCGTCAGACTCTACCGGGGAGGGCCCTGGCCTGCCACCCGATGGCTCCGCTGCTACTACCACCTCTTCCTCAAGTGCCCTCTGCGCCACCAGTGCGGCACTGACCACTTGATTCGTTGCTGCCAAGTATAGCAGCAACGGCTCTTGCGGTTTGGGCCCCACTAGTATCAGCGTGGAGGAGAGATACCTCTTCAAATCTTGTAGCGCAGCCTTTGCCTCCGGAGTCCACTTTACTGGACCCACCTTTTTCAAAACTTTGAAGAATGGGAGGGCGCGCTTAGACGATTTGGAGATGAATCTACTCAGGGTGGCAACACGGCCGGCGAGCCTACAGACGTCTATACCCGCTTCGGTGCTTCAATCTGCTCGATCGCCTTGATCTTGTCGGGATTCGCTTCAATCTCGCGATGATACACAAAGAACCCAAGAAGTATGCCGGGCGGGACACCGAACACACACTTCTCTGGGTTGAGCATGAGATTGATCTTACACAGATTTGCAAATGTTTCTTCTAGGTCTTGTATGAGCTTGGCCCTGTCCTTGGTTTTGACCACTATATCATCCATATAGGCTTCCATATTTCTATGTAGCTAGGGCTCAAAACAATTTGGACCGCTCGGGCAAACGTCGAACCGGCGCTCTTCAACCCGAAAGGATCCGTACAAAGTAGTACGTACCACATGGGGTGATGAACACGGTCTTCTCTTCGTGTTCTATCATCATGAAGATCTGGTGGTATCCTGAATAGGCGTCGAGGAGTGACAGCAGGTCACACCTGGCAGTGGAGCCCACAATCTGGTTGATGTGTGGCAGGGGGAAAGAATCCTTTGGACAAGCTTTATTGATATCTGTGTAATCAATACACAGCCTCCACTTCCCATTTGCCTTACGCACCACCACCGGATTGGCCAACCATGTGGGGTGGAGTACTCCTCTAACCAGGCCTACCGCCTCCAACTTCATGATCTATTCTATGATGAACTATTGTCGCTCCAAAGCTTGCTTCCTGACCTTTTGCTTGATGGGCCGCGCATGAGGACAGACAGCAAGATGGTGCTCAATCACCTCCCTGGGAACGCCGGGGGTGTCGGATAGTTTCCATGCAAACACATCAACATCCACCCGCAGGAAGGCGACGAGCGCTCTTTCCTATTTGCTGTGGAGGGTGGAGCTTATGGTGAAAGCCCCGCCCGTGTCGTCCTCCTTGACAGACACCTTGTTGGTTTCTGGTGGTGCAGCCTTGGACTTCTTGCTCTTGACGGCGGAGCTCTCTGGCACATCCTCAACGGGAGCACAACACTTCGAAGAGGTGCGCTTGCCGGAGTGGGTGCAAGAGGTCTTGCCGGAAGTGGTCTTGCCAGCCTTCTTCATCCCCGGAGCTTCAGCGACAGGGGCAAGTCTCTTTGCGGCAGTTGCTGCAGCTGCCTCTCGATAAAGTTGATCGGCGTAGATGAGCGCATCTTTCTTGTCAGAGGGGATGGTGATGATGGTCAGCGGCCCTAGCATCTTTAACGTGTTGTAGGCGTAGTGGGACGCTGCCATGAACTTGGCCAGCGCTGGGCGGCCAAGGATCCCATTGTATGGCAAGGGTATCTCAGCGACATCGAAGACGATATTCTCCGTCCTATAGTTCAGTTCGCCTCCAAACAGAACAGGCAGCGTGATTTTACCTTTAGGCTGGCTCCTTCCCGGGTTGACCCCTTGAAACGTGCTTGTCTCTTCGAGGTCTCCATCAGGAATCTACAACTTCTTGATCATAGTGGGCGAGATCAAATTCAAACCGGAGCCACCGTCAGCCAGCACTTTCCTCACCTTGAGGTTGCGTATCATTGGCGAGACCAACAATGGGAAACACCCGACCGCAGTTGTGCGATCAGGGTGATCCTCGGTGTCAAAAACGATGGGCATGCGAGACCACTTCAGGGGCTTCTAGGCATCGAACGACGACTCTACCGCAGCGACCTCAAGCGCCCACTGCTTCAGCTGGCGCTGTGAGGTGTGCAATGAGGCGCCACCATCGACGCACATGGCCTCTATAGCCGTCTGGAACTCGTGCTCGCCGGACTCGTCATCCTCGTCGTGATCATCATCCTCCTCCTTCTTGTCGCGGCCCCGAGCGGGCCTCTCTAGTTGGTTATCTTTGCCGCGGCGACCCCCTTGGCCGCCATGCTTCTTCTCGGATCCCTCAGCACCATCCTGGCCCTTCTCCTTGTCTCGCCTTTCATATTCAGCCTTCTACTTCTTAGCAAGCAGCTCAACTTGTCGGCAGTTCTGGAGGTCATGGCCCTTGGTGCGGTGGATCTTGCAGTACTGCTTGTCGGAGCCTCCTAGCTTGCCGCCGGCCGCCACGGCTAAGCTGGTGGCGCACCCGGCAACTTCCTTGCCAGGGTCATCAGCCTTGGCCTTTTTGGCGGTGCCGAGCTCGCCGGATCCCTCAACGGCAAGCACAGTCTTTCCCTTGCGCTTCCTATTGCGGCGCCGACCCTTTTTTGTTGGGGCGGCGGCGTCTTCGTTTGTGGAGTCGGTTTCTGCACCGGCGTCTTCACCAGGGTACTTCCTCCCCTCTTTAGCTCGAGCGCATCTATCAGCCAGAACATAAAGTTTGGCCACATCCCTGACTTTGTTCATCGCCAACTCTTCACGCATCTTGCGGTTGCACACATTCTGATGGAATGCGCTGATAACTGCAGCGGAATGAACATCTGGGATGTTGTACTGCACTCGGCTGAACCTCTGTATGTACTTGCGTAGGTTTTCTCCTTCTTTCTGGGGGATGATGTGCAAATCGCTTACTTGGCCATGAGCTTGGTGGCCTCCAGTGAAGGCGCCAACAAACTCATCACACAAATACGGCCAAGAAGAAATGGAATCCACTGGCAAGTGCATCAACCACGACATGACGTTGGGTTTGAGTGCCAACGGGAAGTAATTGGCAAGCACCTTGTCGTCGCGAGCTCCAGCAGCTTGCGTCGCGATGGTGTAGATGCTGAGGAACTCTGACAGGTGGGTCTTGTCGTTGTACTTCTCGCCAACATCGGGCTTGAACGTGCGGTGGGAGGGCCACTGGAACTGCCGCAGCTCTCGAGTAAAGGCTGGACAACCCACCTCGTAAGGCAGGTCGCCGGGGTCCCCCGGCACCGGGTGGTCCATAGTAGGCCCCGCATGCCGATCTGACTGATGGCGCGTCTCCCGTCGTCGTTTGATGGTGGTTCGAGCATCTTCCTGGGCCTGTTCCCGAAGGACTTGACGTTGGTCGCGGCGGGTTCACGGGTCGGACGACGCGGTGGAAACGTTGTCACCGACGTCGGGTCGATGGGCCGGTGCCTGTTGTTGCGGCCGGGGGGAGTGCACCGTGGTCGCAGCGCCTCTGTTCCCCCCACTGCCGGCATGCACTGGCTCGTCAGGACGCCGGTGCGGGGGTCCCGCTGGGAGCGGCTCGTCTTTGTTGGCGAAGCTGACAAGGCTTCGGATGATGGCTCTCCACTCGTCGAGCTTCTCCATAGTAGGGGGGAAGTCAAGGAACAGCTGCACGCGCGCCAGCGCTTCTGCTGGCGTAGGTGGCGGCGAGATCTACGTAGACCGTGATGCGCTCCGACTTCTAACCGGGTTAGAAGGGGCTCTATCACGGTCTCGCGGTCGCGTGTCGCCTGCACCAGCGTCTGAGCGCGCACGTCGGCCTGGTTCGTCCTGCTAGTGGCGCATAGGGCTCTTTCCACAGCGGTGCCCGAAGGCTCCGGCATCACGGTGTTGCTCATCGCGCGCGGCCTGGTAAGGGCGCAGCGCAGGCGCCAGCTGGGGTGCCATAGAGGCTGCCGCGCCGCCCATGGGTAGCACGGCCCCGCTCCCGGACCCAGCGGCGCATGGCTCGTTGTCTCGAATTCGGACGACGCCACTTGCCTGGCTCCGATCTCCAGAATGTCGTGGACTCTCGCGGGCCACGTCTCTGGCCCCATCCGTGGGCACCCGGCCATCTGCTCGCACTGGCGTGGACGGGCCGGCCCCAGACGAGCCGATCGCTGTTATCCCCTTTCTCTTGGGGGCCATGGTGATGGTGAAGTCGGTGTGCTAAACTTCAAACCCGATTTTCACAGCTTGCTCCCCCTACCTGGCGCGCCAAAGATGTAGGGGGAAACGACACCTACGGTATCACGAGGAATCCCTTTTTGCTATGGTTGGTGGGCGCGGGGCTGTGGAAAGAGCGGGATTGAGAGATTAACGTAGGGGGGAATTATATAGGTTCGGGCCGCAAGTGATGCGTAATACCCTACTCCTGCTGGTTTGTGCTTATCTGGTGTTCTTGGATTAGCTACAAGGCGTGAAGAGTCCAAAAAATCTGAATCCTCTCCCAGTACGCCGTGGGCCTCCTTTTATAGTTAAAGGGGCTACCAAAGTGGCACACAGGAGGTGGAAAGTTATACAGTAGTCTAGTCTATCTCCTGCCACCGTAGGACAAACGCATTTAATGCGCTGCCGACGTGCCCTTCTTGCTTTATCGGGGACGACAAGGAAGCTCGTCCTAGCTAACACCACCTCGCCTAGCTTCAACGCGCGTCCGCACCAACGAGGCGTGTAGCACCATGCTGGCTAGCTGCTAAGTTGGTGCGGTGGCAGAGTCTTCAGGAAGATCTGCATGCCACCACGCAGGTGCTTGCCGAGTCGGCCTGGAGGCCGCACGTCGCCACGCAGGTGCCTGCCTAGCTGGTGGGCTGGCAGCTACATGGGAACGGCGGTGGAGTCTTGGCAGATGTGTGCCTGGCTGTGGCCCTGTGGATGTCTTCGACAAGAGTCTTGCCGGTGCCTCAGCAAGGGTCTTGCCGGTGCCCTGGCAAGGGTCTTGCCGTGGCATCGTGGTCATCCCCGACAAGGGTCTTTCCGGGGGTCTCGTGGGTATCCTTAGCAAGGGTCTTCCCGAGGATCGTTGTCTTCTGGTTATCATCTAGTCTTGTGTGCTTCTGGTCTCCACAAAGATCTGCATGCCACCATGGAGGTGCCTTCCGAGCCTCGGTTCCAAAGTGGTTGATGGTGTTGGAACTCTTGGGCTCAAGGGTGGTAGCTCTGCTGGTGTTGGGCAAGTTGCCCCGGCAAGGTTCTTGCCAGGGCTGTGGACGCCACCCCGGCAAGGGCCTTGCCGGGGGAGTTCACCTCGCCCATCCGCTCTTTGTGTTTCTGGCTTGGCGTTGCTCTGGTTGTCTTGTGGCTTTGCTTCCTTCCTCTGCTTCGCTAGGTGCGGCCGCAGGCGTGGCTCCAACTTCCCGCGCACAAGTAATGGGGTACGAAATAGGACCCCTCCTTTTGTGCACCGACATTTCTAGTGGCATTTTTCGAAGTCTGGAGTGGCATTTTTCGAAGTTTGCAAAAATTGCAGTGGCGTTTTTCAAAGTTTGCAAAAATTGCAGTGGCATTTTTCAAAGTTTGGAAATTGCAGTGGCATTTTTATGAATCGCCATAATTGGAGTGGCATTTATCTAATTTGTTTTTGAGACGGAAGCAGGGTGTCAACTGGGCTGTGTGGGGCACTCTGGCCTGTCTAGAAAACCTTTTCTTTTATGTTTACCACAAACCAGCCCAGTAGTTTTTTTTCTTTCTTTGTGAAAATGGCTAGCCCGGTTTTTTTTATGATTTGTCCAGTAAGTCACTTTGTCAGACTTGTTGGGCTGTAAATCTTTCAAGACAAGGAGAGCTTCATTCGGCTGGCCCAGAAAAAGGCCTATCAGCAATGAGAAATGGGATGTACATTTTTAAAACACATCAACTAACAATTAGTTTCAAATTTCTTTTTTTTTCATTTTGAGACTTTAAATTGCATTGATTTTTATGTGTGGACAATGTGTTCGATTTTATATTGACATACATTTATTTTTAAAATCAGTTTGAATGTGACTCAAATTTTCGGGATTAAAAACAGTTTGGACCGCACCGAAATATGCCAAATTTCGTATAATTTTTTAACCGTGGCCACAATATGGGCTGTAATGCTAACAAAAAGAATATGGGCTCGAAAAAAACCTTAAGAATTAGCAAATGGGCTGTAAATTATTAGAAATAATGGCAGATGGGTTGTATGCTGTTTTCCACAGCTTTGAGGCTTTCCTAGAAAAAGGGTGACGCACAAGCAGTGACTATTGCATGTCCATCCAACGGCCGTCGTGCTTCTTCAATATCTGCTCTTCCTGCTCCAGCTGCTCAAACAAGCGCCGGCGGGACTGCCTGCTCCCTCCTCCTGCGGCCGGCTGTGCTGCCGCGCAGGCTTCACCGCCCCACCGTACTCCCATCGCTGGCCTAGCCATCCCTCTACTCACCCACACCTGCTGTTATTCTTCGGCGAAAGTAGACGAACCAGTAAACCCTCGTACTCCCCTCCACGTGGGAAACAACTGTCGAGTCTTCCCTGGCTCCATGTCGTTCCCTTCCTAGGCCTCGCCGTTGTCCACTGCCCTGGTGCTCTTGGCGCGGCGTGGTCAACATGGTCAACGACCGACATGCATCTGAAGTGCACTGTACGTGGAGAAGCTGACAGCTGGGTCCACAGCCGCACGCAAGGAAATGCCTCCTTATTACGCGCAAAATAATGATTCATCCACCTAACATCTGGGACCCAATGAAAGGACCTTTGTATTTCGCGAGAAAAATGTTCCCGTCGATGTCAGCTCGGACCCACCAGCTATATCGTCGCACACAAGGAGTGCCTCCTTATTACGCACAAAAAAATGAATACTCCCCCTGCTAGGTTGGACCCACCATAGTGGGAGGCTGAATTGTGGGCCTACTAAGATGACAGGGACGGAGGGCTTTGTCAACTTAGTAAATATGAACGATTCTAGCTCCAGTGGTCATACGATGTCCATCCAATGGTCGTAGTGCTTCTTCAACCTCTGGCCTTCTTGCTCCAGCCGCCCAAACAAGCGTCGACCATGCCGCCTGCTCCTGCCTCCCGTGTCCGGTTGTGCTGCCGCTGCTGGCCATGCCATCCCTCTATACTCACTCACACCTCCTGTTATTCTCCGATGACGGCAACCTCACACCGCAGCCGAACCAGTGAACCCTTGTACTCCTCTCCTTATGGGCATCCACTGCCACGTCTTCCCCGGCTCCGCATCGTCCCCTTCCTAGGCTTCGCCGTCGTCCACTGCCTTGGTGCTCTCGGCGCGGCGTGGTCAATGTGGTCAATGAACGACTTCCATCGAAAGAGTACTGTACATGGAGAGGCTGACAGTTGGGTCCACAGCCGCAGCAAGGAAGTGCCTCCTTATTACGCACAAAATAATTATTCCTCCACCTGATAGCAGGGACCCACCGGACGGGCTGAGACGTCCATTCTGCATCATGTTTCTTACTATTATTTTCAATAATTTTATCCATAATAATGCTTTTTGGAGTAATTCTAATGCCTTTTCTCTCATAATTTGCAAGGAACACACCAAGAGGGAGAATTTTAGCAGCTGGAAATCTGGACCTGGAAAAGCTACGTCAGGCCACCTATTCTGCACAACTCCAAATGGGTTGAAACTTTACAAAGAATTTTTTTATGGAATATATAAGAAATATTGGAGCCAATAAGTACTAGAGGGGGGCCACCAGGTGGGCACAACCCACCTGGGCACGCGAGGCCCCCTGGCGCGCCCTAGTGGGTTGTGGCCTCCTCGGCCCACCTCCAGTGCCCATCTTCTGGTATATAAGTGGTTTTGACCTAGAAAAAATCATGATAATTCGGAGCGCCGCCGCCTCGAGGAGGAACTTGGGCAGGAGCACTTTTGCCCTCCGGCGGAGCGATTCTACCGGGGGAACTTCCCTCCCAGAGGGGAAAATCATCGACATCATCATCACCAACAACTCTCCCATCTTGGAGAGGGCAATCTCCATCAACATCTTCACCATCACCATCTCATCTCAAACCCTAGTTCATCTCTTATATTCAATCTTGTTACTGGAACTACAGATTGTTACTAGGGGGTGACTAGTAGTGTTGATTACATCTTGTAGTTGATTACTATATGGTTTATTTGGTGGAAGATTATATGTTCAGATCTATTATGCATATTAATACCCCTCTAATCTTGAGCATGATTATTACTTGTGAGTAATTACTTTTGTTCTTGAGGTCACGGGATAAATCATGTTACAAGTAATCATGTGAATTTGATATGTGTTCGATATTTTGATAGTATGTATGTTGTGATTCCCTTAGTGGTGTCATGTCAACGTCGACTACATGACACTTCACCATATTTGGGCCTAAGGGAATGCATTGTGGAGTACTAAATAGATGGTGGGTTGCGAGAGTGACAGAAACTTAAACCCCAGTTTATGCACTATTCCGTAAGGGACTGATTGGATCCTAGAATTTAATGCTATGGTTAGGATTTATCCTTAATACTTTTCTCGTAGTTGCGGATGCCTGCCGGAGGGTTAATCATAAGTAGGAGGTTTGTTCAAGTAAGAACAACACTTAAGCACCGGTCCACCCTGATACATCTCCGTCGTATCTATAATTTTTGATTGTTCCATGCCAATATTATACAACTTTCATATACTTTTGGCAACTTTTTATACTATTTTTGGGACTAACATATTGATCAAGTGCCAGTGCCAGCTCCTGTTTCTTGCATGTTTTTTGTTTCGTAGAAAATCCATATCAAACGGAGTCCAAACGGTAGAAAAACCGACGGAGATATTTTTGGAATATATGTGATGTTTGGGAAGAAGAATCAACGCGAGACGATGCCCGAGGGGGCCACGAGGCAGGGGGCGCCCAGGGGGTCAGGCGTGCCCTGGGCCCTCGTGGCCACCCCGTAAGGCAGTTGTTGACCTTCTTTCGCCGCAAGAAAGCTAATATGCGGATAAAAATCATGTCCAAAATTCAGCCCAATCGGAGTTACGAATCTCTGGGAATTTAAGAAACGGTGAAAGGGCAGAATCAGGAACGCAGAAACAGAGAGAGACAGAGAGAAAGATCCAATCTCGGGGGGGGGAGCTCTTGCCCCTCCCATGCCATGGAGACCGAGGACCAGAGGGGAAACCCTTCTCCCATCTAGGGAGAAGGTCAAGGAAGAAGAAGAAGAAGGGCGGGGCTCTCTCCCCCTCTCTCCCGGTGGCGCCGGAACGCCGCTGAGGCCATCATCATCACCGCAATCTACAGCAACAACTTCACCGCCCTCATCACCAACTCTTCCCCCCTCGATGCAGCTGTGTAACCCCTCTTTTACCATCGACAATCTCTACTTAAATATGGTGCTCAATGCTATATATTATTCCCAATGATGTATGGCTATCCTATGATGTTTGAGTAGATCCGTTTTTTCCTATGGGTTAATTGATGATCATCATTGGTTTGAGTTGCATGTTTTATTATTGGTGCTGTCCTCTGGTGCTCTCCGTGTTGCGCAAGCGTGAGGGATCCCCGCTGTAGGGTTTGCAATATGTTCATGATTTGCTTATGGTGGATGGCATGAGTGATAGAAACACAGACCTGAGTAAGTAGGTTGTTTGCGTCTGGGAATAAAGAGGACTTGATGCCTTATAATGCTATGGTTGGGTTTTACCTTAATGATCTTTAGTAGTTGCAGATGCTTGCTAGAGTTCCAATCATAAGTGCATATGATCCAAGAAGAGAAAGTATGTTAGCTTATGCCTCTCCCTCAAATAAAATTGCAATAATGATTAACGGTCTAGTTATCGATTGCCTAGTGACAAATAACTTTCTCGTGACAAAAAGCTCTCTACTAAAACTAACTTAGTTGTGTCTTCATCTAAACATCCCCTACTTTTTTACGCACTCTTTATTATCTTGCAAACCTATCCAACAACACCTACAAAGTATTTCTAGTTTCATACATGTTCTAGGTAAAGCGAACATTAAGCGTGCTTAGACTTGTATCGGTGGTCGATAGAACTTGACGGAATATTTGTTCTACCTTTAGCTCCTCGTTGGGTTCGACACTCTTACTTATCGAAAGAGGCTACAATTGATCCCCTATACTTGTGGGTTATCAAGACCTTTTTCTGGCGCCGTTGCCGGGGAGTGAAGCGCCTTTGTTAGGTGGAATATGGTAAGGAAAAATTTATACGGTGTGCTAAAATTTACTGTCACTTGTTACTATGGAACATAATCCTTTGAGGGGCTTGTTAGGGGTATCTTCACCCTGACCAGTAGAGCAAAGAGTTGCTCCTCAACCTACTGAACCTACTGAAAATGTTTACTTTGAAATTCCTTCGGGTGTGATAGAGAAACTGCTAGCTAATCCTATCACAGGTGATGGAACATTACATCCCGATTTGCACTTAATCTATGTGGATGAAGTTTGTGGATTATTTAAGCTTGCAGGTATGCCCGAGGATGTTATCAAGAAGAAGGTCTTCCCTTTATCTTTGAAGGGAGAGGCATTGACATGGTTTAGGCTATGTGATGATATGGGATCATGGAACTACAACCGACTAAAATTCGAATTTCATCAGAAGTTTTATCCTATGTATCTTGTCCATCGTGATCGTAATTATATATATAATTTTTGTCCTTGCGGAGGAGGAAGCATCGCTCAAGCTTGGGGGAGGCTTAAGTCAATGTTATATTCATGCCCCAATCATGAGCTCTCAAAAGAAATGATTATTCAAAAAAATTATGCTCGGCTTTCTCTCAGTAATCGCTCCATGCTCGATACTTCTTGTATCGGTTCTTTTATGATGAAGACTATTGAATTCAAATGGGATTTATTGCAAAGAATTAAATGCAACTCTGAAGATTGGGATCTCGAGAAGGTAAGGAGTCAGGTATAACACCTAAGTTTGATTGTGTTAAATCTTTTATGGATACCAATGCTTTCCGTGAATTTAGCACTAAATATGGACTTGACTCTGAAATAGTAGCTTCTTTCTGTGAATCCTTTGCTACTCATGTTGATCTCCCTAAGGAGAAGTGGTTTAAATATAATCCTCCCATTGAAGTAAAAGTAGTTGCACCTATTAAAGTTGAAGAAAATACTATCACTTATAATGATCCTGTTGTTCCTACTGCTTATATTGAGAAACCACCTTTCCCTGTTAGAATAAAGGATCATGCTAAAGCTTCAACTGTGGTCAACAAAATTAATATTAAGACACCCAAACCCCGTGAGAAAATTAAAGTTGAACCTAGTGTTGCTATGGTTAATGATCTCTTGGCCGATAATATTGATGGGCATGTTATTTACCTCTGTAATGAAGCTGCTAGAATTGCTAGACCTGATACTAAAAATAAACATAGACTAGTTGTAGGCATGCCTGTTATTTCTGTTAAAATAGGAGATCATAGCTATCATGGCTTATGTGATATGGGTGCTAGTGCAAGTTCAATACCTCATTCCTTATATAAAGAAATTATGCATGATATTGCACCTGCTGAGATAGAGGAAATTGATGTTACTATTAAGCTTGCCAATAGAGATACTATTTCACCGGTTGGGATTGTTAGGGATGTTGAAGTCTTGTGTGGGAAAGTTAAATATCCTGCTGATTTTCTTGTTCTTGGTTCCCCACAAGATAACTTTTGTCCCATTATATTTGGTAGACCCTTTTTGAATAATGCTAATGCTAAGATAGACTGCAATAAAGATATTGTTTCTGTTGGTTTAGGGGATGTGTCTCATGAATTTAATTTTGCTAAATTTTGTAGGCAACCCCATGATAAAGAATTGCCTAGTAAAGATGAAATTATTGGTCTTGCTTCTATTGTTGTGCCTCCTAATGATCCCTTAGAGCAATATTTGCTAGACCATGAAAATGATATGTTTATGATGAAGGAAATATGCCCTAGAGGCAATAATAAAGTTATTATTTATTTCCTTATAATCATGATAAATGTTTATTATTCATGCTAGAATTGTATTTTCCGGAAACATAATACATGTGTGAATACATAGACAAACAGAGTGTCACTAGTATGCCTCTACTTGACTAGCTCGTTAATCAAAGATGGTTATGTTTCCTAACCATGAACAATGAGTTGTTATTTGATTAACGAGGTCACATCATTAGTAGAATGATCTGATTGACATGACCCATTCCATTAGCTTAGCACCTGATCGTTTAGTATGTTGCTATTGCTTTCTTCATGACTTATACATGTTCCTACGACTATGAGATTATGCAACTCCCGTTTACCGGAGGAACACTTTGGGTACTACCAAACGTCACAACGTAAATGGGTGATTATAAAGGAGTACTACAGGTGTCTCCAATGGTCAATGTTGGGTTGGCGTATTTCGAGATTAGGATTTGTCACTCCGATTGTCGGAGAGGTATCTCTGGGCCCTCTCGGTAATACACATCACATAAGCCTTGCAAGCATTACAACTAATATGTTAGTTGTGAGATGATGTATTACGGAACGAGTAAAGAGACTTGCCGTTAACGAGATTGAACTAGGTATTGGATACCGACGATCGAATCTCGGGCAAGTAACATACCGATGAGAAAGGGAACAACGTATGTTGTTATGCGGTCTGACCGATAAAGATCTTCGTAGAATATGTAGGAGCCAATATGGGCATCCAGGTCCCGCTATTGGTTATTGACCAGAGACATGTCTCGGTCATGTCTACATTGTTCTCGAACCCGTAGGGTCCGCACGCTTAAGGTTACGATGACAGTTATATTATGAGTTTATGCATTTTGATGTACCGAAGGTTGTTCGGAGTCCCGGATGTGATCACGGACATGACGAGGAGTCTCGAAATGGTCGAGACGTAAAGATTGATATATTGGAAGCCTATGTTTGGACATCGGAAGTGTTCCGGGTGAAATCGGGATTTTACCGGGTTACCGGGAGGTTACCGGAACCCCCCCGGGAGCCATATGGGCCATCATGGGCCGTAGTGGAAAGGAGAAAGGGGCAGCCCAAGGTGGCTGCGCCTCTTTCCCCTCCCCTAGTCCTATTAGGACTAGGAGAAGGTGGCCGGCCCCCCTCTCTCCCTTCCCCTCCGAGGAATCCTAGTTGGACTAGGATTGGGGGGAGGAATCCTACTCCCAGAGGGAGTAGGACTCTCCTGTGCCTCCCTCTTTGGCCGGCCAGCCTCCCCTCCTCTCCTCCTTTATATACGGAGGCAGGGGCACCTCTAAACACACAAGTTGACACAAGTTGATCCACGTGATCGATTCCTTAGCCGTGTGCGGTGCCCCCTGCCACCATATTCCTCGATAATACTGTAGCGGAGTTTAGGCGAAGCCCTGCTGCTGTAGTTCATCAAGATCGTCACCAAGCCGTTGTGCTGACGAAACTCTTCCCCGACACTTTGCTGGATCGGAGTCCGGGGATCGTCATCGAGCTGAACGTGTGCTCGAACTCGGAGGTGCCGTAGTTTCGGTGCTTGATCGGTTGGATCGTGAAGACGTACGACTACTTCCTCTACGTCGTGTCATTGCTTCCGCAGTCGGTCTGCGTTGGGTACGTAGACAACACTCTCCTCTCGTTGCTATGCATCACATGATCCTGTGTGCGCGTAGGAAAATTTTTGAAATTACTACGAAACCCAACAGTGGCATCCGAGCCTAGGTTAATGATGTTGATGTTATATGCACGAGTAGAACACAAGTGAGTTGTGGACGATACAAGTCATACTGCCTACCAGCATGTCATATTTTGGTTCAGCGGTATTGTTGGACGAGACGACCCGGACCAACCTTACGCGTACGCTTACGTGAGACCGGTTCCCTCGACGTGCTTTGCACAGAGATGGCTTGCGGGCGACTGCCTCTCCAACTTTAGTTGAACCAAGTATGGCTACGCCCGGTCCTTGCGAAGGTTAAAACGGAGTCTATTTGACAAACTATCGTTGTGGTTTTGATGCGTAGGTGAGATTGGTTCTTACTTAAGCCCGTAGCAGCCACGTAAAACATGCAACAACAAAGTAGAGGACGTCTAACTTGTTTTTGCAGGGCATGTTGTGATGTGATATGGTCAAGGCATGATGCTGAATTTAATTGTATGAGATGATCATGTTTTGTAACCAAGTTATCGGCAACTGGCAGGAGCCATATGGTTGTCGCTTTATTGTATGCAATGCAATCGCGATGTAATGCTTTACTTTATTACTACGGTAGTGATAGTCGTGGAAGCATAAGATTGGCGAGACGACAACGATGCTACGATGGAGATCAAGGTGTCGCGCCGGTGACGATGATGATCATGACGGTGCTTCGGAGATGGAGATCACAAGCACAAGATGATGATGGCCATATCATATCACTTATATTGATTGCATGTGATGTTTATCTTTTTATGCATCTTATCTTGCTTTGATTGACGGTAGCATTATAAGATGATCTCTCACTAAATTATCAAGAAGTGTTCTCCCTGAGTATGCACCGTTGCGAAAGTTCTTCGTGCTGAGACACCACGTGATGATCGGGTGTGATAGGCTCTACGTTCAAATACAACGGGTGCAAAACAGTTGCGCACGCAGAATACTCAGGTTAAACTTGACGAGCCTAGCATATGCAGATATGGCCTCGGAACACGGAGACCGAAAGGTCGAGCGTGAATCATATAGTAGATATGATCAACATAACGATGTTCACCATTGAAAACTACTCCATCTCACGTGATGATCGGTCATGGTTTAGTTGATTTGGATCACGTAATCACTTAGAGGATTAGAGGGATGTCTATCTAAGTGGGAGTTCTTAAATAATATGATTAATTGAACTTAAATTTATCATGAACTTAGTACCTGATAGTATCTTGCTTGTTTATGTTGATTGTAGATAGATGGCTCGTGCTGTTGTTCCGTTGAATTTTAATGCGTTCCTTGAGAAAGCAAAGTTGAAAGATGATGGTAGCAATTACACGGACTGGGTTCGTAACTTGAGGATTATCCTCATTGCTGCACAGAAAAATTACGTCCTGGAAGCACCGCTGGGTGCCAGGCCTGCTGCTGGAGCAACACCAGATGTTATGAACGTCTGGCAGAGCAAAGCTGATGACTACTCGATAGTTCAGTGTGCCATGCTTTACGGCTTAGAATCGGGACTTCAACGACGTTTTGAACGTCATGGAGCATATGAGATGTTCCAGGAGTTGAAGTTAATATTTCAAGCAAATGCCCGAATTGAGAGATATGAAGTCTCCAATAAGTTCTATAGCTGCAAGATGGAGGAGAACAGTTCTGTCAGTGAGCATATACTCAAAATGTCTGGGTATAATAATCACTTGATTCAATTGGGAGTTAATCTTCCGGATGATTGCGTCATTGATAGAATTCTCCAATCACTGCCACCAAGCTACAAGAGCTACGTGATGAACTATAATATGCAAGGGATGAACAAGACTATTCCCGAGCTCTTCGCAATGCTGAAAGCTGCGGAGGTAGAAATCAAGAAGGAGCATCAAGTGTTGATGGTTAACAAGACCACTGGTTTCAAGAAAAAGGGCAAAGGGAAGAAAAAGGGGAACTTCAAGAAGAACGGCAAGCAAGTTGCTGCTCAAGAGAAGAAACCCAAGTCTGGACCTAAGCCTGAAACTGAGTGCTTCTACTGCAAGCAGACTGGTCACTGGAAGCGGAACTGCCCCAAGTATTTGGCGGATAAGAAGGATGGCAAGGTGAACAAAGGTATATGTGATATACATGTTATTGATGTGTACCTTACTAGAGCTCGCAGTAGCACCTGGGTATTTGATACTGGTTCTGTTGCTAATATTTGCAACTCAAAACAGGGACTACAGAATAAGCGGGCACTGGCAAAGGACGAGGTGACGATGCGCGTGGGAAATGGTTCCAAAGTCGATGTGATCGCAGTCGGCACGCTACCTCTACATCTACCTTCGAGATTAATATTAGACCTAAATAATTGTTATTTGGTGCCAGCGTTGAGCATGAACATTATATCTGGATCTTGTTTAATGCGAGACGGTTATTCATTTAAATCAGAGAATAATGGTTGTTCTATTTATATGAGTAATATCTTTTATGGTCATGCACCCTTGAAGAGTGGTCTATTCTTATTGAATCTCGATAGTAATAATACACATATTCATAATGTTGAAACCAAAAGATGCAGAGTTGATAATGAAAGTGCAACTTATTTGTGGCACTGTCGTTTAGGTCATATCGGTATAAATCGCATGAAGAAACTCCATGCTGATGGACTTTTGGAACCACTTGATTATGAATCACTTGGTACTTGCGAACCGTGCCTCATGGGCAAGATGACTAAAACACCGTTCTCCGGTACTATGGAGAGAGCAACAGATTTGTTGGAAATCATACATACCGATGTATGTGGCCCGATGAATATTGAGGCTCGTGGCGGATATCGTTATTTTCTCACCTTCACAGATGATTTAAGCAGATATGGGTATATCTACTTAATGAAACATAAGTCTGAAACATTTGAAAAGTTCAAAGAATTTCAGAGTGAAGTTGAAAATCATCGTAACAAGAAAATAAAGTTTCTACGATCTGATCGTGGAGGAGAATATTTGAGTTACGAGTTTGGTGTACATTTGAAAAACTGTGGAATAGTTTCGCAACTCACGCCACCCGGAACACCATAGCGTAATGGTGTGTCCGAACGTCGTAATCGTACTTTACTAGATATGGTGCGATCTATGATGTCTCTTACTGATTTACCGCTATCATTTTGGGGATATGCTTTAGAGACGGCCGCATTCACGTTAAATAGGGCACCATCAAAATCCGTTGAGACGACGCCTTATGAACTGTGGTTTGGCAAGAAACCAAAGTTGTCGTTTCTTAAAGTTTGGGGCTGCGATGCTTATGTGAAAAAGCTTCAACCTGATAAGCTCGAACCCAAATCGGAGAAATGTGTATTCATAGGATACCCAAAGGAAACTGTTGGGTACACCTTCTATCACAGATCCGAAGGCAAAACATTCGTTGCTAAGAATGGATCATTTCTAGAGAAGGAGTTTCTCTCGAAAGAAGTGAGTGGGAGGAAAGTAGAACTTGACGAGGTAACTATACCTGCTCCCTTACTGGAAAGTAGTTCATCACAGAAAACTGTTTCAGTGACACCTACACCAGTTAGTGAGGAAGCCAATGATAATGATCATGAAACTTCAGATCAAGATACTACTGAACTTCGTAGATCAACCAGAGTAAGATCCGCACCAGAGTGGTACGGTAATCCTGTTCTGGAGGTCATGCTACTAGATCATGATGAACCTACGAACTATGAAGAAGCGATGGTGAGCCCAGATTCCGCAAAGTGGCTAGAAGCCATGAAATCTGAGATAGGATCCATGTATGAGAACAAAGTATGGACTTTGGTTGACTTGCCCGATGATCGGCAAGCGATTGAGAATAAATGGATCTTTAAGAAGAAGACTGACGCTGATGGTAATGTTACTGTCTACAAAGCTCGACTTGTCGCAAAAGGTTTTCGGCAAGTTCAAGGAATTGACTACGATGAGACCTTCTCACCCGTAGCGATGCTTAAGTCCGTCCGAATCATGTTAGCAATTGCCGCATTTTATGATTATGAAATTTGGCAAATGGATGTCAAAACTGCATTCCTGAATGGATTCCTGGAAGAAGAGTTGTTTATGATGCAACCAGAAGGTTTTGTCGATCCAAAGGGAGCTAACAAAGTGTGCAAGCTCCAGCGATCCATTTATGGACTGGTGCAAGCCTCTCGGAGTTGGAATAAACGTTTTGATAGTGTGATCAAAGCATTTGGTTTTATACAGACTTTTGGAGAAGCCTGTATTTACAAGAAAGTGAGTGGGAGCTCTGTAGCATTTCTGATATTATATGTGGATGACATATTACTGATTGGAAATGATATAGAATTTCTGGATAGCATAAAGGGATACTTGAATAAAAGTTTTTCAATGAAAGACCTCGGTGAAGCTGCTTACATATTAGGCATTAAGATCTATAGAGACAGATCAAGACGCTTAATTGGACTTTCACAAAGCACATACCTTGACAAAATTTTGAAGAAATTCAAAATGGATCAAGCAAAGAAAGGGTTCTTGCCTGTGTTACAAGGTGTGAAATTGAGTAAGACTCAATGCCCGACCTCTGCAGAAGATAGAGAGAATATGAAAGATGTTCCCTATGCATCAGCCATAGGCTCTATCATGTATGCAATGCTGTGTACCAGACCTGATGTGTGCCTTGCTATAAGTTTAGCAGGGAGGTACCAAAGTAATCCAGGAATGGATCACTGGACAGCGGTCAAGAACATCCTGAAATACCTGAAAAGGACTAAGGATATGTTTCTCGTATATGGAAGTGACAAAGAGCTCATCGTAAAAGGTTACGTTGATGCAAGCTTTGACACTGATCCGGACGATTCTAAATCGCAAACCGGATACGTGTTTACATTAAACGGTGGAGCTGTCAGTTGGTGCAGTTCTAAACAAAGCGTCGTAGCGGGATCTACATGTGAAGCGGAATACATAGCTGCTTCGGAAGCAGCAAATGAAGGAGTCTGGATGAAGGAGTTCATATCCGATCTAGGTGTCATACCTAGTGCATCGGGTCCAATGAAAATCTTTTGTGACAATACTGGTGCAATTGCCTTGGCAAAGGAATCCAGATTTCACAAAAGGACCAAACACATCAAGAGACGCTTCAACTCCATCCGGGATCTAGTCCAGAGACATAGAGATTTGCAAGATACATACGGATCTGAATATTGCAGACCCGTTGACTAAGACTCTTCCAGGAGCAAAACATGATCAGCACCAAAGCTCCATGGGTGTTAGATTCATTACAGTGTAATCTAGATTATTGACTCTAGTGCAAGTGGGAGACTGAAGGAAATATGCCCTAGAGGCAATAATAAAGTTATTATTTATTTCCTTATAATCATGATAAATGTTTATTATTCATGCTAGAATTGTATTTTCCGGAAACATAATACATGTGTGAATACATAGACAAACAGAGTGTCACTAGTATGCCTCTACTTGACTAGCTCGTTAATCAAAGATGGTTATGTTTCCTAACCATGAACAATGAGTTGTTATTTGATTAACGAGGTCACATCATTAGTAGAATGATCTGATTGACATGACCCATTCCATTAGCTTAGCACCTGATCGTTTAGTATGTTGCTATTGCTTTCTTCATGACTTATACATGTTCCTACGACTATGAGATTATGCAACTCCCGTTTACCGGAGGAACACTTTGGGTACTACCAAACGTCACAACGTAAATGGGTGATTATAAAGGAGTACTACAGGTGTCTCCAATGGTCGATGTTGGGTTGGCGTATTTCGAGATTAGGATTTGTCACTCCGATTGTCGGAGAGGTATCTCTGGGCCCTCTCGGTAATACACATCACATAAGCCTTGCAAGCATTACAACTAATATGTTAGTTGTGATATGATGTATTACGGAACGAGTAAAGAGACTTGCCATTAACGAGATTGAACTAGGTATTGGATACCGACGATCGAATCTCGGGCAAGTAACATACCGATGACAAAGGGAACAACGTATGTTGTTATGCGGTCTGACCGATAAAGATCTTCGTAGAATATGTAGGAGCCAATATGGGCATCCAGGTCCCGCTATTGGTTATTGACCAGAGACATGTCTCGGTCATGTCTACATTGTTCTCGAACCCGTAGGGTCCGCACGCTTAAGGTTACGATGACAGTTATATTATGAGTTTATGCATTTTGATGTACCGAAGGTTGTTCGGAGTCCCGGATGTGATCACGGACATGACGAGGAGTCTCGAAATGGTCGAGACGTAAAGATTGATATATTGGAAGCCTATGTTTGGACATCGGAAGTGTTCCGGGTGAAATCGGGATTTTACCGGGTTACCGGGAGGTTACCGGAACCCCCCCGGGAGCCATATGGGCCATCATGGGCCGTAGTGGAAAGGAGAAAGGGGCAGCCCAAGGTGGCTGCGCCTCTTTCCCCTCCCCTAGTCCTATTAGGACTAGGAGAAGGTGGTCGGCCCCCCTCTCTCCCTTCCCCTCCGAGGAATCCTAGTTGGACTAGGATTGGGGGGAGGAATCCTACTCCCAGAGGGAGTAGGACTCTCCTGCGCCTCCCTCTTTGGCCGGCCAGCCTCCCCTTCGCTCCTCCTTTATATATGGAGGCAGGGGCACCTCTAAACACACAAGTTGACACAAGTTGATCCACGTGATCGATTCCTTAGCCGTGTGCGGTGCCCCCTGCCACCATATTCCTCGATAATAGTGTAGCGGAGTTTAGGCGAAGCCCTGCTGCTGTAGTTCATCAAGATCGTCACCAAGCCGTTGTGCTGACGAAACTCTTCCCCGACACTTTGCTGGATCGGAGTCCGGGGATCGTCATCGAGCTGAACGTGTGCTCGAACTCGGAGGTGCCGTAGTTTCGGTGCTTGATCGGTTGGATCGTGAAGACGTACGACTACTTCCTCTACGTCGTGTCATTGCTTCCGCAGTCGGTCTGCGTTGGGTACGTAGACAACACTCTCCTCTCGTTGCTATGCATCACATGATCCTGTGTGCGCGTAGGAAAATTTTTGAAATTACTACGAAACCCAACATATGAATGAAAGAATGGAAATAGATGAAGTATTCTTTAAACATGGACCTATTTTGAAACACAAATTGCCTGTTGAAATCCTAGGGGATCCTCCTCCACCCAAGGGTGATCCCGTGTTTGAGCTTAAACCTTTACCTGATACTCTTAAATATGCTTATCTTGATGAGAAAGAGATATATACTATTATTAGTGCTAACCTTTCAGAGCATGAAGAAAAGAAATTATTGAAAACTCTGAAAAAGCACTGTGCCGCTATTGGATATACTCTTGATGATCTTAAGGGCATTAGCCCCACTCTATGCCAGCACAAAATAAAATTGGAGAAAGACGCGAAACCGGTTCTTGATCACCAACGATGGTTAAATCCTAAGATGAAAGAAGTGGTAAGAAAAGAAATACTAAAGCTTCTGGAGGCAGGTATAATTTATCCCATTACTGATAGTCAGTGGGTAAGCCTTGTCCATTATGTCCCCAAGAAGGGAGGTATTACTGTTGTTCCTAATGATAAAGATGAATTGATCCCACAAAGAATTGTTACAGGTTATAGAATGGTAATTGATTTCCGCCAATTAAATAAAGCCACTAAAAAGATCATTACCCTTTACCTTTTATTGATCAAATGCTAGAAAGATTATCCAAACAGACACATTTTTGCTTTCTAGATGGTTATTCTGGTTTCTCTCAAATACCTGTGTCCAAATAGGATCAAGAAAAGACAACTTCTACTTTCCCTTTCGGTACCTTTGCTTATAGACGTATGCCTTTTGGTTTATGCAATGCATGTGCTACTTTTCAAAGATGTATGACTGCTATATTCTATGACTTTTGTGAAAAGACTGTTGAGGTTTTCATGGATGATTTCTCCATTTACGGAACTTCTTTTGATGATTGCTTAAGCAACCTTGATCGAGTTTTGCAGAGATGTGAAGAAACTAATCTTGTCTTGAATTGGGAGAAGTGCCACTTTATGGTTAATGAAGGTATTGTCTTGGGGCATAAAATTCCTGAAAGAGGTATTGAAGTTGATAAAGCTAAAGTTGATGCTATTTAAAAGATGTTGTGTCCTAAGGACATTAAAGGTATAAGAAGCTTCCTTGGTCATGCCAATTTTTATAGGAGGTTCATTAAGGACTTTTCTAAAATTTCTCGGCCTCTGACTAATCTCTTACAAAAAGATGTTGCTTTGGTCTTTGATGATGATTGTGTAGAAGCATTTGAAATACTTAAGAAAGCTTTGGTTTCTGCACCTATTGTTCAACCTCCTGACTGGAATTTACCATTTGAAATCATGTGTGATGCTAGTGATTATGCTGTAGGGGCTGTTCTAGGACAAAGAGTTGATAAGAAATTAAATGTTATTCAATATGCTAGTAAAACTCTAGACAGTGCCCAGAGAAACTATGCTACTACTGAAAAGGAATTTTTAGTAGTTGTATTTGCTTGCGATAAGTTCAGACCTTACATTCTTGATTCTAAAGTAACTGTTTACACTGATCATGCTGCTATTAAATATCTTATGGAAAAGAAAGATGCTAAACCTAGACTTATTAGATGGGTTCTCTTACTACAAGAATTTGATTTGCATATCATTGATAGAAAGGGGGTTGAGAACCTCGCTGCAGACAACTTGTCTAGGTTAGAGAATGTTCTTGATGACCCACTACCTATTGATGATAGCTTTCCAGATGAACAATTAGTTGTCATACATGCTTCTCGTACTGCTCCATGGTATGCTGATTATGCTAATTATAGTGTTGCTAAATTTATACCACCTAGTTTCACATACCAGCAAAAGAAAAAGTTCTTCTATGATTTAAGACATTACTTCTAGGATGACCCACATCTTTATAAATAAGGAGTAGATGGTGTTATTAGACGTTGTGTACCTGAGCATGAACAGGAACAGATCCTACGCAAGTGTCACTCCGAGGCTTATGGAGGACACCATACTGGAGACAAAACTGCACATAAGGTATTGCAATCCGGTTTTATGGGCCTACTCTCTTCAAAGATGCCCATAAGTTTGTTTTGTCTTGTGATGAATCTCAAAGGATTGGTAAAATTAGTAGACGTCAAGAAATACCTATGAATCATTCACTTGTTATTGAACCATTTGATGTTTGGGGCTTTGATTATATGGGACCGTTTCCTTCCTCTAATGGGTATACACATATTTTAGTTGTTGTTGATTACGTTACTAAGTGGTTAGAAGCTATTCCAACTAGTAATGCTGATCATAACACCTCCATTAAGATGCTTAAAGAAGTTATTTTTCTGAGGTTTGGAGTCCCTAGATACTTAATGATTGATTGTGGTTCACATTTTATTCATGGTGCTTTTCGTAAAATGCTTGCTAAGTATGATGTTAGTCATAGAATTGCATCTCCATATCATCCACAGTCTAGTGGTCAAGTAGAATTAAGTAATAGAGAACTTACATTAATTTTGCAAAAGACGGTTAATAGATCTAGAAATAATTGGTCCAAGAAACTTGATGATGCATTATGGGCATATAGAACTGCATACAAAAATCCTATGGGTATGTCTCCGTATAAAATGGTTTATGGAAAGGCATGCCACTTAATTACCTCTTGAACTAGAACATAAGGCATACTAGGCCATTAAAGAGCTCAACTATGACTTCAAACTTGCCGGTGAGAAGAGGCTTTTTGACATTAGCTCACTCGATGAATGGAGAACCCAGGCTTATGAGAATGCAAACTGTTTAAATAAAAGGTTAAAAGATGGCATGATAAAAGGATACAAAAACGTGAGTTTAATGTAGGTGATTATGTATTGTTATACACTTCCCGTTTTAGATTTTTTGCAGGCAAACTCCTCTCTAAATGGGAAGGCCCTTACGTCATCGAGGAGGTCTATCGTTCTAGTGCCATAAAAAACAACAATTTTGAAGGCACAAATCCGAGGGTGGTGAACGGTCAAAGAATCAAACATTATATCTCAAGTAATCCCATAAATGTTGAAACTAATGTTATTGAAACCATAACCCTGGAGGAATACATAAGGGACACTTTCCAGAACGTTTTAGACTCCCAAAAGGAATAGGTACGTGGTACAGTAAGTAAACCGACTCCAAAACAATTCTAATGGAATTTTTTCTCCGTTTTGGAATATTTAAGAAAATAGAAAAAATAAGAAGTAGTCTGGAAAGGACACGAGGCTTCCATGAGGGTGGAGGGCGCGCCCTACCCCCTGGGTGCGCCCCCTGCCTCATGGGAATCTTGTGTGCTCTCCGGACTTCGTTTTCTTGCACGATACTTCTTTTGGTTGGTAAAAATTCATTATATAATCTCCCGAAGGTTTTGACCACCGTATCACACAAATATCCTCTGTCTTTGTTTCGAGTTGTTTCTGCTGCAGATTAGAGCATTATGTCATACCAAGATTCGGAGGGAGAAAGCTATGTGGCAGATTACCTTGTAGATCATAAGGTCTATGGGGACTTGGAGCATTCTGGTTGGACCACGGAGGAAGAATAAGACTATGAGCCTAAGGGAACGAAGGAGACAAGCTCAGATTCCTAATGATAAGAATGAACTTATTCAACAAATAATTGTTACAGGTTATAGAATGGTAATTGATTTTAGAAAATTAAATAAAGCAACTAGAAAAGACCATTACCCCTTACCTTTTATTGATCAAATGCTTGAAATATTATCTAAGCACACACACTTTTGCTTCCTTGATGGGTATTCTGGCTTTTCGCAAATACATGTTTCTCAACCTGATTAAGAAAAGACCACTTTAACTTGTCCTTTTGGAACCTATGCTTACATACGTATGCCTTTTGGTTTATGTAATGCACCTACTACCTTTCAAAGATGTATGATGGCTATATTCTAAGACTTTTGTGAAAAGATTGTTGAGGTTTTCATGGATGACTTTTCTGTTTATGGGAAGTCTTTTGACGATTGTTTAAGCAATCTTGATCGAGTTTTGCAGATGTGAACAAACAAATCTTGTCTTGAATTGGGAGAAGTGCCACTTTATGGTAAATGAAGGCATTGTCTTGGGTCATAAAATTTCTGAAAAAGGTATTGAAGTGGACCAAGCTAAGGTTGATGCTATTGAGAAAATGCCATGTCCCAAGGAAATCAAAGGTATTCCTAGTTTCCTAGGTCATGCTGGTTTCTATAGGAGGTTTATTAAAGACTTCTATAAAATTTCTAGGCCTCTCACTAATCTTTTGCAAAAGGACATTCCTTTTGTTTTTGATGATGATTGTTTAGAAGCCTTTGAAACACTCAAGAAAGCTTTAATTACTGCACCTATTATCCAGCCACTTGATTGGAACTTGCCTTTTGGAATTATGTGTGATGCTAGTGATTATGCTGTTGGTGTTGTTCTAGTTCACAGAGTTGATAAGAAATTAAATTTTATTCATTATGCTAGTAAAACTCTAGATAGTGCTCAAAGAAATTATGCTACTACTGAAAAAGAATTCTTAGCAGTGGTGTTTGCTTGTGATAAGTTTAGACCTTACATTGTTGATTCCAAAGTAACTGTTCACACAGACCATGGTGCTATTAAATATCTTATGGAAAAGAAAGATGCTAAACCTAGACTTATTCGTTGGGTTCTCTTGTTACAAGAATTTGATTTGCATATTATTGATAGAAAAGGAGCTGAGAACCCCATAGCTGATAACTTGTCTAGGCTTGAAAATGTGCTTGATGACCCACTTCCTATTGATGACAGTTTTCCTGATGAGCAATTAGCTGCAATAAATGTTGCTAATGGTACTCCTTGGTATGCTAACTATGCTAATTACATTGTTGCTAAATATTTTCCACCTAGCTTTACGTATCAACAAAAGAAAAAAATTCTTCTATGATTTGAGACATTACTTTTGGGATGACCCACATGTTTATAAACAAGGTGTAGATGGTATTATTAGACATTGTGTACCTGAGAATGAACAGGGACAAATCCTACGGAAATGTCACTCCGAGTCTTAGGAAGGGCATCATGCTGGAGATAGAACTGCTCATAAGGTATTGCAGTCTGGATTTTATTGGCCTACTCTCTTCAAGGATGCTCGTAAGTTTGTCTCATCTTGTGATGAATGTCAAAGAATGGGTAATATCGTTAAGCGTCAAGAAATGACTATGAATTATTCACTTGCTGTTGAACCATTTGATGCTTGGGGGTTTGATTACATGGGACCTTTTCCTTCCTCTAATGGGTATACACATATTCTTGTTGTTGTTGATTATGTTACTAAATGGGTAGAAGCTATTCCAACTAGTAGTGCTGATCACCACACCTCTATTAAAATGCTTAAGTTATTTTCCCAAGGTTTGGAGTCCCTAGATATTTAATGACTGATGGTGGTTCACACTTTATTCATGGTGCTTTTCGTAAAATGCTTGCCAAGTATGATGTTAACCATAGAATTGCATCACCCTATCATCCTCAGTCTAGTGGTCAAGTTGAACTTAGAAATAGAGAAATAAAATTAATTTTGCAAAAGACTATCAATAGGTCCAGGAAGAATTGGTCTAAGAAATTAGATGATGCACTTTGGGCTTATAGGACAGCATATAAAAATCCTATGGGTATGTCTCCTGATAAAATGGTTTATGGAAAAGCTTGTCATTTGCCTCTTGAGTTAGAACATAAAGCATACTAGGCATTTAAAGAACTCAATTATGATTTCAAACTTGCCGGTGAAAAGAGGTTATTTGATACAAGCTCATTAGATGAATGGAGAACCCAAGCATATGAAAATGCAAAGTTATTTAACGAAAAAGTTAAAGATGGCATGACAAAAGAATTCAAAAATGTGAGTTTAAAGTCGGAGAATATGTTCTTTTGTACAACTCTCGTTTCTGATTCTTTGCAGGAAAACTCCTCTCCAAATGGGAAGGCCCCAATGTCATCGAGGAGGTTTACCGGTCCAGTGCCATCAAAATAAATAATTTGGAAGGTACTAACCCGAAGGTTGTCAATGGACGACGAATAAAGCATTATATCTCAGGTATGCCTATTAATGTTGAAAGAAATATATCCAAAGTTTGACACCGGAAGAACACATAAAAGAGTCCTTCCGGAACACTCCAAAATCGTCAAAATAAGAAGGTACGTGATACGATAAGTAAACGGACTCCAGAAAATCTGCAAAAATATATTTTATCAGTTTTGGAATATTTTAAAAAACTGGAAATAAAGGAACTCCCAGGAAGCGTCCCCTGGTGGGCACAATACACCAGGGCGCGCCAGGCTTGCCTGGCGCGCCCAAGTGGGTTGTGCCCACCTGGGACACCTCCCGTACTCCATTTTAACTCCATATGCTTGTCCTCCAAGATAAAAAAAATCTATATATACTTCTCGAACCCGTTAACCACCGTATCATGGAGAAAATCCTCTGTTCTCTTTTCTTGTTGTTCCTGGTCAGATTTGCCAAGCTGGGCATCATGTCTTCCTGTTCCTCCAACCACATGGAAGAAGATGCTTGTCTGATGAGGATCGAGACGAAGAGGGAGGAGCCCACAGACGTTATCAAAGGAGACAAGGGCAAGGAAACAACCGTGGATCCATCCCCGGTGGCAGCACAAGCATTGTTGGCCGAGGAGGAGGAGGAAGATATCCTTAAACCATGTCTTACTCACCTTACTCATGCCGAGATTAAAGCTTTTCGTGCTTTTGAAATGTTTCGCATACAAAATAAGTGTCTCACTCGCGAAAATATTCGGCATCAAGAGCATATCATCTATCTTCAGAGCGTCATCCGTCGGCTACAAGATCTCTTGGCCCTTAAAGACAAGATCGCTTCATCACCACCATCAGCTTCTTCACCACCAAAGGAGAACTGAGTATCGGGTATGGGCAATCCCCTTGGCTTCCCCAAGCTTGGGGAGGTCCCCGGTACCGTATCATCCCACTATCTTTTTACTTTTACTTATCTTAGTTAAAACTTTTGCTTAGAGGAATGAAGTTTAGTTCAATCTTTTCTTCTTTTTGAGTTTGCTTAGTGATCTATCATTGTTATTGTGTGCAAGTTATATAATAATGTTAGTTTGAGTTTTTTTTCTTTCTTTATTTTCATGTTGCTAATAAAGAAAAGAAATACGAAGGAAATAAAAAGAGAAAGGAAATAAATAAAAGAAGGGAAATAAGTCAATAATATTATATACTAATCCTATGGTAGGTGATAGCACCACATAAGGAAAAGTATAAGTAAGAAAATTTTATTAGAGATTGATAAACATAGCATTAGTCAATGACGCAACTCATGAGAGAATTCATAAGTGAAGAGAAGATTCACATATAGATATACTATCCTAGAAATCTTTTGTGATTGTGAGCCCTCATCAAAATATTATATGCCAAAATTGTTGACGTTGGACAAGGAAGAAAACTTAATGCTTTATGTTTGTTTATATTCACACAAAAGTCATATTGTCATAGATCCTTTAACATGTGGTTCTTGCCCCCTATCTTTGCTAGCCAAAAATTCTGTACTAAGTAGAGATACTACTTGTGCATCCAAAAACCCTTAAACCCAAATCTTTTTCAAGTGTCCACCATACCTACCTAGGGATTGAACAAGATCCCTCAAGTAAGTTGTCATCGGTGCAAAAAGGCAATAAAAATTGCTTCTAAATATGTGAGATCTTTTAGTGCAAGAGAAAATTGAGCATTGCACGAACTTGGATGACAACGAATAAAAGAGACAAACTGCATAATAAAGGTTGTCATCTTAAGGGGCAATGTAACGTGACATTCTTTAGCACTAAGGGGTTGAGCATGCAAACAAATAAGTGCATGGCAACCTCTGCTTCCCTCTGTGAAGGTCCTATCCTTTACTTTTATGCAAAGAGTCAAAGTTTTCCTTCTATTCCTTTTTATTCTCTCTTTTGGAAAGCATCATGTGGTGAGGAAAGATCTAGGCACATATGTTCAGTTGAATATAGACAGCATGAGTTATTATTGTTGACATCACCCTTGAGGTGAGCATGTTGGGAGGCAAAATTATAAGTCCCTATCTTTCTATGTGTCTGATTGAAACATTTTGTTCATGGGTACAAGGTGAGTGTTAGCAATCATAGAAGACTATATGATGGTAGAGTATGTGGAGTTGCTTTAAAGGCTCCGACATGTGACTCTTCCTGAAAAGATGATGAATTGTAGTTGCAAAGTTAACTGAGAACATAGTTTGTTGGTTTCTATTAAAGTCTTTGCTTTATACTTCAATTGTGTGATGAACTATTACTTATTCATAGGAAGTATATGATGAAAGTTGAATGATAAAAGTCATTTCTTTAATCTTGTTGTTGTTATAATAATCAACATGATGCTTCTATGTCCGTATTTTGTTTTTATCGACACCTCTCTCTCAAAGCATGTGGACATGTTTTTCAATTTCGGTGTTCGCTTGAGGACAAGTGAGGTCTAAGCTTGGGGGAGCTGATACGTTCATTTTGCATCATGTTTTCTTACTGTTATTTACAATGTTTTTATCCCTAATAATGCTTTTTGGAGTAATTCTAATGCCTTTTCTCTCATAATTTGCAAGGAACACACCAAGAGGGAGAATTTCAGCAGCTGGAAATCTGGACCTGGAAAAGCTACGTCAGGCCACCTATTCTGCACAACTCCAAATGGACTAAAACTTTACGGAGATTTTTTATGGAATATATAAGAAATATTTGAGCTAATAAGTACCAGAGGGGGACCACCAGGTGGGCACAACCCCCCTGGGCGCGCCAGGCCCCCTGGCGCACCCTGGTGGGTTGTGGCCTCCTCGGCCCACCTCCGGTGCCCATCTTCTGGTATATAAGTGGTTTTGACCTAGAAAAAATCATGATAATTCGGAGCGCCGCCGCCTCGAGGCGGAACTTGGGAGGAGCACTTTTGCCCTTCGGCGGAGCGATCCTACCAGGGGAACTTCCCTCCCGGAGGGGGAAATCGTCGTCATCATCATCACCAACAACTCTCCCGTCTTGGGGAGGGCAATCTCCATCAACATCTTCACCAGCACCATCTCATCTCAAACCCTAGTTCATCTCTTATATTCAATCTTTTTACCAGAACTACAGATTGTTGCTAGGGGGTGACTAGTTGTGTTGATTACATCTTGCAGTTGATTATTATATGGTTTATTTGGTGGAAGATTATATGTTCAGATCCATTATGCATATTAATACCCCTCTGATCTTGAGCGTGATTATTATTTGTGAGTAGTTACTTTTGTTCTTGAGGTCAAGGAATAAATCATGTTACAAGTAATCATGTGAGTTTGATATGTGTTCGATATTTTGATAGTATGTATGTTTTGATTCCCTTAGTGGTGTCATGTGAACATCAACTACATGACACTTCACCATATTTGGGCCTAAGGGAATGCATTGTGGAGTAGTAAATAGATGGTGGGTTGCGAGAGTGACAGAAACTTAAACCCCAGTTTATGCACTATTCCGTAAGGGGCTGATTGGATCCTAGAATTTAATGCTATGGTTAGGATTTATCCTTAATACTTTTCTTGTAGTTGCGGACGCTTGAGGGAGGGTTAATCATAAGTAGGAGGTTTGTTCAATTAAGAACATCACCTAAGCACCAGTCCACCCACATATCAAATTATCAATGTAGCGAACACAAATCAAACCAATATGATGAAAGTGACTAGATGAAATTGTCGTGTATCCTCAAGAACGCTTTGCTTATCATAAGAGACCATTTTGTCTTGTCCTTTGCCTCAAAAGGATTGGGCTACCTTGATGTATACTTGTTACTATTATCGTTACTTGCTCGTTACAAACTATCTTGCTATCAAACTACTCGCTACTTACAATTCAGCACTTGCAGACACTACCTTACTGAAAACTACTTTCATTTCCTTTTGCTCCTTGTTGGGTTCGGCACTCTTACTTATCGAAAAGAGCTACAGTTGATCCCCTATACTTGTGGGTCATCACGGGACACTGTATCTAGCGAAAAAATGTTTCCCCCTGGCTGCTGGGACCCACCAACAACATCTTCGCACGCAAGGAAGTGCCTGACAGTCGGGACCCACCTGGTCGAAGCGTACGTAGCATTGTCATTCTGGTCGCGAATGTGTATGTATATACTGGTCGATCGGTCTCTCTGCAAGTATGAACCGTGGCCGAGTAAGTAGCGGCACGTGTGTCGTTGTAGATCACCCGACATAGTAGTTCACTCAGTCCCGCCTAAGTCTTGTACTCGTATGTACAACCACAGGGCAAAAAATACGGCCATGTACGTACATACGGGCGGGGTCTCGAGCGCGTACTCACGGACGGCCAGGGCTTGTGTACATGGAGAGGCAACAGACGGGTGCAACGGCGTCCTGTTCATCGGGCAGTGAACCGAATGGGTCGGAACGGAGAAACAGTGTCGTGTTCAACAGGAGGCAACGGAACGCGTGCTGTTTATCGGGAGCCAACCGGCTTGGATGGAACAACCAATGGAAACGAGGCCTGGCGTATCGCAAAACAGAGAAAACGGCCTTGTGTTCGATCGGCCACGATCGAAACAGGATCCTGTTCATCGGAGGGGTCTGGCGTACCGCAAAATGAAGGAAACGGACTTCTCTTGGACCTCCTACGGTGGAAACGGGGTCCTGTTGATCGGGAGGGGTGTGGCGTACCGCAAAACGGAGGAAACAGACTTGTGTAGGAGTGCTACGGTCGAAACGGGTTTTGTCACAATTATCGTTAGCACATGATGATACCGGGTTTTGTCACATGATGATACCGGGTTTTGTCACAATTATCGTCAGCACATGATGATACCGGGTTTTGTCACAATTATCGTCATAGAAGTGTCATAAGTATGACAGAAAAAATTCGTTCGGCCCAAAATGTCATGGATGTGTCATTTTTTGTAGTGAATATGGATAGTAGATATTTATTTTTGTAATAGGAACAATAAAAAATAGCAAGGTAGCAAATAACAAAAGTGAGCACAAAAGGCATTGCAATGCTTGAAAACAAGGCCTAGGGTCCGTACTTTCGCTAGTGCAATCTCTCAACAATGCTAATATAATTGGATCATATAACCATCCCTCAACGTGCGATGAAGAATCACTCCAAAGTTCTTATCTAGCGGAGGAAATAAGAAGAAATTGTTTGTAGGGTACGAAACCACCTCAAAGTTATCCTTTCCGATCGATATATCCAAGAGTTCGTACTAAAATAACACCAAGTTATCATTTCCGATCGATCTATCTAAGAATTCATACTAAAATAACACCATATGATACACATCAACCAACTCTAATGTCACCTAGATACTCCAATCAGTGCTGGAAACAAAGAATTTTCCATCAGTCAGATCTTTGCCGTCTGCTAGCGGACGACAAAGAAGGTCTTTCCATCTGCTTCTAGAAAACGGACGGCAAAGAACTGGGTGATAGCCAAGATCCTATTTGCCATCAGCCAATTCTTTGTCGTCTGCTGACAGATGGCAAAGATTCTTTGTCGTCCGTTAGCAGACAGCAAAGAGGTGGATGGGGCCAGTGGAGGCCTAAACCGTAACGACCCACCGACCCCACCTCTTCGCCATCTTGTAGCGACCCGACCTCAGACGGTCAAGTCCCTGTGCATAAGTGTCATCCCTGGATCGATAATGCTGACATACACAGTACTCGAAGGATTTATAACAGAGTAGCAATCACACACTTATTACATCGATAGTCTCCAAAGAGAACTTATTACAATAAATATGGCTTAAGGCCATCTAAATAAGATAACAGCAGAAGGCTTGGAAGATAAAGTGAGTCCATCAACTCCAACGGCATAGCTGAGTGCACGACAATGGCCTAGTGAACCTTACTCTTCGTCTGAAAAGTCTGCAACATGATACGTTGCAGCCCGAAAACGGGTCAGCACATGGAATATGCTGGCATAGTAACACAGTAAAGTAATGAACATATAATTGATATCACTACATGCATATATGGCTGGTGGAGGCTGTATGGTTAATATGTTTTTGCGAAAAGCCAATTTTTCCCTACAACAAAGGAATATATTTTATTTAACTATCATGGTAGTCGAACAATATTGAGAAGGTTCCTCCAACTCAAATCCCAATTAAAAGTAATTATCAAGCCAACAAAATTAAACTTAGAGTGATGAGATCCATATGATAATCCAAGAACCAGATACTCAAGATGTCCATAACCGGGGACACGGCTAACCATGATTAGTTTGTGCACTCTACAGAGGTTTGCACACTTTTCCCCACGAGACTCGATCTCCTCTGTTGGATTTCTCGCACTACATGGTGTTTGAGAAACGGATGACCGAGACACAGTCTTTCAGAAGCATTAACTTTAACCCCGGGTAGACAGTACCAACCTACATCCCCTACATCTGCTAGCCTACCACTAGAAGAGGTCATGCAACATACTCAACTATGCTAGAGCCCATAATAGCTTGTGGCTGCACACATAAGTTTCTAGCATGAATAGCATTATGATCCCTTTGAGCCTGGGTGGCGGACCATAGGATGATCACACGGGTACTCCGGGATATCCTAGGACAACACTGGATTCTCCAGGTGCCCACAAGCAATCCACCCAGAGGTGTATTAAAGTTGCCACCTTAAGTTAACCATTAATTAACAATATCACATTTGTCATGGATTCGCTCACCCATACCATGTCTACAAGCATATTATAACAATATAAGCATAACGTAGAAGTAACTCCCAAAGGTTTGATAATAAACAGGGCAATAGGTTCTACCTCAACAATGTAACACCCAACCGCGAAGGGAAACTTATAACTTAGAGTCAAAAATGGCAGAGTCGGAGTTACGAATATGGCAAATTACATCTGGGGTGTTACAACACTCCACCACTACGAAAGGATCTCGTCCCGAGATCTAGGACTGAAAGAACTCCGGATATTCAGAATGGTGGTGGTCCTCGCGTTCCCAGGTGGCTTCCCGGTCGGAACGGTGTGACCACTTCACTTTCAGGAATTTGATAGACTTGTTGCGAGTCTTGCGCTCAGTTTCTTCAAGAATAGCAACGGGATGCTCATGATAAGACAGGTCTTCTTGGAGATCAATCAATTCAAAGTTGATGGTGCGGTCAGGAGTCTTGAAGCACTTGCGATGCTGAGACACGTGAAACACGTTGTGCACATTTGCAAAGTTGGACGGAAGCTCAAGTTGATAGGCGAGATCACCTCTTTTGCCAATGATCTTGAAAGGACCCACGTATCTAGGGGCAAGCTTCCCTTTGATACCAAAGCGACGAGTACCTTTCATTGGAGAGACGCAGAGGTAGACATGGTCTCCGATCTGGAAAGCCAAGTCATGATGCTTGCTATCATAGAAACTCTTCTGGCGCGACTGCGTGGCTTTGAGATTTTCACGGATGACTTTACACATTTCTTCAGCTTCTGTGATTAAGTCATTGCCAAGAAGTTGGTGTTCACCAGTCTCTGACCAATTAAGAGGAGTATGGCACTTTCTGCCATAGAGAATCTCGAATGGGGCCTTGCCCGAGCTTGCTTGGAAGCTATTGTTGTAGGAGAACTCCGCATATGGAAGACAATCTTCCCACTTCATACCAAAAGAGATGGCATAAGCCCTGGGCATATCTTCAAGGATTTTGTTGACTCGCTCAACTTGGCCACTAGTTTGAGGATGGAAGGCTGTGCTGAAGCGAATGTTGGTGCCCATGGCCTTCTGGAAGGAGTCCCAAAACTTAGAAGTAAAGATGCTTCCACGATCTGAAGATATCAATTGCGGAATGCCATGCAAAGAGACAATCCTGGAGGTGTATATCTCTGCCAACTGAGCTGTTGTGATAGATTCTTTGATAGGAAGAAAATGAGCCACTTTAGTAAGCTTGTCGATGACAACAAAGATAGCATCATTTCCACGTTTGGACTTGGGAAATCCAGTCACGAAGTCCATCTCAATATGGTCAAACTTCCATTCTGGAATAGCAAGAGGTTGGAGGAGACCAGCTGGCCGTTGGTGTTCTGCTTTCACTCTTCTGCAGACATCACATTCATTCATGAACTGAGCAATTTCTCGCTTCATTCGAGTCCACCAATACGACTGCTTGAGGTCATGGTACATCTTTGTACTTCCAGGATGAATGGATAGAAGGGAATTGTGCGCCTCGTTCATAATGACTTTCTGTATATCACCTTTAGGAACCACAATTCCATCCTCGAAGAATAGAGTATCTGTGTCATCAAGGCGATAGCACTTGTATTTGGGTTGGCTCTTGGCGATCCCATTTTTCACCTTCTTCACCATGGCATCAAGAAGTTTTGCCTCATGAATTTGATCTTCCAAAGTAGGAGAGACTTGGAGGTTGGCAAGAAAGCCTTGAGGAACAACTTGGAGATTTAGTTTGTAGAAAGCTTCACAAAGGTCCGGTTGGAAGGGCTTGAGAATTAAACTATTGCAATAAGCCTTCCTGCTCAAAGTGTCTACAATGACATTGGCCTTGCCTGGAGTATATTCAATGCTCGGATTATATTCTTGGATCATTTCGACCCAACGAGTCTGCCTGAGGTTGAGGTTGGGCTGAGTGAAGATGTACTTGAGGCTCTTATGATCGGTAAGGGACTTGCTATGTTTACATGGGTGCCATCATATCTTCTGTGCTTTTTTGGCTCTTGATCAGTAAGGGACTTTTGTTCTATGCTTTGAGTAGATTCATGCCATGCCTTTGTTTTCTATGATCTGTTCCTGTAGCATGTTGTTTGCTTGCTCTAAACATTGCTTCCTGATGTTAATTCCTGACATATTAGTGTTTTCACTAAGTCTGTGAAGCTGATATCTTTTGCACTTTTGCCATGCTTGTTTGATCCTGCTCTTGTGTGATTTAGCCTAGCTCAGTGTTCATCTTTTGTCAATCATCTTGAGTAGATCACTGCCATATGCTTTGTTGCTATGTTGGAGTGTAGTAGCTTAGTTTCTTGTTGCATTCTAGATGGCATTGTGTTGTTAATCGCATAATTGTGCCATTCTTGTTTTGCTTGCCATTCGCAAACCGTCCATCCGATTCCGGTGATCTTTATATCGATTTCAACCAAAATCAACTCATCTTTCCAGCGGCGCACTTGGTTTGCCAAGTTGATGCCTGGTTCAATTTTCCTTTCCGAACCACGCATATGCATTGCATAACACATCCCGCATATCATGCCATGTTTTGCATCATGTTGCTTGTGCATTGCACCGTGGTTGATTGTTGTTTCCTTTGCTTGTGTTCTTGCTTTGGGTAGAGCCGGGAGACGATTACGTGATCGAGGAACCCGTTGAGTACGCTTACGAGGATCAAGCTTTCGTCAACTCGGAGAACTTTGCATGCAAGATGACCATACCCTCAAAATCACTTCTATCTTTGCTTGCTAGTTGTTCGCTCTATTGCTATGCCGCGATACCTACCACCTGCTTTATCATGCCAAGCCTCTAACCCACCTTTCCTAGCAAACCGTTGTTTGGCTATGTTACCTCTTTTGCTCAGCCCCTCTTATAGCGTTGCTAGTTGGAGGTGAAGTTGGAGATTGTTCCATGTTGGAACATGGTTATTGTTGGGATATCATTATTATTATATCTTGTTTACTTTAATGCACCTATATGCTTGGTAAAGGGTGGAAGGCTCGGCCTTATGCCTCGTGTTTTGTTCCACTCTTACCCCCTAGTTTCCGTCATACCGGTGTTATGTTCCTTGATTTTGCGTTCCTTACGCGGTTGGGTGTTATGGGAACCCCTTGACAGTTCGCCTTGAATAAAACTCCTCCAGCAAGGCCCAACCTTGGTTTTACCATTTGCCACCTAAGCCTTTTCCCTTGGGTTCCACGGACTCAAGGGTCATCTTTATTTTAAACCCCCGGGCCAGTGCTCCTCTGAGTGTTGGTCCAAATTAGAGCCCCTTGCAGCGCCACCTCAGGGAAAGTTGAGGCTTGGTTTTAGTTACACATATTGCTTATCCGGTGTGCCCTGAGAACGAGATATGTGCAGGTCCTATCGGGATTTGTCGGCACATTCGGGTGGCTTTGCTGGTCTTGTTTTACCATTTCAAAATGTCTTGTAACCGGGATTCCGAGTCTGATTGGGTCTTCCTGGGAGAAGGAATATCCTTCGTTGACCGTGAGAGATTTTGATGGGCTAAGTTGGGACACCCCTGCAGGGTTTTGAACTTTTGAAAGTCGTGCCCGCGGTTATGGGTAGATGGGAGTTTGTTAATATCCGATTGTAGAAAACTTGACACTTAATCTAATTAAAATGAATCAACCGCGTGTGTAGCCGTGATGGTCTCTTTTCAGTGGAGTCTGGGAAGAGAACATGGTCTCGTGTTATGCTTGAACGTAAGTAGGTTCAGGATCACTTCTTGATCACCTTTAGCTTCTCGACCGTGCTTTGCTTCTCTTCTCGCTCTCTTTTGCGTAAGTTAGCCACCATATATGCTAGTGCTTGTTGCAGCTCCACCTCACTACTCCTTTCCTACCTTTAAGCTTAAATAGTCTTGATCGTGAGGGTGTGAGATTGTTGAGTCCCCGTGACTCACAGATACTTCCAAACAGATGCAGGTGCCGACGATGCCAGTACAGGGGACGCTACCGAACTCAAGTGGGAGTTCGACGAGGATTCGGGCCGTTACTATGTGTCTTTTCCGGATGATCAGTAGAGGAGCCCAGTTGGGGCGATCGGGGATCTAGCATTTGGGGTTGTCTTTATTTATGTTTGGTTCCATAGTCAGACCTTGTTTGTATTCTGGATGATGTATGTTATATTTATGTATTGTGTGAAGTGGTGATTGTAAGCCAACTCTTTAGCCCTTTCTTATTCAGTATATGGGATGTGTAAAGATTACTCCTCTCGTGACATGCTTACCATGCGGTTATGCCTCTAAGTCGTGCTCCGACACGTGGGAGATATAGCCGCATCGTGGGTGTTACAAACAACTACTTCCCAATACCCACAAGTTAACCACATCCTAATCATGCAATGTTTGAGGATTGATACTAATGCATAAAAACTGGGTATGAAAGGAGTATGATCAATGTGTTACTTGCCTTGCTGACGATCTGCAAAACCTACAGACTCGTAGTATCATGCTTCGCACTCCGGGAATTCTATCGCAATCAAACAATAGAATACATAAGCAATCAATCATAGATGCATGGGTAAAACTCAAATAATAAGATCGAATACTAGAAACACAACTGAAGAGATTCGATCTGCAAAAATAATCAAAACAAATGGAGCAACGAAACTCAAACTACGAAAGAAACAAGATCCGTTTAGTAATCTAGACTAAAGTCAAATTTTATAATATCAAAATCTTGTTCAAGTTGGTTAAACAGAAAGAGAGCTTCGAGACGAAGATCTAGACGCTTGTTTCACCTGATTTGGATAAACCAGCGAAAAGATAAACCGAAACGAAGATTAGGGCTGGAATCGCGATCGAAAATAATCGCGGAAAAACCCTGGGAAAAGAAAAACTGATGAACGGGCTAACGAGCGAACGTTCGCTGCCTGCGGCTAACGGACGAACAACAATTGTTAAAACGAACGCACGGACAAATGTCCGCTATTTAATCGAACCGAGAAAAACTGAACGAACCGATCTAAAAAAACAAAACTAGGGTTTTTAAAAAAACCGGGATTTTACCTAAAAAATGAAAAAAAACCGAACGGCTCCGGATCGGATCGGCGGCGGCGGCTCTGGCGGCTTTTGCAATGTATTTTTGTGATCAATGTGGTGACTAGCACATACATGCAATGTAGCTCTCGTGATGTTGCTGATTTCAGGGACTTAGATTTTCACTAAGTCATTTCCCTGATGTTATTTTTATGCCATGTATTCATGTTGGTACAGAGTGACCCATGCCTCTTTTGAGTATGTTCAGTAAGGATGATTTGGGAATATGATTGTGCTCTATCAATCCATGTCCTTGTTTGCATTTATGGAGTACCCTAGCATGACTCAAGCTTGCTCTACTTTTGCTATAAAATGTTCCTGGCAGATTGTTTACGTGTTAATCAATTTTGCCAAGGTTTCTGTAGTTGATCCATGCATGCTATGAGATGGTTCTTGACATGGTTAGTTTCTTGAACATGTCTTATTGCTGGTAGTATGCTTAGCTTGTCATGCAATGCCTTGTGTTGAGTGCATCGAGCTCGCAAACATGCCTACGTAACTCTGTTTTTGCCATGTCCAGTTTTCTGGTAAGTCTGAATATGTTAACGAAACTTGCTATGTTTACATGGGTGCCATCATATCTTATGATCATTTTTGGCTTATGGTCAGTAAGGGACTTTTGTTATATGCTTTTAGTAGATTCATGCCATGCCTTGCTTTTCTATGTCCTGGTCCTGTAGCATGTTGTTATCTTGCTCTAAACATTACTTCCTGATGTTAATTCCTCACATGTTATTTTCACTAAGTCTGTGATGCTGTTATCTTTTGCACTTTTGCCATGCTTGTTTGAACCTGCTATTGTGTGATTTATCCGTAGCTTAGTGTTCATCTTTTGTCAATAATCTTGAGTAGATCACTGTCATGTGCTTTCTTGCTATGTTGGAGTGCAGTAGCTTAGTTTCTTGTTGCATTCTAGATGGCATCGTGCTGTTAATCGCAGAATCGTGCCATTATTGTTTTGCTTGCCATTTGCAAACCGTGCATCCGATTCTGGTGATCTTTATATCGATTTCGATCGAAATCAACTCATATTTCCAGCAACTCTCTTGGTTTTCCAAGTTGAGGCTTGGTTTAATCTTTTCCTCCGGAGCACGCATATGCATTGCATTTTACATCCCGCATATGATGCCATGTTTTGCATCATGTTGCTTGCGCATTGCACCGTGGTTGATTGTGGTTCCTTTGCTTGTGTTCTTGCTTTGGGTAGAGCCGAGAGACGAGTTTGTGATCGAGGAACCCGTTGAGTACGCTTACGAGGATCAAGCTTATGTCAACTCGAGAACTTTGCAGGCAAGATGACCATACCCTTGAAATCACTTCTATCTTTGCTTGTTTGTTGCTCGCTCTATTGCCATGCCGCGATACCTACCACTTGCTTTATCATGTCCCCCATATTGCCATGTCAAACCTCTAACCCACCTTGTCCTAGCAAACCGTTGTTTGGCTATGTTACTGCTTTGCTCAGCCCCTGTTATTGCGTTGCTAGTTGCAGGTGAAGATTGGAGTTTGTTCCTTGTTGGAACATGTTTATTGTTGGGATATCATTATTATATCTTGTTTACTTTTATTCACCTATATACTTGGTAAAGGGTGGAAGGCTCGGCCTTTTTCCTGGTGTTTTGTTCCACTCTTGCCGCCCTAGTTTCCGTCATACCGGTGTTATGTTCCTTGATTTTGTGTTCCTTACGCGGTTGGGTTATAATGGGAACCCCTTGACAGTTCGCCTTGAATAAAACTCCTCCAGCAAGGCCCAACCTTGGTTTTACCATTTTCCACCTAAGCCTTTTTCCCTTGGGTTCCGTGGACTCAAGGGTCATCTTTATTTTAAACCCCCGGGCCAGTGCTCCTCTGAGTGTTGGTCCAAACTAGAGCCCCTTGCAGCGCCACCTCGGGGAAACTCGAGGGTTGGTTTTAGTTGTACGGATTTCTTGTCCGGTGTGCCCTAAGAACGAGATATGTGCAGCTCCTATCGGGATTTGTCGGCACTTTCGGGTGGCTTTGCTGGTTTGTTTTACCATTGTCGAAATGTCTTGTAACCGGGATTCCGAGTCTGGTCGGGTCATCCTAGGAGAAGGAATATCCTTCGTTGACCGTGAGAGCTTGTGATGGGCTAAGTTGGGACACCCCTGTGGGGTTTTGAACTTTCGAAAGTCGTGCTCGCGGTTATGGGCAGATGGGAATTTGTTAATATCCAGTTGTAGAGAACTTGAAACTTAACTTAATTAAAATGAATCAACATCGTGTTTAGCCGTGATGGTCTCTTTTCGGCGGAGACCGGGAAGAGAACACGGCCTCGTGTTATGCTTGAACATAAGTAGTTTTAGGATCACTTCTTGATCTTTGTAGCTTCTCGACCATGCTTTGCCTTATCTTCTCGCTCTCATTTGCGTATGTTAGCCACCATATATGCTAGTGCTTGCTGCAGCTCCACCCCACTACCTTTTCCTACCCATGAGCTTAAATAGTCTTGATCGCGAGGGTGTGAGATTGCTTTGTCCCCGTGACTCACAGATTACTTCCAAAACCAGATGCAGGTGTCGATGATGTCATTCTAGGGCGACCGAACTCAAGTGGGAGTTCGGCAAGGATTCAAGACATTACTATGTTTCCTTTCCAGACGATCAGTAGTGGAGCCCAGTTGGGGCGATCGGGGATCTATCACATTTGGGGTTGTCTTTATTTTGGTTCCGTAGTCGGACCTTGATTGTATTATGGATGATGTAATGCTATATTTATGTATTGTGTGAAGTGGCGATTGTAAGCCAACTCTTTATTCTCTCTCTTATTCAGTACATGGGATGTGTAAAGATTACCCCTCTTGCGACATGCCTACTATGCGATTATGCCTCTAAGTCGTGCTCTGACACGTGGGAGATATAGCCGCATCATGGGTGTTACAAGTTGGTAATCAGAGCCTTCCCCGACTTATGAGCCCCCTGCTTGATCGAATCGCTGGCATTGTTGAGTCTATAAGAATGTTTTGAGTCTTTTAGGATTATATATATCGGAGAGTAGAATTCTTTTTACTCCTCAGTCCCTTCGTCGCTCTGGTGAAGCCTCCTGACGTAGAGTTTTGACTCTTCTCTTCTCAAATTTCACTAAAAAAAATTAGGATCACGCGGGTATCTTGGAATCATTCCGATTGGTTTGTGACGAGAACATTGTTCTTGGTGCCTCCTGACATTTAGGGGTTGTGGCAGTGTCCCGGGGAGTTGAGCTCCGAGGTGTTGTCGTCACAATTTTATCGTTGCAGTTCTGGAATACCTGAGTTTCGCCGACATCGAAAATATCTTTTATGCAGTTGTTGGTGAGATAACCTCGGCGCCACCCAGTACTGGGGCGGGAGTTCGGGAGTATTTCCATAACTCGTATAACGGATGCTTTTCGAAGGTTGAGGTAAATGATTTCCGAAGGTTTCTTAGTTATGTGTTGAAGGATGGATACAGCTGGATGTAGGATTTTCTAGTTTTGGGTGAGATATTATGCTTCCCGTGTATCCCCAACACCTGATTGCATAACTGGAAAATTTCGGGAGTTTCATAGGTGGGAATTCATGTAGCTCTAGTATTTCTTCCAGCAGATATTTGGTTTGTGATTTGGTAATCCTTACCAATTATTTGTTCATGTCCATACCTTGTTGTTTTATTCATCTACCTCTATCTAAGTGGCTTCTCAATTTATGGAAGTGTGATCATTTAATTTGGAATTCATTCGTTAATTTCTGTTTGAATGTTAAGGCTATATGTTCCAATTTCGATCCATTGATTCAGCTTGAATATATGTCTGTCAAGATGCTAACGGATGTCACCCTCTTCAGGATGGCCCCTCCAACGCGTCAGAATCCAGAACCTCCGCCACCACCTCCACCTCCGGAGGCATGGCAAGCTGTGATGGCCGCCACCAACGCCAACACACAGATGCTTTTGCAAATCTTGCAAGAGCGCAACCAAGGAAATCAAGGCCATGGAAACAATCAAGTTCAGTTTGCTACCCTCAACCAGTTCCTCGCAAACCAACCGAAGTCTTTCAATAACTGGGTCAAGGCCACAGACGATGATGATTGGCTCGTGGATATCTGCAAACATTTTGAGTGTAGCAACGTTGGGCCTAAGGACTTTGTCAAGTTTGCTTCGTTCCAACTCAAAGACCAAGCTACTGAGTGGTATCAACAATACAAAGATTCCAGAGGAGGTCATGTGATTACCTGGGATGATTTCCGCCGAGACTTCAAAGCTCACCACATTCCTCAAAGTGTTGTTGAGAGTAAGCGTGAGGAGTTCCGCAATCTGAAGCAAGGCAGTATGTCTGTTTACCAATACAACATCATGTTCCAGAGGCTCGCTCGCTTTGCCAAACAAGACGTCCCTGATGAGAAGAGCATGATTTATCAATTCAGAGGTGGCCCCAGAGAAGATCTGCAACTAGCTCTCGTGCTTTTGGAGCCGAAACAGTATGATGAGTTCTACAAGATGGCACTAAAGCAAGAGGCTGCTCAGCTCAAGTGCGATGCTTCTAAGAAGAGAGTCAGGGATGCAACTCCTTCTTCTTCTTTAACTCAAGTGGTAGCTAAGCAGCAAAAGTACTGGTTGCCACCTCCTCCTCCGTTCCATCAGCCTTATCAGCAGATGAGTAAAGGTGGCAATGGATCTTCCCACCCACCCAACCCAGGCTTTCAGAAGAAAGTTTCATCTCATGCTCCAAGGTCAAGTGCTCTGTATCACCGTCCGCTCTCAGAGGTTACGTGCAACAAGTGTCAGCAGAAGGGTCACTATGCGAACAAATGCTTCAACCAGAGGCGTATTCCGCCTCCTCCTCCTGTGAGATCTGCTAGCAATGCAGTGGTCAAGCATAATCCCAAGTTTGCAAAGGTCAACATGATGAACGCAGCTCAGGCAGAGGACTCTTCAAAAGTGATCACGGGTAACCTTCATGTTAACGATATTCCTGCAAAAGTCCTTTTTGATACGAGTGCATCGCATTCTTTCATTTCAAGACCTTTTGTGGCTATGCATGATTTGGTTACTCAATTATTGCCGAGACCTCTGTCTATTGTTTCTCCGGCCCGACAAATGACTTCTCGAGTATTCGTTCCGGATGTGTCTATCAAGATGGGTGACTATAAGTTTCTGTCTTCTCCTAATGTTCTTGGTGACTCGGATATTGATCTTATTCTCGGAATGGACTGGCTTTCTAAGCACAAGGCTCAGCTTGATTGTGCTGCCAGGAAGATTCAATTGACACACTTGTCTGAGGATGTGATCGTCTTTGCCGCTCATGATGATACCATTCGACTGTTTTCTCTCAATGAGAAGGGTGAGTTGAATGCCATCTCTCAGATTCCAGTCGTTTGTGAATATCAAGACGTCTTTCCAGAAGAGCTTCCAGGAATGCCTCCTCACCGGCTAGTTGAATTCGTCATTGATCTTGAGCCTGGAACGGAACCGGTTTGCAAACGTCCTTACAAGCTTGGACCTGAAGAATTATAGGAGCTGAAGAAACAACTCGATATACAAGAGCGTATGGGTCTCATCTGACCAAGTTCTTCTCCTTGGGGTTGTGGTGTTCTTTTTGTCAAGAAGAAGGATGGCACGGACCGACTTTGTGTCGACTACCGTCCATTGAACAAGAAGACAATAAAGAACAAGTACCCACTTCCCAACATCAATGAGCTTTTCAAACAACTCAAGGGTGCTCAAGTTTTCTCCAAGCTTGACCTTCGTATGGGCTATCATCAGATTCGCATTCGTGAACAAGATATCCCCAAGACAGCATTCAGAACAAGCTATGGTTCCTACGAATACACTATCATGTCTTTCGGCCTTGTCAATGCTCCTCCAACGTTCTCTCACATGATGAACTTCATCTTCAACCCTTACACAAATGACTTCGACTTGGTGTATCTCGATGATATTTTGGTCTTTTCGAAGAACAAGGAGGATCATGCCAAGCATTTGAGATTGGTGCTGGACAAACTCAGAGAACATCAGTTCTATGCGAAGTTTTCAAAGTGTGAGTTTTGGCTCGATGAGGTTCTCTACCTTGGGCATATCATCTCCGCCAAGGGCATAGCTGTTAATCCTGAGAAGGTGTCTGCAATTGTGAATTGGGAACCGCCTCAGAATGTGAAGCAGCTCTGCAGCTTTCTTGGGCTCGAAAGCTATTGTCGAAGATTCTTTGAGAATTTCTCTAAGATCATGAAGCCTCTTTCAAACCTCCTCCAGAAGAATGTGAAGTATGTCTGGACGCCTGAATGTCACATTGCTTTCAACACCCTCAAAGAGAAGTTAGTCACAGCTCCAGTTCTGACTCCTCCTGATGAATCCAAACCATTCAAAGTTTTATGTGATGCTTCCCTGCAAGGTCTCGGTGTCGTGTTAATGCAGGAGAAGAAAGTTGTGGCCTATACGTCTCGCCAGTTGAAGCCCAACGAAAAGAACTACCCCACTCATGACCTTGAATTGGCGGCAGTTGTCCATGCTCTTTTAATATGGAGACATCTCTTCTTGGGAAGGAAAGTGGACATCTTCACTGATCATAAGAGCCTCAAGTACATCTTCACTCAGCCCAACCTCAACCTCAGGCAGACTCGTTGGGTCGAAATGATTCATGAGTATAATCCGAGTATTGAATATACTCGAGGCAAGGCCAATGTCATTGCTGACGCTTTGAGCAGGAAGGCTTATTGCAACAATTTGATTCTCAAGCCTTTCCAACCGGACCTTTGTGAAGCTTTTCGCAAACTTAATCTCCAAGTTGTTCCTCAAGGATTCCTTGCCAACCTCCAAGTCTCTCCTACTTTGGAAGATCAGATTCGTGAGGCTCAACTTCTTGATGCAATGGTGAAGAAGGTGAAGATTGGGATTGCCAAGAGCCAACCCAAGTACAAGTGTTATCGCCTTGATGACAAAGATACTCTATTCTTCGAGGATCGAATTGTTGTTCCTAAAGGTGACCTTCGTAAAGTCATTATGAACGAGGCTCACAATTCACTCCTATCTATTCATCCTGGAAGTACAAAGATGCACCATGACCTCAAGCAGTCGTATTGGTGGACTCGAATGAAGCGCGAGATTGCTCAGTTCGTGAATGAATGTGATGTCTGCAGAAGAGTGAAAGCAGAACACCAACGGCCAGCTGGTCTCCTCCAACCTCTTGCCATTCCAGAATGGAAGTTTGACCATATGGAGATGGACTTCGTGACTGGATTTCCCAAGTCCAAGTGTGGCAATGATGCTATCTTTGTTGGAAATATGCCCTAGAGGCAATAATAAAAAGATTATTATTATATTTCCTTGTTCATGATAATTGTCTTTTATTCATGCTATAATTGTGTTATCCGGAAATCGTAATACATGTGTGAATACATAGACACCAACATGTCCCTAGTAAGCCTCTAGTTGACTAGCTCGTTGATCAACAGATAGTCATGGTTTCCTGACTATGGACATTGGATGTCATTGATAACAAGATCACATCATTAGGAGAATGATGTGATGGACAAGACCCAATCCTAAACATAGCACAAGATCGTATAGTTCGTTTGCTAGAGTTTTTCCAATGTCAAGTATCTTTTCCTTAGACCATGAGATCGTGTAACTCCCGGATACCGTAGGAGTGCTTTGGGTGTACCAAACGTCACAACGTAACTGGTGACTATAAAGGTATACTACGGGTATCTCCGAAAGTGTTTGTTGGGTTGACACGGATCAAGACTGGGATTTGTCACTCCGTATGACGGAGAGGTATCTCTGGGCCCACTCGGTAATGCATCATCATAATGAGCTCAAAGTGACCAAGTGTCTGGTCACGGGATCATGCATTACGGTATGAGTAAAGTGACTTGCCGGTAACGAGATTGAACGAGGTATTGGGATACCGACGATCGAATCTCGGGCAAGTAACATACCGATTGACAAGGGGAATTGTATACGGGGTTGCTTGAATCCTCGACATCATGGTTCATCCGATGAGATCATCGAGGAGCATGTGGGAGCCAACATGGGTATCCAGATCCTGCTATTGGTTATTGACCGGAGAGTCGTCTCGGTCATGTCTACATGTCTCCCGAACCCGTAGGGTCTACACACTTAAGGTTCGGTGACGCTAGGGTTGTATGGATATGAGTATGCAGTAATCCGAAAGTTGTTCGGAGTCCCGGATGAGATCCCGGACGTCACGAGGAGTTCCTAAATGGTCCAGAGGTGAAGAATTATATATAGGAAGTGCAGTTTCGGCCATCGGGAGAGTTTCAGGGGTCAATGGTATTATACCGGGACCACCGGAAGGGTCCCGAGGGTCCACCAGGTGGGGCCACCCCTCCCCGAGGGCCCCATGGGCTGAAGTGGGGAGGGAACCAGCCCATAGTGGGCTGGTGCGCCCCCCCCCCTTGGGCCCCCCCATGCGCCTAGGGTTGGGAACCCTAGGGGAGGGGGCGCCTCCACTTGCCTTGGGGGGCACTCCTCCCCCTTGCCCCCCCCCCCTAGGAGATCCCATCTCCTAGGGCCGGCGCACCCCCCTAGGGGCCTATATAAAGGGGGGAGGGAGGGCAGCCGCACCCTGAAGTCTTGGCGCCTCCCTCTCCCCTGCTACACCTCTCCCTCTCACAGAAGAACGGCGAAGCCCTGCTGCGATGACTGCTGCATCCACCACCACGCCGTCGTGCTGCTGGATCTTCATCAACCTCTCCTTCCCCCTTGCTAGATCAAGAAGGAGGAGATGTCACGCTGACCGTACGTATGTTGAACGCGGAGGTGCCGTCCGTTCGGCGCTAGGATCTCCGGTGATTTGGATCACCACGAGTATGACTCCCTCATCCCCGTTCTTTGAACGCTTCCGCTCGCGATGTACAAAGGTATGTAGATGCATCCGATCACTCGTTGCTAGATGAACTCATAGATGGATCTTGGTGAAAACATAGAATTTTTTTTGTTTTCTGCAACGTTCCCCTTCAGTGGTATCAGAGCTAGGTCTATGCGTAGTTCTCTTTGCACGAGTAGAACACAATTTGTTGTGGGCGTAGATGTTGTCAACTTTCTTGCCGCTACTAGTCTTATTTTGCTTCTGCGGTATTGTGGGATGAAGCGGCCCGGACCAACCTTACACGTACGCTTACGTGAGACCGGTTCCACCGACTGACATGCACTAGTTGCATAAGGTGGCTGGCGGGTGTCTGTCTCTCCCACTTTAGTTGGAGCGGATTTGATGAAAGGGTCCTTATGAAGGGTAAATAGAAGTTGACAAATCACGTTGTGGCTTTAACGTAGGTGAGAAAACGTTCTTGCTAGAACCCTCTTGCAGCCACGTAAAACTTGCAACAACAATTAGAGGACGTCTAACTTGTTTTTGCAGCAAGTGTTTTGTGATGTGATATGGCCAAAGTTGTGATGAATGATGAATGATATATGTGATGTATGAGATCATGTTCTTGTAATAGGAATCACGACTTGCATGTCGATGAGTATGACAACCGGCAGGAGCCATAGGAGTTGTCTTTATTTTTTGTATGACCTGCGTGTCATTGAGAAACGCCATGTAAATTACTTTACTTTATTGCTAAACATGTTAGCCATAGTAGTAGAAGTAATAGTTGGCGAGAAACTTCATGGAGACACGATGATGGAGATCATGATGATGGAGATCATGGTGTCATGCCGGTGACAAGATGATCATGGAGCCCCAAGATGGAGATCACAGGAGCTATATGATATTGGCCATATCATGTCACTATTATTTGATTGCATGAGATGTTTATCATGTTTTTGCATCTTGTTTACTTAGAACGACGGTAGTAAATAAGATGATCCCTCATAATAATTTCAAGAAAGTGTTTCCCCTAACTGTGCGCCGTTGCGACAGTTCCTTGTTTCGAAGCACCACGTGATGATCAGGTGTGATAGATTCCAACGTTCACATACAACGGGTGTAAGACAGATTTACACATGCAAACACTTAGGTTGACTTGACGAGCCTAGCATGTACAGACATGGCCTCGGAACACAGAAGACCGAAAGGTCGAGCATGAGTCATATAGAAGATACGATCAACATGAAGATGTTCACCGATGTTGACTAGTCCGTCTCACATGATGATCGGACACGGCCTAGTCAACTCGGATCATGTTATACTTAGATGACTGGAGGGATGTCTATCTAAATGGGAGTTCATTGAATAATTTGATTAGATGAACTTAATTATCATGAACTTAGTCTAAAATCTTTACAATATGTCTTGTAGATCAAATGGCAACGTTGTCCTCAACTTCAATGCGTTCCTAGAGAAAACCAAGCTGAAAGACGATGGCAGCAACTATACGGACTGGGTGTAGAACCTGAGGATCATCCTCATAGCTGCCAACAAAGATTATGTCCTACAAGCACCGCTAGGTGACGCACCCGTCCCACAGAACCAAGACATTATGAACGCTTGGCAGACACGTGCTGATGATTACTCCCTCGTTCAGTGTGGCGTGCTTTACAGCTTAGAACCAGGGCTCCAAAAGCGTTTTGAGCGACACGGAGCATATGAGATGTTCGAAGAGCTGAAAATGGTTTTCCAAGATCATGCCCGGGTCGAGAGATATGAAGTCTCCGACAAGTTCTTCAGCTGTAAGATGGAGGAAAATAGTTCTGTCAGTGAGCACATACTCACAATGTCTGGGTTACATAACCGCTTGACTCAGCTGGGAGTTAATCTCCCGAATGATGCAGTCATTGACAGAATCCTTCAGTCGCTTCCACCAAGCTACAAGAGCTTTGTGATGAACTTCAATATGCAGGGGATGGAAAAGACCATTCCTGAAGTATTTGCAATGCTGAAATCAGCAGAGGTAGAAGTCAAAAAGGAACATCAAGTGTTGATGGTGAATAAAACCACTAAGTTCAAGAAAGGCAAGGGTAAGAAGAACTTCAAGAAGGACGGCAAGGGAGTTGCCGCGCCCGGTAAGCAAGCTGCCGGGAAGAAGCCAAAGAATGGACCCAAGCCCAAGACTGAGTGTTTTTTTGCAAGGGAAGTGGTCACTAGAAGCGGAACTGCCCCAAATACTTAGCGGACAAGAAGGCCGGCATCACGAAAGGTATATGTGATATACATGTAATTGATGTGTACCTTACCAATACTCGTAGTAGCTCCTGGGTATTTGATACCGGTGCGGTTGCTCACATTTGTAACTCAAAGCAGGAGTTGCGGAATAAGCGTAGACTGGCGAAGGACGAGGTGACGATGCGCGTCAGGAGTGGTTCCAAGGTCGATGTGATCGCCGTCGGCACGCTACCTCTACATTTACCTACGGGATTAGTTTTAACCTCAATAATTGTTATTTAGTGCCAGCTTTGAGCATGAACATTGTATCAGGATCTCGTTTAATATGAGATGGCTACTCATTTAAATCCGAGAATAATGGTTGTTCTATTTATATGAGAGATATGTTTTATGGTCATGCTCCGATGGTGAATGGTTTATTCTTAATGAATCTCGAGCGTAATGCTACACATGTTCATAGTGTGAATACCAAAAGATGTAAGGTTGATAATGATAGTCCCACATACTTGTGGCACTGCCGCCTTGGTCACATAGGTGTCAAACGCATGAAGAAGCTCCATGCAGATGGACTTTTAGAGTGTCTTGATTATGAATCATTTGACACATGCGAACCATGCCTCATGGGTAAAATGACCAAGACTCCGTTCTCAGGAACAATGGAGCGAGCAACCAACTTATTGGAAATCATACATACTGATGTGTGCGGTCCAATGAGCGTTGAGGCTCGCGGTGGCTATCGTTATGTTCTCACCCTCACTGATGACTTGAGTAGATATGGGTATGTCTACTTAATGAAACATAAGTCTGAGACCTTTGAAAAGTTCAAGGAATTTTAGAGTGAGGTTGAGAATCAACATGACAGGAAAATCAAGTTCTTGCGATCAGATCGTGGGGGAGAATACTTGAGTCACGAATTTGGCACACACTTAAGAAAATGTGGAATAGTTTCACAACTGACGCCACCTGGAACACCTCAGCGTAATGGTGTGTCCGAACGTCGTAATCGCACTCTATTAGATATGGTGCGATCTATGATGTCTCTTACCGATTTACCGCTATCATTTTGGGGCTATGCTTTAGAGACTGCCACATTCACTTTAAATAGGGCACCGTCGAAATCCGTTGAGATGACACCGTATGAATTATGGTTTGGGAAGAAACCTAAGCTGTCATTTCTAAAAGTTTGGGGATGTGATGCTTATGTCAAGAAACTTCAACCTAAAAAGCTCGAACCCAAGTCGAAAAAATGTGTCTTCATATGATACCCTAAAGAAACTATTGGGTATACCTTCTACCTCAGATCCGAAGGCAAGATCTTTGTTGCCAAGAATGGATCCTTTCTAGAGAAGGAGTTTCTCTCGAAAGAAGTAAGTGGGAGGAAAGTAGAGCTTGATGAAGTACTGCCTCTTGAAGCAGAGAGTAGCGCAGCTCAGGAAAATGTTCCTGTGGTGCCTGCACCAATTAGAGAGGAAGTTAATGATGATGATCAAGATACTTCTGATCAAGCTCCTACTGAACTTCGAAGGTCCACAAGGACACGTTCCGCACAAGAGTGGTACGGCAACCCTGTCTTGGAAATCATGTTGTTAGACAATGGTGAACATTCGAACTATGAAGAAGCGATGGCGGGACCGGATTCCGACAAATGGCTGGAAGCCATGAAATCCGAGATAGGATCCATGTATGAAAACGAAGTATGGACTTTGACTGACTTGCGTGATGATCGGCGAGCCATAGAAAATAAATGGATCCTTAAGAGGAAGACAGACGCGGATGGTAATGTGACCATCTATAAAGCTCGGCTTGTCGCTAAGGGTTATCGACAAGTTCAAGGGGTTGACTACGATGAGACTTTCTCACCTATAGCGAACCTGAAATCCGTCCGAATCATGTTAGCAATTGCCGCATTCTATGATTATGAGATATGGCAAATGGACGTCAAAACGGCATTCCTTAATGGTTTCCTTAAGGAAGAATTGTATATGATGCAGCCGGAAGGTTTTGTCGATCCTAAGAATGCTGACAAGGTGTGCAAGCTCCAACGCTCGATTTATGGGCTCGTGCAAGCATCTAGGAGTTGGAACATTCGCTTTGATGAGATGATCAAAGCATTTGGGTTTATGTAGACTTATGGAGAAGCCTGCGTTTACAAGAAAGTGAGTGGGAGCTCTGTAGCATTTCTCATATTATATGTAGATGACATACTTTTGATGGGAAATGATATAGAGCTTTTGGACAGCATTAAGGCCTACTTGAATAAGAGTTTTTCAATGGAGGACCTTGCAGAAGCTGCTTATATATTAGGCATTAAGATCTATAGAGATAGATCAAGACGCCTCATAGGTCTTTCACAAAGCACATACGTTGATAAGATATTGAAGAAATTCAATATGGATCAGTCTAAGAAGGGGTTCTTGCCTGTGTTGCAAGGTGTGAAATTGAGCTCAGCTCAATGTCCGACCACGGCAGAAGATATAGAAGAGATGAGTGTCATCCCCTATGCCTCAGCCATAGGGTCTATTATGTATGCCATGTTGTGTACCAGACCTGATGTAAACCTTGCCGTAAGTTTGGTAGGTAGGTACCAAAGTAATCCTGGCAAGGAACACTGGACAGCGATCAAGAATATCCTGAAGTACCTGCAAAGGACTAAGGAAATGTTTCTCGTTTATGGAGGTGACGAAGAGCTCGTCGTAAAGAGTTACGTCGATGCTAGCTTCAACACAGATCTGGATGACTCTAAGTCACAAACCGGATACGTGTATATTTTGAATGGTGGGGCAGTAAGCTGGTGCAGTTGCAAGCAGAGCGTCATGGCGGGATCTACATGTGAAGCAGAGTACATGGAAGCCTCGGAGGCAGCGCATGAAGCAATTTGGGTGAAGGAGTTCATCACCGACCTAGGAGTCATACCCAATGCGTCGGGGCCGATCAAACTCTTCTGTGACAACACTGGAGCTATTGCATTTGCCAAGGAGCCCAGATTTCACAAGAAGATCAGGCACATCAAGCGTCGCTTCAACTCCATTCGTGAAAATGTTCAAGATGGAGACATAGATATTTGTAAAGTACATACGGACCTGAATGTAGCAGATCCGTTGACTAAACCTCTCCCTAGAGCAAAACATGATCAACACTAGAATTCCATGGGTGTTCGATTCATCACAATGTAACTAGATTATTGACTCTAGTGCAAGTGGGAGACTGTTGGAAATATGCCCTAGAGGCAATAATAAAAGGATTGTTATTATATTTCCTTGTTCATGATAATTGTCTTTTATTCATGCTATAATTGTGTTATCCGGAAATCGCAATACATGTGTGAATACATAGACACCAACATGTCCCTAGTAAGCCTCTAGTTGACTAGCTCGTTGATCAACATATAGTCATGGTTTCCTGACTATGGACATTGGATGTCATTGATAACGAGATCACATCATTAGGAGAATGATGTGATGGACAAGACCCAATCCTAAACATTGCACAAGATCGTATAGTTCGTTTGCTAGAGTTTTTCCAATGTCAAGTATCTTTTCCTTAGACCATGAGATCGTGTAACTCCCGGATACCGTAGGAGTGCTTTGGGTGTACCAACCGTCACAACGTAACTGGGTGACTATAAAGGTATGCTACGGGTATCTCCGAAAGTGTTTGTTGGGTTGACACGGATCAAGACTGGGATTTGTCACTCCGTATGACGGAGAGGTATCTCTGGGCCCACTCAGTAATGCATCATCATAATGAGCTCAAAGTGACCAAGTGTCTGGTCATGGGATCATGCATTACGGTACGAGTAAAGTGACTTGCTGGTAACGAGATTGAACGAGGTATTGGGATACCGACGATCGAATCTCGGGCAAGTAACATACCGATTGACAAAGGGAATTGTATACGGGGTTGCTTGAATCCTCGACATCGTGGTTCATCTGATGAGATCATCGAGGAGCATGTGGGAGCCAACATGGGTATCTAGATCCCGCTGTTGGTTATTGATCGGAGAGTCGTCTCGGTCATGTCTACATGTCTCCCGAACCCGTAGGGTCTACACACTTAAGGTTCGGTGACGCTAGGGTTGTATGGATATGAGTATGCAGTAATCCGAAAGTTGTTCGGAGTCCCGGATGAGATCCCGGACGTCACGAGGAGTTCCGTAATGGTCCGGAGGTGAAGAATTATATATAGGAAGTGCAGTTTCGGCCATCGGGAGAGTTTCGGGGGTCAACGGTTTTGTACCGGGACCACCGGAAGGGTCCCGAGGGTCCACCGGGTGGGGGCACCCATCCCAGAGGGCCCCATGGGCTGAAGTGGGGAGGGAACCAGCCCATAGTGGGCTGGTGCGCCCCCCCCTTGGGCCCCCCCATGCGCCTAAGGTTGGAAACCCTAGGGGAGGGGGCGCCTCCACTTGCCTTGGGGGGCACTCCTCCCCCTTGGCCGCCGCCCCCCCTAGGAGATCCCATCTCCTAGGGCTGGCGCACCCCCCTAGGGGCCTATATAAAGGGGGGAGGGAGGGCAGCCGCACCCTGAAGTCTTGGCGCCTCCCTCTCCCCTACTACACCTCTCCCTCTCGCAGAAGAACGGTGAAGCCCTGTTGCGGTGACTGCTGCATCCACCACCACGCCGTCGTGCTGCTGGATCTTCATCAACCTCTCCTTCCCCCTTGCTGGATCAAGAAGGAGGAGACGTCACGCTGACCGTACATGTGTTGAACGCGGAGGTGTCGTCCGTTCGGCGCTAGGATCTCCGGTGATTTGGATCACGACGAGTACGACTCCCTCATCCCCGTTCTTTGAATGCTTCCGCTCGCGATCTATAAAGGTATGTAGATGCATCCGATCACTCATTGCTAGATGAACTCATAGATGGATCTTGGTGAAAACATATAATTTGTTTTTGTTTTCTGTAACGTTCCCCAACAATCTTCGTCGTCATCGACAAGCTCACTAAAGTGGCTCATTTTCTTCCTATCAAATAATCTATCGCAGTAGCTCAGTTTGGCAGAGCTATATACCTCCAGGATTGTCTCTTTGCACGGCATTCTGTGGTTGATATCTTCAGATCATGGAAGCATCTTTACTTCTAAGTTCTGGGATTCCTTTTAGAAGGCTATGAGCACCAGCGTTCGCTTCAGCACAGCCTTTCATCCTCAAACTAGTGGACAAGTCGAGCGAGTAAATCAAATTCTTGAAGATATGCTCAGGGCTTGTGTCATTTCTTTCGGTATGAAGTGGGAAGATTGTCTTCTGTATGCCGAGTTCTCCTACAACAACAGCTTCCAAGCGAGTTTGAGCAAGCCCCATTCGAGATTCTCTATGGTAGAAAGTGTTGTACTCCTCTTAATTGGTCAGAGACTGGTGAACGCCAACTTCTTGGCAATGACTTGATCACAGAGGCTGAAGAAATGTGCAAAGTCATTCGTGAAAATCTCAAAGCCGCGCAATCGTGCCAGAAGAGTTACTATGATAGCAAGCATCGTGCCTTGGCTTTCGAGATTGGAGACCATGTCTACCTCCGCGTCTCTCCAATGAAAGGTACTCGTTGCTTCGGTATCAAAGGGAAGCTTGCCCCTAGATACATGCGTACTTTCAAGATCATTGGCAAAAGAGGCGACTTCGCCTATCAACTTGAGCTTCCATCCAACTTTGCAAACGTGCACGACATGTTTCACGTGTCTCAGCTTCGCAAGTGCTTCAAGACACCGGACCGCACCATCAGCTTCGAAGAGATTGATCTCCAAGAAGACATGTCTTATCATGAGCATCATGTTGCTATTCTTGAAGAAACTAAGTGCAAGACTCGCAACAAGTCTATCAAATTCCTAAAAGTGAAGTGGTCACACCATTCCGACCGAGAGGCCACCTGGGAACGCGAGCACCACCTCCGTTCCGAATATCCGGAGTTTTTCCAGTCCTAGATATCGGGACGAGATCCTTTCATAGTGGTGGAGTGTTGTAATGCCCCGTATGTAACTTGCCATATTTGTATTCCAACTCTTGCCATTTTTGGCTCTAATTTATGATATTCCCTCGTGGTTGGGTTTGTCTTTGTTTTTGCATTTTGTCCATGTCATGCATCTCATATCATGTCATCATGTGCATCGCATTTGCATACGTGTTCGTCTCATGCATCCGAGCATTTTACCCGTTGTCCGTTTTGCGATCCGACACTCCTATTTCCTCCGGAGCCCCCCTTTTGCCTCTTTTCGTGTGCGGGTGTTAAACATGCTCGGATTGGACCAAGATTTCCCAAGCAGCCTTGTTACACCACCAGTAGACCGCCTGTCAAGTTTTGTGCCATTTGAAGTTCGTTCGATACTCCAACGGTTAACCGAGGAACCGTAAAGGCCTCGTGTGTGTTGCAGCCCAACACCCCTCCAAAGTGGCCCAAAACCCATCCAAAACCCCTCCATCCTCTCGGCCGTTCGATCATGATCGCGTGGCCGAAAACCGCACCTCATTTGGACTCTCCTAGCTCCCTCTACCTATAAATATGTGCGTCTCCCCGAAAATCCAGATCCCGGAACCCTAGCCCCGCTCCTCCGCACCGCCGGACCCGTCTACGTCCGACGAACGCGTCCGCCCACTGCCGCCCGGCCAATCATGCGCTTCCATGTGCCCCCGCGCCACACCGCGCCGCCGTCCCGCCCGGGCCCGAGGCCGGCCCCCGCGGCCCGCCTCTCCGCCGCCGCCGCCCGCGGGAGCGCGCCCGA
>NC_041384.1:402409186-402522080 GCF_002162155.2 Triticum dicoccoides | reverse complement strand
CCGGCTGCCGCCGAGCATCCGCAGTGGGACGCCGCTGCCGCGCCTCCCCACGACTCCGGCGACCTTCTCTGGCCTCGTCCTTCAGCTCTGGCCGCTGTTCCCCGTCGTCTACAGTGAACTCCGGCAAACTTCGTAAACTGCGCCCGAATCTGGATCTGGAATTTAGGGTTGACCCGATTTTGCCCCAAGTCCTTTTTATTTTTGCATTTTTTCTAGCACTATTCATGATGCCATATCTCTGCATCTGTAGCTCCGTTTTGGGCTTGTAATATACCAAAATGTTCATCATGATTCCCTCTTCATTTTGTTCCACTGCACCATGCTTGTTTGAGTCCATCTTGATGCCTAAAATGTTGTTGCAAGAGTGCTATAAAATGTTAGTTCCTGATACTTATCAGATTATGAGCATTTGTCATTTTTGCCATGATTATTGTGTGCTTCCTATGGACTTGAGCTCTACATGTGTTTTGGGCTATGACCATGCCATCTTTACAGGGGTGTATGCCATGTATTTTTGTGATCAATGTGGTAACTAGCACATGCATGCAAAGTAGCTCTCGTGATGTTGCTGATTTCAGGGACTTAGATTTTCACTAAGTCATTTTCCTGATGTTATTTTTATGCCATGTATTCATGTTGATACAGAGTGACCCATGCCTCTTTTGACTGTGTTTAGTAAGGATGATTTGGGCATATGATTGTGTTCTATCCATCCATGTCCTTGTTTGCATTTATGGAGTACCCTAGCATGACTAAATCTTGCTCTACTTTTGCTATAAAATGTTCCTGGCAGATTGTTTACGTGTTAATCAATTTTGCCAAGGTTGTTGTAGTTGATCGATGCATGCTATGAGATGGTTCTTGCCATGGTTAGTTTCTTGAACATGTCTTCTTGCTGGTAGTATGCTTAGCTTGTCATGCAATGCCTTGTGTTGAGTGCATCGAGCTCGCAAACATGCCTACGTAACTCTGGTTTTGCCATATCCAGTTTTCTGCCAAGTCTAAATCTGTTAACGAAACTTGCTATGTTTACATGGGTGCCATCATATCTTATGATCCTTTTTGGCTTATGGTTTGTAAGGGACTTTTGTTATATGCTTTGAGTAGATTCATGCCATGCCTTTCTTTGCTATGTCCTGGTCCTGTAGCATGTTGTTATCTTGCTCTAAACATTGCTTCCTGATGTTAATTCCTGACATGTTATTTTCACTAAGTCTGTGATGATGTAATCTTTTGCACTTTTGCCATGCTTGTTTGAACCTGCTATTGTGTGATTTAGCCGTAGCTTAGTGTAACATCCCAAATTTTCAATTTGGAATGTTATACATTAGATCATCATGCATATCATATTTTATTTTGCTTTTGGTTTTGATCGTAGAAAATCCTAAGCAACTCAAGGACCCACGGAGAGAGTTGGGGATTTCGTTATTTACATATTTGAGTTTTCTCAAATTTTGTAAACAGGATCATTTGATTTTATTTATTTTATCATCAATTATTTCTATTACAAAAATATGAGAGAGGGAATAAAATGACTTTCCCAAAATATAGAAATATTGAGGATTTAATAAAAAATCAATTAAGATTTATTTCGGAGTTTTTCGGTATTTTATTTGAATTTAGGAAAAATGCATGTTTTTCAAAATTGCATTTAGGGCCCAAATAAATGTTCACTTTTTCGGGCTTGATTTTAGAAGCCCGTGAAAATTTATTTCGGGATTTTTGGAGTCCGTTTAGTATTTCTTCTTATTTTTCTTCCGAGAGGAATTATTAAAAAAATGCGGAACCGACTATGGGCCGTACTCGGCCAGGACACCGCTGGCCGAGGCCTTTATAAGGCGCGCCCGAGGCCCGAGCCGAGCTAGCCCACCACCGCCGCCCTAACCCTAGCGCGACCCGCCGCCAGCCACTGCCGCCGCTGGAGCCGCGCATCGCCCGAGGTTCGCCGCTGCCTCGACTTCCATGCCGTTCTTTAAAAAAAATCCGTTTGCCGTTTTTCTTTTTTCGTCGGATTTTCCGCGGTTATTTTCTGATCGCGATTTCTGATCCGATTTTCATTTTAGTATAACTTTTCGCTCGTTTATCGGAATCAGGCGATTCAAGCGCCTGGAGTTTCGTCTCGAAACCCTTTTCCAAATAATCAACTTAAACAAGTTTTTGCTACTATAAAATTTTGACTTAGATCCAGATTACTAGAACGAAGTTGTTTTCTTCCGCCGTTTGTTTTCTTTTGTTTCGTTCGATTTGATTCTTTTTGCAAACCAGGGTTCTTAAGTTGAACTTTCTGGTTAGATCTTCTATTTGAGTTTTACCCGTGCATTAGATGAGTACTTATTGTATGCTTGTTTGTTTGTCTGTGATAGAATACCCGGAGTGCGCCGCCTGTTACTTTGAATCTCTAGGTTTCGCGGATCATCAGCAAGGCAAGTAACACTTTGATCATACCTTTTCTACAACCCAGTTTTATTGCATTAGATCAACCCTCACACATTGCATGATTAGGATCTAAATAAATTGTGGGATGGGAAGTAGATGAGGTAGTACGTATTACCTGTTTATTATCAAACATTTGGGAGTTACTTCTACGTTTGCTTATTATGCCATGCTATGCTAGTAGACGTGGATTGGGTGAGTGATATCCATGACAGATGTGAGATTGTTAATTAATGGTTTATCTAAGGTGGCAACCTAAACACACATCTGGGTGGATTGAGGCACCTGGGGATTCCAGGACTTGCCTGTTTTTATTTTGGACCGCCACCCAGGCTCAAAGGGATCATGAGATTATTCATACTAGAAACTTCCGTGTGCAGCCACATGCCATTATGGGCTCTGGCATAGTTGACTAGGTTGTGCGAACTCTTACAGTGGTAGACTAGCAGATGTAGGGGATGTAGGTGGTACGATCTACCCGATCGTAAGGTGCTAGCGCTTCTGAAAGACTATGTCTCGGTCATCCGTTTCTCAAACACCATGTAGTGCAAGAAATCCAACGGAGGCGATCGAGTCTTGTGGGGAAAAGTGCACAAACCTCTGCAGAGTGTAACAAACTAATCATGATTAGCCGTGTCCCCGGTTATGGACATCTTGAGTATCTAGTACTTGGATTATCATGTGAATCTCAACATGTTACTCTAAACTTAATTTTGTTGGGTTAATGATGTTACTTAATTGGGATTGAGGATGCTGTCAACCATTCTCAATGTTTAACAACCACCATGATAGTAATTAATTTCATTCCTTTGAAGTAGGGAAAAATTGGCTTTACGCAAAAACAGTAACCATAGAGCTTTCCACCAGCCAAATATGCATATAGTATAGCTGTTGCATTCCATTACTCTCTATGTGTTACCTTGCCAGCATATTCCATGTGCTGACCCGTTTTCGGGCTGCAACATTAATGTTGCAGACTTTTCAGACGACGATTAAGGAGTTTTAGGTCGTGGTTCTATACTCAGTGATGCCGTTGGAGTTGATGGACTCACTTATCTTCCAAGCCTTCCGCCGTTATCGTTATTAGATGGCCTTAAGCCATATTTATTGTAATAAGTTCTCTTTTGAGACACTCGATGTAATAAGTGTGTGATTGCTACTCTGCTATAAATCCTCCGAGTACTGTGTGGTGTCAGCATACTGATCCAGGGATGACACCGGAGCACAGAGATCAGACTGTTTGAGGTCTAGTCGCTACAGAGATGGTATCAGAGTACACGCTGACTGTAGGACACGACCACTAAGCTAAAGACCTAGATCACTACTCACTCTCTTCTCTTCTGACTTCTCATCTTTTCTACTCTTTAGGATGGCGGTTGCAAGAAACAAGTTCACCCAACCAGGTGAAGATACACCCTTTGGACGCCACTTGAAGGAAGTCACTAGATACCTGAACATAGGAGTACCAAGCTTCATGGGAACCTACAAGGCCACATTACCTGAAGAAGAGCGATGGATGATTCAAGTTCAAGTTCCAGGAAGGACGTTCATGCCAGTCACTGAGCCCATAGAGTTTTCTTTTGATGCACCAACTTGGAGTCTAGGAAAGAGTATGGCAGCTCACATCACCATGGGACGCATTGGAGAAGTCTACCGCAAGGATCTCAAGGATACTATCTACCAAATTTGTGGGTGCCGAGATGAACACTGGGAGATGATCAGCACCAGGAAAGATAGATCAATTGCAGCGTTTATTCAGGAGTTAAACCAGCACATTCGATGACAGGAGAATCAGATGTGCGCCGACATGATAGATCTGAAGAAGGCTAAGACTAGAATCAAGGAACTGGAGGAAGAACTCAAGGCTACATGCGAAGATTATGAAGAAGAAATTGAAGTATTGGTGGATAAGAATGCCGACCTAACTATGAAGCTAGCAGTATTTATGGGAGGCCCGACACCAGTAGATGAAGACGAAGAACCCAAGGAGATTAGCCCGGAAGACTACATCATCATCGACGGCACCGACTCGGAACAAGATAGTAGCAATGATGACTATGTTGATGAAGCAGGAGTAGATATCATGGAGTCTACAACCGTAGAATATTTCTAGTAGACCACCTCATCAGTAGTAGTAGTCCACCATGTAAATATAGTAGTCCGAGCACTTTGCGATAGTTAGATCGATTGTATGCCTTTGTTTGATTGAATGAAGTGAATTGTTTGCTTTTGCCTCATGTGCATATGGGTAGTGTTTTCTCTTTAGACCCCCTCTATTCTTATATCTCATCTTTTCTAAACCCTCAGATGCCTCCGAGACGTGACCCCGGATTTGCCTTTCCGCCGGAGCTCAGTCAGTTGATCCAGCAGCAGAACACCTTGATGCAGTTGCTAGTTCAGAATCAGAATCAGGGGAACAACAACAACAACAACCCACCGCCACCACCTGTTGACCACTTAGCCCGTTTTCTTAGGCTGAATCTGCCGGTGTTTTCCAGTAGCACCGAGCCGATAGTAGCAGATGATTGGCTCTGCAAGATAGCTAGGGAGTTGACCACAGCAGGATGCACAGATGCGGAGAAGGTGAAGTTTGCCGCACATCAGTTAGAAGGACCCGCAGCATCCTGGTGGGAGAATTTCACAGCCACCTTCCCAGTCGACACTGTCACATGGGACCAGTTTCAGCAGGCTTTTCGTACTGCCCATGTTTCAGCAGGAGCAATGGCCATGAAGAAGCGTGAGTTTTGTAACTTGCGCCAAGGAGGACGGATAGTTGGCCAGTATGTGGAGGATTTTAGTAAGCTAGCACGTTATGCCCCAGATGACGTTGCTACGGATGCAGCTAAGCAGGATAAGTTCCTGGAAGGACTGAATGATGAGTTGAGTATGCAGTTGATGGTACCCACCTTCAACAACTACCAGGAGTTGGTAGATCGTGCTCTTATGATTGAAGGGAAGAAGCAGCAAATTGAGAACCGCAAGAGGAAGTATGGACAAGGAAAGTATAATTTAGGAGCTCAGCAGAAGCCACATTTTACCCCTAGACCGGGAGGACATTTTCAGCATACCCATGGAGTAGGTAGCTCGCACAATCACAATGGCACCAAGAATGGTAATGGGAATGGAGGAAGCAATGGACAGAACCGCAACACCCCATCAACCCCAGCCAAGAAGGACTTGAGCCACGTCACTTGCTATAAGTGTTCGAAGCCAGGACATTATGCAAATGACTGTCCTGAGGGACAAAATGGCAATGGAAGCTCTGGAAAGAAGCCGAACCCTTTCAACAGGGGATAGGTGAACCACGTTAGCGTGGAGGAGGTTGAAGCTCAGCCCGATGCAGTAATAGGTAAGTTTTTGGTTAAGTCATTTACTGCACTCGTTCTTTTTGATACTGGTGCATCGCATTCATACATATCAAGGGGATTTGTGGATAAGTATAACCTACCAACCCAAGCCCTTAGGTCACCCATGTTAGTAACCTCGCCAGGAGCAGAGTATATGGCTAGACTATGGTGTGATCGGTTACCATTAAGGATTGGTAACTATGTTTTTCCCTCAGACCTAATAGTATTGGAATCCCAAGGATTGGATGTGATATTAGGCATGGATTGGTTATCAAAGTATGAAGGGAATATTGAGTGTGCTAGTAAGACAATTTTGCTTACCACACCAGAAGGGAGAAGGATCAAGTACGTATCCCGGCATGTACCAAAGAGGACCCAAGTAAATTGCCTAACAGGAGTTGTGCAGGAGGAAGTACCAGTGGTAAAGGATTTTCCTGATGTATTTCCCGAAGAGTTGCCAGGCATGCCACCGGATAGAGACATTGAGTTTTTGATCGAGCTTTTGCCAGGCACTGGGCCAATATCGAAGAGACCATATAGGATGCCAGCAAAGGATTTGGTGGAAATTAAGAAGCAGATTAAGTAGTTACTGGATAAAGGTTACATTCGCCCAAGTTCTTCGCCTTGGGGATCACCAGTACTTATAGTGGAGAAGAAGGATGGATCATTAAGGATGGTTGTTGATTATCGTGGATTGAATGAAGTAACAATCAAAAACAAGTACCCTCTACCAATGATAAATGATCTGTTTGATCGATTGCAAGGAGCTAAAGTGTTTTCCAAGATCGATTTACGATCAAGGTACCATCAGTTGAAGATTCGAGAGCAGGACATACCTAAGACAGCTTTTACCACCAGGTATGGGTTGTGTGAGTATACCGTTATGTCATTTGGTCTGACTAACGCGCCTGCCTATTTTATGAACATGATGAACAAAGTGTTTATGGAGTTTTTGGATAAGTTCGTCGTAGTGTTCATTGATGATATCCTGGTATATTTCGAAGAAGGAAGAGGAGCATAAGGAGCATTTGCATTTGGCACTTGGAAAGCTCAGAGAACACCAATTATATGCCAAGTTCAGCAAATGTGAGTTTTGGTTGAAGGAAGTAGGATTCCTCGGACATGTTATATCCGGAGAAGGCATAGCAGTAGATCCCGCTAAAGTTGAAACCGTGACCAAGTGGGAAGCCCCAACAACAGTTGGAGAGATCCGGAGTTTTCTTGGACTCGCAGGATACTACCGGAGATTTATTGAGAACTTCTCAAAGATTGCGAAGCCTATGACGGAGTTGCTGAAGAAGGATACTAAGTTCAAATGGACTGAGGAGTGTGAGGCTAGTTTCCAGGAGTTGAAGAAACGCTTGGTTACCTCACCGGTGTTGATTTTGCCAGATCAGACCAAGGATTATGAGGTGTATTGCGACGCTTCACGTCGAGGACTTGGAGCAGTGCTTATGCAGGATGGAAGAGTTGTTTCATATGCTTCACGACAACTGAAGCCTCACGAATTGAATTACGCCACGCATGATTTGGAGTTAGCAGCCGTAGTGCATGCCTTGAAGACATGGAGACATTTCCTCATTGGAAATCATTGTGAGGTGTACACGGATCACAAGAGTTTGAAGTACATTTTCATGCAGAAGGAGTTGAACCTCAGACAAAGGAGATGGTTGGAGCTCATCAAGGATTATGATATGAGATTGCATTACCATCCCGGAAAGGCTAATGTAGTAGCTGATGCATTAAGCCGCAAGAGCCATGTCAATACGTTAATGACGGGAGAAATGCCCAAGGAGTTAGCAGAGGATCTTCGTGAGCTATGTTTGGAGATAGTTCCGAGAGGCTATGTGGCAGCATTGGAAATTCAGTCAACTTTGATGGACAGAATCAGGGAAGCTCAGAAAACTGACAAGGAGATTGCTTCCATAAAGGAGAAAATGAAAGGAGGAAAAGCTAAAGGATTTCGTGAGGATGAGCACGACACCCTATGGTTTGAAGACCATGTTTATATACCCAATGACCCGGGGATCAGAAAGTTGATTCTGCAAGAGGCACATGATTCACCGTATTCGATTCACCCAGGAAATACTAAGATGCATTTGGATTTGAAGGATATTTTCTGGTGGACCGGAATGAAGAAGGATATTGCGGAGTATGTAGCAGTTTGTGACGTATGTCAGAGAGTAAAGGCAGAGCATCAGAAGCCAGCAGGATTGTTGCAACCATTGCCGATACCCGAATGGAAGTGGGATAAGCTAGGCATGGATTTTATCACGGGATTACCAAGGACTCATTCAGGCTATGACTCGATTTGGGTTGTAGTTGATCGATTGACGAAGGTAGCTCATTTCATCCCAGTAAAGACCACCTACACCAGTGCTAAGTTGGCAAAGATATACATGACCAGGATCGTATGTTTACATGGAGTTCCGAGGAGCATCGTATCAGATAGAGGAACCCAGTTTACCTCAAAGGTCTGGAAGCAGTTGCATGAGACTTTGGGTACTAGGCTAGAATTTAGTACAGCTTTTCATCCACAGACAGATGGACAGACCGAGAGAGTCAATCAGATTTTGGAGGACATGCTGAGAGTCTGTGCGCTAGATTATGGATCTAGTTGGGACGATAATTTACCATATGCAGAGTTCTCTTACAATAATAGCTATCAGACCAGTTTGAAGATGGCCCCTTTCGAAGCTCTGTACAGAAGGAGGTGCAGGACACCGTTGTCATGGGACGAAGTTGGAGACCGCCAGTTGTTTGGACCAGATCTGATTAAAGAGTCTGAACAGAAGGTGAAGTTGATTCGCGATAGGCTCAAGGTAGCCCAGTCCAGGCAGAAGAGCTACGCAGATTCTAAACGCAAGGAGACAGTTTACGAAGTCGGAGACAGAGCTTATCTTCGAGTATCCCCACTTCGAGGGATTAAGCGCTTTGGAGTTAAGGGGAAGTTAGCGCCATGATTTGTAGGGCCATATCAAGTTTTGGAGCGTATGGGAGAAGTGGCCTACAAGTTGGAATTGCCCGAAGGATTGTCAGGAGTGCATGATGTTTTCCATGTTTCTCAGCTGAAGAAGTGTCACGCGGAGATGGCCGACATACCTTTGAGAGACACAGTGCCATTAGAAGCAATTCAATTGGATAACAATTTGACCTATGAAGAGAAACCAGTCAAGATCCTCGAGGTTGCCAGTCGAGTCACTCGCAGCAAGGTTATCAAGTTTTGCAAAGTTCAGTGGAGCCACCACACGGAGGATGAAGCCACCTGGGAGCGAGAGGAAGATTTGCTCAAGGACCACCCTCACCTATTTTCTAGCCAACCCGAATCTCGAGGGCCAGATTCATCTTAAGGGGGGTAGGTTTGTAACATCCCAAATTTTCAATTTGGAATGTTATACATTAGATCATCATGCATATCATATTTTATTTTGCTTTTGGTTTTGATCCTAGAAAATCCTAAGCAACTCAAGGACCCACGGAGAGAGTTGGGGATTTCGTTATTTACATATTTGAGTTTTCTCAAATTTTGTAAACACGATCATTTGATTTTATTTATTTTATCATCAATTATTTCTATTACAAAAATATGAGAGAGGGAATAAAATGACTTTCCCAAAATACAGAAATATTGAGGATTTAATAAAAAAATCAAATAAGATTTATTTCGGAGTTTTTCGGTATTTTATTTGAATTTAGGAAAAATGCGCGTTTTTCAAAATTGCATTTAGGGCCCAAATAAATGTTCACTTTTTCGGGCTTGATTTTAGAAGCCCGGGAAAATTTATTTTGGGATTTTTGGAGTGCGTTTAGTATTTCTTTTTATTTTTCTTCCGAGCGGAATTATTTAAAAAAATGCGGAACCGACTATGGGCCGTACTCGGCCAGGACACCGCTGGCCGAGGCCTTTATAAGGCGCGCCCGAGGCCCGAGCCGATCTAGCCCAACGCCGCCGCCCTAACCCTAGCGCGCCTCGCCGCCAGCCGCCGCCGCCCTAACCCTAGCGCGCCTCGCCGCCAGCCGCCGCCGCCGCCGCCAGCCGCGCGTCGCCCGAGGTTCGCCGCCGCCTCGACTTCCGTGCCGTTCTTTAAAAAAATTCCGTTCGTCGTTTTTCTTTTTTCGTCGGATTTTCCGCGGTTATTTTCTGATCGCGATTTCTGATCCGATTTTCGTTTTAGTATAACTTTTCGCTCGTTTATCGGAATCAGGCGATTCAAGCGTCTGGAGTTTCATCTCGAAACCCTTTTCTGAATAATCTACTTAAACAAGTTTTTGCTACTGTAAAATTTTGACTTAGATCCAGATTACTAGAACGAAGTTGTTTTCTTCCGCCGTTTGTTTTCTTTTGTTTCGTTCGATTTGATTCTTTTTGCAAACCAGGGTTCTTAAGTTGAACTTTCTGGTTAGATCTTCTATTTGAGTATTACCCGTGCATTAGATGAGTACTTATTGTATGCTTGTTTGTTTGTCTGCGATAGAATACCTGGAGTGCGCCGCCTGTTACTTTGAATCTCTAGGTTTCGCGGATCATCAGCAAGGCAAGTAACACTTTGATCATACCTTTTCTACAACCCAGTTTTATTGCATTAGATCAACCCTCACACATTGCATGATTAGGATCTAAATAAATTGTGGGATGGGAAGTAGATGAGGTAGTACCTATTACCTGTTTATTATCAAACCTTTGGGAGTTACTTCTACGTTTGCTTATTATGCCATGTTATGCTAGTAGACGTGGATTGGGTGAGTGATATCCATGACAGATGTGAGATTGTTAATTAATGGTTTATCTAAGGTGGCAACTTAAACACACATCTGGGTGGATTAAGGCACCTGGGGATTCCAGGACTTGCCTGTTTTTATTTTGGACCGCCACCCAGGCTCAAAGGGATCATGAGATTATTCATACTAGAAACTTCCGTGTGCAGCCACATGCCATTATGGGCTCTAGCATAGTTGACTAGGTTGTGCGAACTCTTACAGTGGTAGACAAGCAGATGTAGGGGATGTAGGTGGTACGGTCTACCCGATCGTAAGGTGCTAGCGCTTCTAAAAGACTATGTCTCGGTCATCCGTTTCTCAAACACCATGTAGTGCGAGAAATCCAATGGAGGCGATCGAGTATTGTGGGGAAAAGTGCACAAACCTCTGCAGAGTGTAACAAACTAATCATGATTAGCCGTGTCCCCGGTTATGGACATCTTGAGTATCTAGTACTTGGATTATCATGTGAATCTCAACATGTTACTCTAAAATTAATTTTGTTGGGTTAATGATGTTACTTAATTGGGATTGAGGATGCTGTCAACCATTCTCAATGTTTAACAACCACCATGATAGTAATTAATTTCATTCCTTTGAAGTAGGGAAAATTTGGCTTTACGCAAAAACAGTAACCATAGAGCTTTCCACCAGCCAAATATGCATATAGTATAGCTGTTGCATTCCATTACTCTCTATGTGTTACCTTGCCAGCATATTCCATGTGCTGACCCGTTTTCGGGCTGCAACGTTAATGTTGCAGACTCAGACGACGATTAAGGAGTTTTAGGTCGTGGTTCTATACTCAGTGATGCCGTTGGAGTTGATGGAGTCACTTATCTTCCAAGCCTTCCGCTGTTATCGTTATTAGATGGCCTTAAGCCATATTTATTGTAATAAGTTCTCTTTTGAGACACTCGATGTAATAATTGTGTGATTGCTACTCTGCTATAAATCCTCCGAGTACTGTGTGGTGTCAGCATTACTGATCCAGGGATGACACCGGAGCACAGAGATCAGACTGTTTGAGGTCTGGTCGCTACACTTAGTGTTCATCTTTTGTCAAGAATCTTGAGTAGATCACTGTCATGTGCATTGTTGCTATGTTGGAGTGTAGTAGCTTAGTTTTTTTGTTGCAATCGAGAAGGCATCGTGCTGTTAATCACAGAATCGTGCCATTATTGTTTTGCTTGCCATTTGCAAACCGTTTATCCAATTCCGGTGATCTTTATATCGATTTCGACCAAAATCAACTCATCTTTCTAGTGGCTCTCTTGGTTTGTCAAGTTGAGGCCTGGTTCAATCTTTTCCTTCCGGGGCACGCATATGCATTGCATTTTACATCCGCATATCATGTCATGTTTTGCATCATGGTGCTTGCGCATTGCACCGTGGTTGATTGGGGTTTCCTTTGCTTGTGTTCTTGCTTTGGATAGAGCCGGGAGACGAGTTCGTGATCGAGGAACCCATTGAGTACGCTTACGAGGATCAAGCTTACGTCAACTCGGAGAACTTTGCAGGCAAGATGACCATACCCTCGAAATCACTTCTATCTTTGCTTGCTAGTTGCTCTCTCTATTGCCATGCCGCGATACCTACCACTTGCTTTATCATGTCCCCCATATTGTCATGTCAAACCTCTAACCCACCTTGTCCTAGCAAACCCGTGTTTGGCTATGTTACTGCTTTGCTCAACCCCTCTTATAGCGTTGCTAGTTGCAGGTGAAGATTGGAGTTTGTTCCTTGTTGGAACATGTTTATTGTTGGGATATCATTATTATATCTTGTTTACTTTAATGCACCTATATACTTGGTAAAGGGTGGAAGGCTCGGCCTTTTGCCTGGTGTTTTGTTCCACTCTTGCCGCCCTAGTTTCTGTCATACCGGTGTTATGTTCCTTGATTTTGCGTTCCTTAGGCGGTTGGGTTATAATGGGAACCCCTTGACAGTTCGCCTTGAATAAAACTCCTCCAGCAAGGCCCAACCTTGGTTTTACCATTTTCCACCTAAGGCTTTTTCCCTTGGGTTTCGCAGACTCAAGGGTCATATTTTAAACCCCCGGGCCAGTGCTCCTCTGAGTATTGGTCCAAACTAGAGCCCCTTGCAGCGCCACCTCGGGGAAACTCGAGTGTTGGTTTTAGTTGTACGGATTGCTTATCTGGTGTGCCCTAAGAACGAGATATGTGCAGCTCCTATCGGGATTTGTCGGCACATTCGGGTGGCTTTGCTGGTCTTGTTTTACCATTGTCGAAATGTCTTGTAACCAGGATTCCGAGTCTGATCGGGTCGTCCTGGGAGAAGGAATATCCTTCGTTGACCGTGAGAGCTTGTGATGGGCTAAGTTGGGACACCCCTGCAGGGTTTTGAACTTTCGAAAGTCATGCCCGCGTTTATGGACAGATGGGAATTTGTTAATATCCGGTTGTAGATAACTTGAAACTTAACTTAATTAAAATGAATCAACAGCGTGTGTAGCCGTGATGGTCTCTTTTCGGCGGAGTCCGGGAAGAGAACACGGTCTCGTGTTATGCTTGAACATAAGTAGTTTTAGGATCACTTCTTGATCTTTGTATCTTCTCGACCGTGCTTTGCCTTCTCTTCTCACTCTCATTTTCGTATGTTAGCCACCATAAATGCTAGTGCTTGCTGCAGCTCCACCTCACTACCTTTTCCTACCCATGAGCTTAAATAGTCTTGATCGCGAGGGTGTGAGATTGCTGAGTCCCCGTGACTCACAGATTACTTCCAAAACCAGATGCAGGTGTCGATGGTGTCATTCCAGGGCGACCGAACTCAAGTGGGAGTTCGGCGAGGATTCAGGACGTTACTATGTTTCCTTTCCAGACGATCAGTAGTGGAGCCCAGTTGGGGCGATCGGGGATCTATCACATTTGGGGTTGTCTTTATTTTGGTTCCGTAGTCGGACCTTGATTGTATTCTGGATGATGTAATGCTATAGTTATGTATTGTGTGAAGTGGCGATTGTAAGCCAACTCTTTATTCTCTCTCTTATTCAGTACATGGGATGTGTAAAGATTACCCCTCTTGCGACATCCCTACTATGCGGTTATGCCTCTAAGTCGTGCTCCGACACGTGGAGATATAGCCGCATCATGGGTGTTACACAGGGTGAACATTTTCTTGGCCTAAAATGCAATTTTGAAAAATGCATATTTTTTCTGATTCAAGTAAAGTAGCAATAAAATCCAAATAAAATATACTATTTAATTTTGGTATTTTTCCTCCAATATTTCATTTATTTTGGAGAAGTCATATTATCTCCTCCCATATATTTTTAATATGAAATATTTTCGGAGAGAAAAATAATTAAAACCAAAGTGATCCTTGTTTCGATATTTGATAAAATCCAAATATGAAAACGATGAAATCCCCAACTCTCTCCATGGGTCCTTGAGTTGCTTAGAATTTCAAGGATCGCAAAAATGAAATGCAATAAAATAGGATATGCATGAATGACCTATGTATAACATTCTAAATTGGAACATTGGGATGTTACAAACCTAACCCCCCTTAAGATGAATCTCGCCCTCGAGATTCAGGTTGGCTAGAAAATAGGTGCGGGTGGTCCTTCCGTAGATCATCCTCTGGTTCCCAGGTGGCATCATCCTCGGTATGGTGGCTCCACTAAACTTTGCAAAACTTGATAACCTTGCTGCGAGTAACTCGGCTGGCAAACTCGAGAATCTTGATAGGTTTCTCCTCATAGGTCAAATCACTGTCCAACTGAATCGCTTCCAAGGGCACTGTATCTCTCAAAGGTATATCAGCCATCTCAGCATGACACTTCTTCAATTGAGAGACGTGGAACACATCATGAACTCCTGACAATCCTTCGGGTAATTCCAACTTGTAGGCAACCTCTCCCATACCTTCTAAAACTCGGTATGATCCTACAAATCTCGGGGCTAACTTTCCCTTAACTCCAAAACGTTTAACTCCCCGCAGAGGTGACACACGAAGATATGCTCGGTCTCCGAACTCATAGACTACCTCCTTGTGTTTTGAATCTGCATAACTCTTCTTCCTGGACTGGGCTACCTTCAGTCTATCCCGAATCATCTTAACCTTCTCTTCTGACTCTTTGATCATATCTGGTCCAAACAACTGGCGGTCTCCAACTTCACCCCACATCAACGGTGTTCTGCACCTCCTTCCATATAGGGCTTCAAATGGTGCCATCTTCAAACTGGCCTGGTAGCTATTGTTGTATGAAAACTCCGTGTATGGAAAATTATCATCCCAACTAGATCCATAATCCAGCACACAAGCTCTCAACATGTCTTCCAGAATCTTATTGATTCTCTCAGTCTGGCCATCTGTCTGCGGGTGAAAGGCTATGCTGAATTCTAGCCTCGTACCCAAAGTCTGGTGTAACTGATTCCAAAACTTTGAAGTAAACTATGTTCCTCTATCTGATACGATGGTCTTCGGAACTCCATGCAGACATACGATCCTGGTCATGTATATCTTGGCCAACTTCGCACTTGTATACGTGGTTTTCGCTGGGATAAAGTGATCCACTTTGGTCAAGCAATCAACTACTACCCAAATAGAATCATATCCTGATCGGGTCTTGGGCAATCCGGTGGTAAAATCCATGCCAAGATTATCCCACTTCCATTCGGGTATCGGCATAGGTTGCAGTAATCCTGCTGGCTTCTGATGTTCTGCCTTCACTCGCTGACATACATCACATACCGCTACATACTCAGCAATATCCTTCTTCATACTAGTCCACCAGAAATGCTCCTTCAAATCCAAATACATCTTGGTGTTTCCGGGGTGTAATGAGTATGGCGAGTCATGACCTTCCTGTAGTATCAACTTCCTGATTTCTGCATTATTGGGCACATAAACACGGTCCTTGAACCACAAGGTGTCGTGCTCATCCTCATGGAAACCTTTGGCCTTTCCTTTGCTCATTCTCTCCTTTATCCCGGCAATTTCCTTGTCATCCTTCTGAGCTTCACGAATCTTTCCCAACAATGTAGACTAAACTTCCATCGCTGCAACAAAACCTCTCGGAACAATCTCCAAACGAAGTTCCCTGAGATCCTTGGCTAACTCCTTTGGCAATCCTCCCGTTAGGAGAGTATTAACATAAATCTTCCGGCTCAAAGCGTTTGCTACGACATTGGCCTTTTGTAACGCCCTCGATGCAGCTATATCTCCCACGTGTCGAAGCACGACTTAGAGGCATAACCGCATTGAAAGCAATGTCGCAAGTGAGGTAATCTTCGCAAACAACCCATGTAATACAATAGGGGAAAAGATACATAGTTGGCTTACAATCGCCACATCACACAATTACATGAATAAAGCATTACATCAGCCAAATACAAACAAGGTCCGACTACGGAACCAAAATGAAAGAAGACTACCCCAAAAGCTACACAGATCCCCGATCGACCCCAACTGGGCTCCACTACTGATCAACTAGAACGAAACAACACAAAGGACATGATCTTCATCGAACTCCTCCTTGAGCTTGGTTGTGTCATCTGCACGGTTCAACGACACCTGCAAGCTGGTTTTGGAAGTATCTGTGAGTCACGGGGACTCAGCAATCTCACACCCTCGCGATCAAGACTATTTAAGCTTATAGGAAGGGTAAAAGGTAAGAGGTGGAGCTGCAGCAAGCGACTAGCATATATGGTGGCTAAACATACGCAAATGAGAGCGAGAAGAGAAGGCAAGGCACGGTCGATAAAACTATGATCAAGAAGTGATCCTAGAACAACCTACGTCAAGCATAACTCCAACACCGTGTTCACTTCCCGGACTCCGCCAAGAAGAGACCATCACAGTTACACACGCGGTTGATGCATTTTAATTAAGGTCAACTTCAGGTTTTCTACAACCGGACATTAACAAATTCCCATCTGCCCATAACCGCGGGCACGGCTTTTGAAAGTTCAAATCCCTGCAGGGGTGTCCCAACTTATCCCATCACAAGCTCTCACGGTCAACGAAGGATATTCCTTCTAGCGGGAAGACCCGATCAGACTCGGAATCCCAGTTACAAGACATTTGGACAATGGTAAAACAAGACCAGCAAAGCCACCCAGATGAGTCGACAAATCCCGATAGGAGCTGCACATATCTCGTTCTCAGGGCACACCGGATGAGTGATACGTCTCCAACGTATCTATAATTTTTGATTGCTCCATGCTACTTTATCCACTATTTTGGACTATATTGGGCTTTATTTTTCACTTTTATATTATTTTTGGGACTAACCTATTAACCGAAGGCCCAGCCCAGAATTGCTGTTTTTTGCCTATTTCAGTATTTCGAGGAAACAGAATATCAAACGGAGTCCAAACGGAATGAAACCTTCGGGAACGTGATCTTCTCACCGAACGTGATCCAGGAGACTTGGACCCTACTCCAAGAAGTTTCTGGGGAGGTCATGAGGGTGGAGGGCGCCCCCCCCTGGGTGCCCCCTGCCTCGTGGGCCCCTCGGAGCTCCATCGACGTGCTCCTTCCTCCTATATATACCTACGTACCCCCATTAGACCAAAGGGGTCCACCGCCGCAACTTCCTATATCCACGAGATCCCATCTTGGGGCCAGTTCCGGAGCTCCGCCGGAGAGGGCATCCATCACGGAGGGCTTCTACATCAACACCATAGCCCTTCCGCCATTTGCTAGCCTCTTCGGTACCGTGCATTGCCCTTTCTCACATTGAGAGTTGGTGCAAACTTCGCCAGTGCATCCAAACCCCGTGATATGATACACTCTTTCACACATAAACCTCCCTATATCTTCCTCAAAACAGCCACCATACCTACCTATCATGGCATTTCCATAGCCATTCCGAGATATATTGCCATGCAACTTCCACCACCATCATCATCATCATGACATGCTTTACTTTTGTCATATTGCCATTGCATGATCTTGTAGTTGACATCGTATTTGTGGCAAAGCCACCATGCATTATTTTTCATACATGTCACTCTTGATTCATTGCACCATCCCGGTACACTGCCGGAGGCATTCATATAGAGTCATATCTTGTTCTAGTATCGAGTTGTAATCATTATGTTGTAATCAATAAAAGTGTGATGATCATCATTATTAGAGCATTGCCCAATCAAAAAAAAAGAGAAAGGTCAAAAAGAAAAAAAAGAAAGGCCCAAAAAAAAGGAGAAAATAAAAAGGGCAATGCTACTATCTCTTTTTCCACACTTGTGCTTCAAAGTAGCACCTTGTTCTTCATGTAGTGAGTCTCATATATTGTGCTTCAAAGTAGCACCATGATTTTCATAAGTTGTCTTGTTCATACTAGTGGGAATTTTTCATTATAGAACTTGGCTTGTATATTCCAACGATGGGCTTCCTCAAAATGCCCTAGGTCTTCATGAGCAAGCAAGTTGGATGCACACCCACTAGTTTTCTTTTGTTGAGCATTCTTAGCTCTAGTGCATCCGTTGCATGGCAATCCCTACTCCTTGCATTAACATCAATTGATGGGCATCTCCATAGCTCATTGATCATCCTCGTTGATGTGAGACTTTCTCCTTTTTGTCTTCTCCACACAATCCCCATCATCATATTCTATACCACCCATAGTGCTATGTCCATGGCTCGCGCTCATGTATTGCGTGAAGGTTGAAAAAGTTTGAGATTATTTGAGTATGAAACAATTGCTTGGCTTGTCATCGGGGGTATAGAAGTTGAGAACATCTTTGTGTGACGAAAATGAAGCATAGCCTAACTATATGATTTTGTAGAGATGAACTTCCTTTGGCCATGTTATTTTGAGATGACATAATTGTTTGATTAGTATGCTTGAAGTATTATCATTTTTATGTCAATATGAACTTTTGTCTTGAACCTTTCGGATCTGAATATTCATACCATGATTAAGAAGTTTTACATTGAAATTATGCCAAAGTATCACTCCGCATCAAAAATTCTCTTTTTATCATTTACCTACTCGAGGACGAGCAGGAATTAACCTTGGGGATGCCTGATACGTCTCCAACGTATCTATAATTTTTGATTGCTCCATGCTACTTTATCTATTGTTTTGGACTATATTGGGCTTTATTTGCCACTTTTATGTTATTTTTGGGACTAACCTATTAACCGGAGGCCCAGCCCAGAATTGATGTTTTTTGTCTATTTTAGTATTTCGAGGAAACGGAATATCAAACAGAGTCCAAACGGAATGAAACCTTCGGGAACGTGATCTTCTCACCTAACGTGATCCAGGAGACTTGGACCCTACTCCAAGAAGTTTCCGGGGAGGTCACGAGGGTGGAGGGCGCGCCCCCCCTAGGCGCGCCCCCCTGCCTCTTGGGCCCCTCGGAGCTCCACCGACGTGCTCCTTCCTCCTATATATACCTATGTACCCCCATTAGACCAAAGGGGAGCCAAAAACCTAATTCCACCGCCGCAACTTCCTGTATCCACGAGATCCCATCTTGGGGCCTGTTCCGGAGCTCCGCCGGAGAGGGCATCCATCACGGAGGGCTTCTACATCAACACCATAGCCCTTTCCATGAAGTGTGAGTAGTTTACTTCAGACCTTCGGGACCATAGCTAGTAGCTAGATGGCTTCTTCTCTCTTTTTGGATCTCAATACAATGTTCTCCCCCTCTCTCGTGGAGATCTATTCGATGTAATCTTCTTTTTGCGGTGTGTTTGTTGAGACCGATGAATTGTGGGTTTATGATCCAACTTATCTATGAATAATATTTGAATCTTCTCTGAATTCCTTTATGTATGATTGAGTTATATTTGCAAGTCTCTTCGAATTATCCGTTTGGTTTGGCCAACTAGATTGGTAGTTCTTGCAATGGGAGAAGTGCTTAGCTTTGGGTTCAATCTTGCGGTGTCCTTACTAAGTGACAGAAAGAGTTGCAAGGCACGTATTGTATTGTTGCCATCGAGGATAACAAGATGGGGTATTTATCATATTGCATGAATTTATTCCTCTACATCATGTCATCTTGCTTAAGGCGTTACTCTGTTTTTAACTAAATACTCTAGATGCATGCTGGATAGCGGTCGATGAGTGGAGTAATAGTAGTAGATGCAGGCAGGAGTCGGTCTACTTGTCACGGACATGATGCCTATATACATGATCATACCTAGATAACCTCATAACTATGCTCAATTCTATCAATTGCTCAACAGTAATTTGTTCACTCACCGTAGAATATCTATGCTCTTGAGAGAAGCCACTAGTGAAACCTATGGCCCCCGGGTCTATTCTCATCATATTAATCTCCATTACTTTATTTTACTTGTTTTGCTTTTACTTTTTACTTTGCATCTTTATACCAAAAATACCAAAAATATTATCTCTATCAGATGTCACTCTCGTAAGTGACCGTGAAGGGATTGATAACCCCTAAGCGTTGGTTGCGAGTTGCTACCGTTTTGTGCAGGTACGAGGGACTTGCGCGTGACCTCCTACTGGATTGATACCTTGGTTCTCAAAAACTAAGGGAAATACTTACGCTACTGTGCTGCATCACCCCCTCCTCTTCGGGGGAAACCAATGCTAGCTCGAGACGTAGCAAGAAGGATTTCTGGCGCCGTTGCCGGGGAGGCCTACGCCAAGTCAAGTCAAGATTTACTCTCCCGTCAACGAGCCATTTCTGGCGCCGTTGCCGGGGAAGCCTACGCAAAAGTCAACATACCAAGTACCCATCACAATCTCTATCTCTCGCTTTACATTATTTGCCATTTGCCTCTCGTTTTCCTCTCCCCCACTTCACCCTTGCCGTTTTATTCGCCCTCTCTTTCCCTTTGCCTTTTGTTTGCTCGTGTGTTAGTTTGCTTACCTGTCGCTATGTCGAATTCCTTATCTTCTCCGTTATCTCCCGAGAATGAAGTGCTAAATTTTAAACAAAGGGATGGAGAAAATCTAAATGATGCTTGGTATAGAATTTGCAATGCTCAAAATAGATCTACCAGGAAGCAATCTACTTCAGTCCTTCTTCGCAATTTTTATGTAGGTGCTAATCCTTGGTATAGATATATCCTTGATAGCATTACCGGAGGGAATTTTTTGGGTAGCCATACTTTTTATTTCTATAATGTTTTAATAGATTTATTTGGCTCACCTCCCCTTTTGGTTAATGGAATTGTGTTAACCTTGGAGCATGTTATGCAAAGGCTTGAAATTGTTGAAAACAAAGTTGCTACCATTGAATCCATTGAAAATCTAGATAAAAAGATTCATAATCATATTACTCAATATGGATCTAAGGTAGGAATGACTTTGAAAAATATTAAGGAGAAGGAACACATGGTTAATGAAAAAATAAATCTAGACTCTACTTGAATCGATAAACTTGAGGGTATCATTTACCAACTTGGGAACTGCTTTTTCCTCCGTAAAAAGTACTCCTAGTCCTCCCACTAAAATTGCCAAGTTTATGTATGTTCCTAAAAATAAGGGTGAATCATCTACTAAGGAAAATGCGGATCTTAAATCTATAAGTATTCACCCCAATCTTTTTACAATCATTAAGGAACCATTTGCCACGAATGAATTTTTCGATCTTATGCCTAAAAGTTTGATAATCACTAGAAAGAAAGAAAATTCTAAAGGAGGTGGATGTCTCATTGAAGAATTGCCTACCAAAGATGGCAATACCTAGATCTATCCTTGCTTTTATGCCTAGCTAGGGGCGTTAAACGATAGCGCTTGTTGGGAGGCAACCCAATTTTATTTTGTGTTTTTTGTTTTTTGGTTCTGTTTAGGAATAAATAATCCATCTATATTCTGTTTAGATGTGGTTTTATCTTTTAATTAGTGTTTGTGCCAAGTTAAACCTATTAGATCTTCTTGGAAGATAGTTATTTGATCTTGCTGTAATTTCCAGAATCTTTGCGCTCAGTGCCCGAATTGTCAAAAATCACCAGAACGTGATAAAATAGTGATTCCAATTGATGCTGATCAATAAACAAATTTCCCAGGTCTTATAATTTTGGTAGAATTTTTTGGGTTCCAGAAGTTTGTTTTAGTAACAGATTACTACAGACTGTTCTGTTTTTGACAGATTCTGTTTTGCGTGTGTTGTTTGCTTATTTTGATGAATCTATGGCTAGTAAAATAGTTTATAAACCATAGAGAAGTTGGAATACAGTAGTTTTAACACCAATACAAATAAAGAACAAGTTCACTACAGTACCTTAAAGTAGTCTTTTGTTTTGTTTCTCTAACGGAGCTCACGAGATTTCTATTGAGTTTTGTGTTGTGAAGTTTTCAAGTTTTGGGTGAATTCTTTTGATGGATTATGGAACAAGGAGTGGCAAGAGCCTAAGCTTGGGGATGCCCATGGCACCCCCAAGATAATCCAAGGACACCAAAAAGTCAAAGCTTGGGGATGCCCCGGAAGGCATCCCCTCTTTCGTCCACTTCCATCGGTAATTTACTTGGAGCTATATTTTTATTCACCACATGATATGTGTTTTGCTTGGAGCGTCTTGTATTATTTGTGTCTTTGCTTGTTAGTCTACCACAATCATCCTTGCTGTACACACCTTTTGAGAGAGCCATGTATGAATTGAAATTTGCTAGAATACTCTATGTGCTTCACTTATATCTTTTGAGCTTGATAGTTTACTCTATGTGCTTCACTTATATCTTTTTGACCGTGATAATTTTGCTCTAGTGCTTCACTTAGATCTTTTAGAGCACGGTGGTGGTTTGTTTTAAAGAAACTTGATCTCTCATGCTTCACTTAGATTATTTTGAGAATCGTTAATAGCATGGTAATTTGCTTAATGTTAATATACTTGGTATTCAAGATATGTGAAACTTTCTTTTTAGTGGGTTGAATACTAAGATAAGTTTGATGCTTGATAATTGTTTTGAGATATGGAGGTGATAATATCATAGTCGTGCTAGTTGAGTAGTTGTGAATTTGAGAAATACTTGTGTTGAAGTTAGCAAGTCCCGTAGCATGCACGTATGGTTAAAGTTGTGTAACAAATTTGAAGCATGAAGTGTACCTGGCTTGTGCATCCTTATGAGTGGCGGTCGGGGATGAGCGATGGTCTTTTCCTACCAATCTATCCCCCTAGGAGCACGTGCGTAGTACTTGATTTTTGATGACTTCTAAATTTTGCAATAAGTATATGACTTCTTTTGACTAATGTTGAGTCCATGGATTATACGCACTTTTACCTTTACGCCATTTGCTAGCCTCTTCGGTACCGCGCATTGCCCTTTCTCACATTGAGAGTTGGTGCAAACTTCGCCGGTGCATCCAAACCCCGTGATATGATACGCTCTTTCACACATAAACCTCCCTATATCTTCCTCAAAACAGCCACCATACCTACCTATCATGGCATTTCCATAGCCATTCCGAGATATATTGCCATGCAACTTCCACCACCATCATCATCATCATGACATGCTTTACTTTTGTCATATTGCCATTGCATGATCTTGTAGTTGACATCGTATTTGTGGCAAAGCCACCATGCATTATTTTTCATACATGTCACTCTTGATTCATTGCACCATCCCGGTACACTGCCGGAGGCATTCATATAGAGTCATATCTTGTTCTAGTATCGAGTTGTAATCATTATGTTGTAATCAATAGAAGTGTGATGATCATCATTATTAGAGCATTGCCCAATCAAAAACAAGAGAAAGGTCAAAAAGAAAAAAAAGAAAGGCCCAAAAAAAGGAGAAAATAAAAAGGGCAATGCTACTATCTCTTTTTCCACACTTGTGCTTCAAAGTAGCACCTTGTTCTTCATGTAGTGAGTCTCGTATATTGTGCTTCAAAGTAGCACCATGATTTTCATAAGTTGTCTTGTTCATACTAGTGGGAATTTTTCATTATAGAACTTGGCTTGTATATTCCAACGATGGGCTTCCTCAAAATGCCCTAGGTCTTCATGAGCAAGCAAGTTGGATGCACACCCACTAGTTTTCTTTTGTTGAGCATTCTTAGCTCTAGTGCATCCGTTGCATGGCAATACCTACTCCTTGCATTAACATCAATTGATGGGCATCTCCATAGCTCATTGATCAGCCTCGTTGATGTGAGACTTTCTCCTTTTTTGTCTTCTCCACACAATCCCCATCATCATATTCTATACCACCCATAGTGCTATGTCCATGGCTCGCGCTCATGTATTGCGTGAAGGTTGAAAAAGTTTGAGATTATTTGAGTATGAAACAATTGCTTGGCTTGTCATCGGGGGTATAGAAGTTGGGAACATCTTTGTGTGATGAAAATGAAGCATAGCCTAACTATATGATTTTGTAGAGATGAACTTCCTTTGGCCATGTTATTTTGAGATGACATAATTGTTTGATTAGTATGCTTGAAGTATTATCATTTTTATGTCAATATGAACTTTTGTCTTGAACCTTTCGGATCTGAATATTCATACCATGATTAAGAAGATTTACATTGAAATTATGCCAAAGTATCACTCCGCATCAAAAATTCTCTTTTTATCATTTACCTACTCGAGGACGAGCAGGAATTAAGCTTGGGGATGCCTAATACGTCTCCAACGTATCTATAATTTTTTATTGCTCCATGCTACTTTATCTACTGTTTTGGACTATATTGGGCTTTATTTGCCACTTTTATGTTATTTTTGGGACTAACCTATTAACCGGAGGCCCAGCCCAGAATTGATGTTTTTTGCCTATTTCAGTATTTCGAGGAAACAGAATATCAAACGGAGTCCAAACGGAATGAAACCTTCGGGAACGTGATCTTCTCACCGAACGTGATCCAGGAGACTTGGACCCTACTCCAAGAAGTTTCCAGGGAGGTCACGAGGGTGGAGGGCGCGCCCCCCCTGGGCGCGCCCCCCTGCCTCGTGAGCCCCTCGGAGCTCCACCGACGTGCTCCTTCCTCCTATATATACCTACGTACCCCCATTAGACCAAAGAGGAGCCAAAAACCTAATTCCACCGCCGCAACTTCCTGTATCCACGAGATCCCATCTTGGGGCCTGTTCCGGAGCTCCGTCGGGGAGGGCATCCATCACGGAGGGCTTCTACATCAACACCATAGCCCTTCCGATGAAATGTGAGTAGTTTACTTCAGACCTTCGGGACCATAGCTAGTAGCTAGATGGCTTCTTCTCTCTTTTTGGATCTCAATACAATGTTCTCCCCCTCTCTCGTGGAGATCTATTCGATGTAATCTTCTTTTTGCGGTGTGTTTGTTGAGACCGATGAATTGTGGGTTTATGATCCAACTTATCTATGAATAATATTTGAATCTTCTCTGAATTCTTTTATGTATGATTGAGTTGTCTTTGCAAGTCTCTTCGAATTATCCGTTTGGTTTGGCCAACTAGATTGGTAGTTCTTGCAATGGGAGAAGTGCTTAGCTTTGGGTTCAATCTTGCGGTGTCCTTACTAAGTGACAGAAAGAGTTGCAAGGCACATATTGTATTGTTGCCATCGAGGATAACAAGATGGGGTATTTATCATATTGCATGAATTTATTCCTCTACATCATGTCATCTTGCTTAAGGTGTTACTCTGTTTTTAACTAAATACTCTAGATGCATGCTGGATAGCGGTCGATGAGTGGAGTAATAGTAGTAGATGCAGGAAGGAGTCGGTCTACTTGTCACGGACGTGATGCCTATATACATGATCATACCTAGATAACCTCATAACTATGCTCAATTCTATCAATTGCTCAAAAGTAATTTGTTCACCCACCGTAGAATATCTATGCTCTTGAGAGAAGCCACTAGTGAAACCTATGGCCCCCAGGTCTATTCTCATCATATCAATCTCCATTACTTTATTTTACTTGTTTTTCTTTTACTTTTTACTTTGCATCTTTATACCAAAAATACCAAAAATATTATCTCTATCAGATGTCACTCTCGTAAGTGACCGTGAAGGATTGACATCCCCTAAGTGTTGGTTGCGAGTTGCTACCGTTTTGTGCAGGTACGAGGGACTTGCGCGTGACCTCCTACTGGATTGATACCTTGGTTCTCAAAAACTGAGGGAAATACTTACGCTACTGTGCTGCATCACCCCCTCCTCTTCAGGGAAAACCAATGCTAGCTCGAGACGTAGCAATGAGCCAGACGTCGGGTGGGACAACCCAGAGTTGCCCCTGGTAGCTCCGGACATCGCTTAGTTTGGACCAACACTCAGAGGAGCACTGGCCCGGGGGTTTAAAATAAAGATGACCCTTGAGTCTGCAGAACCCAAGGGAAAGAAAAGGCTAGGTGGCGAATGGTAAAACCAATGTTGGGCCATGCTGGGGGAGTTTTATTCAAGGCGAACTGTCAAGGGGTTCCCATTATAACCCAACCGCGTAAGGAACGCAAAATCCGAGAACATAACATCGATATGACGGGAACTAGGGCGGCAAGAGTGGAACAAAACACCAGGCATAAGGCCGAGCCTTCCACCCTTTACCAAGTATATAGATGCATTAATTAAATAAGAGATATTGTGATATCCCAACAAAATATCCATGTTCCAACATGGAACAAACTCCAATCTTCACCTGCAACTAACAACGCTATAAGAGGGGCTGAGCAAAGCGGTAACATAGCCAAACAACGGTTTGCTAGGACAAGGTGGGTTAGAGGCTTGGCTTAACAATATGGGAGGCATGAGAAGCAAGTGGTAGGTATCGCAGCATAGGCATAGCAAAAAGGGTGAGCAACTAGCAAGCAAAGATAGAATTGATTTCGAGGGTATGGTCATCTTGCCTGAAATCTCGCAAGGAAGAAGAACGAGTCCATGAGGAAGACAAAGCGAACGTAGTCGAACGAATCCTCGCAACACGATGTTATTGGAACCAACCCGAAGAAGCAACACCGGAAAGAAGCACACAACATAGTAAACAAACCACACACGAACATGGCATGATGCACAACAAGTATGATGCATGTCCGGTTTAAAGAGGCATGGCATGGCAAAGTGCACAAGAAATCCTACAAATTAAGTGGAGCTCATTATGCAACGGAGTTGCATATTGAAGAAAACACCACATGACTTATTTAGTTCTCTATCGTTTATGTACCCAACAAGATTAAATGTTGTTAGCATGGCAAGAGGGTGAAGCAAAGCAAAACTACCTATCTAGGCAAGTTTAAATGAGGCCGGAAACAACGAACAACAATTCCGGTAAATCCCCATGTGCATATATTAGGTTTGGTCCTGTTCTGCCCTAAACACAATTTTAGGGTTGTTAAACATGCAAAGTGAGTACACCATGTTAAACTAGGCATTTTTCCACCCCATTTACATATAAAGTTTATTACAATCCGAGTTACGGTTATTTAGTTATGAATTAAAACATTTTAGCATGGCATTAAGCAAAAATTACACAAACAGCATTTTAAGACATTTTAAACATGGATGAAAATGACATGTTATGAAACTAGACAAAATTCTAAGCAAGTTTCATATATAAATTGTTTTAATCCGATGCACGATTCTTAAGTTATTATATGCATGAAGTTTAGGGACCTATCTGCAAAACAACATTCTCTGGAAAAAAAGGAAAAATGTTCTATGTAAAAAAAACACGATACGGGCTGGATCTGGTTGGCCCATCAGTGCACAGGAGGGGCTGGGGGGTCTCACAGCGGGTCTTGGGCCGGACGGTGGTGAGGTAGGCCGGATCTAGGCTTGGAGGCTGCTGGGCCGCAGCTGGAGAGGAGGCCGGCCCAGGCGAGTAGCGAGGCCGCTCGGTCAAAACGGAGGGAGTCAACGCGGGCTCCGCTAGCTCGTCTTTGGCGCAGACGAACCAGGGGCACGGCGGTTGGGAGTCAAACTCCAGCGAGCGGGGCATAGGGGCGGCGAGGTGAGGGACTTGGCGACGGCGGCGGACTACACGTGCGGCGGCCTGGAGCGGCAGCGAACCAGTCGTCGCAGCGGGCGTTGGAGCGGCTCGGCTCGATGCAGAGGAGGCGCGGGGTGAGCAGGATGGAGAGGATGCAGCAGCGGGACTCGAGGAGCTCGGCGAGGGGCCGAGGCAGCGGATGCCGCAGCCGCGCGGGTGGAAGCAGGCTCCGGCGGCTTGCGCAGGGCGGCGCGGTGGGGCTTGCTCTGGCGGAATGAGGTGGAGGCAACGAACTCCTCGGGAGGCGCGGGCATGGCGCCGGCTGAGGAGGCTTGGGTCCAGGCCGGCGCGGAGGACTCCAATAGCAGCTTGGTTCGCTGGATTCGAGAGAAGAACACGGCGGCTCGGCCTTGGCGTCCATGGCGCGGCGGGATAGCTCCTGGGTACCTGGAAGAGAGAGATGTGAGAGGGAGAGAGAAAAGAGAAAGGAGAAAGGGAGGAAGAACGGGAGGACAAGGGGAAGGAAGAAGGATGAGGCGCAGGGCCTGCTGGTTCGGTGGTGATTGTCGCCGTTGGCGTCTAGTACTCGGGCGAGGCGGTGCTGGTGGATCGAGGTGCTCGGGGACGAGCGAGCAGAGGAGGGGATCGATGGATTTGGAAGGAGTGCATTGGTTGGGTGGCGGCGGAAATCAAGGGAGAGGGTCGGAGAGAATTTGGATCGGGAGGAGATCCCGAGGTGGGATGGTGAGTGGCGGCGGCGGGTGAGGGAAAGATGGGACAACTAGCCTAAAACTTAGGGTTCTGTCTGGTTATATAGGTAGGGGATTTGACGTTAGACTATATGGTCCCTCCGATAAAAATCGAACGGTCGCGAACAAAATAGCTATGGAGTCCAAATAAAAAAGCGGAGACATTTTGTAGATGTTTGGGGATGATCCGGATCCAACGGTGACGACTACCCGGGTCGGGTCCGGGACAATTTCGGACGCGCACGTGAGGGGTTCGATGCACTGAGCAGAGAGGGTTTCGGACCGTGCGGTCGCATCGGACAACTCCGGAAGCGAAGAGGGGAAGGAGGGTGGACTAGGTGGACTGTGGCGAGACTGTGAGGGTGAGAAGAGAGAGAGAGGGCCCAGCATCTGTTTCCGAAGACCGAAAACGTCCGACGTTAGACCGACTATACTGCCGCTATAGTTTAACAGTTGGGCTATCAAACGAACTCCGAATGCGATGAAACTTGACAAGCGGTCTATCTACACTATAATAAGACCATACGCCAACTTTCAACCCATTCTGAGAACATTATCTGGCCACTTATAAAATACTATTTCGGACATGCCGCGGGCGCGTGCAAGTGTGTCTGGACTCAGAACGGACAACGGACGGAACTGGGAGACCCGGACTAATGCAAGTTTTGAAAACATGATGATGCAATGCACATGATGACATAATGAAATGCAACACGCAAGCAAATGACATGGCAACGCCGGCGAATAACTGGCAGACACCTGGCGCAACGGTCTCGGGGCGTTACAACACTCCACCACTACGAGAGGATCTCGTCCTGAGATCTAGAATGGCACCGGAGGGAGAAACAGAAGAGAAAGAGAAGAGGTAAAAACTAAGTTGCTCCTTTGACAAACGAGTGAAACCAAAGAACCTTGAGAGGTTGAACAAATTGAAAGGAATAATGCAACGAAGAATACAAAGTTGAAAGCACTCCGGTAGGGAAGAGTAACGAGGAAGAACAACTTCGAGCAGCACTCCGGTTGAAAAAAATAAAAAATATATGCAAGACTTGATAAGATGAAAAGAACTTGAGCAGAGGGCACAACACTCCGGTTAAATGGATAAACCGAGAAAAGAACATGATCCTGACCAAACAAGAAGATGGGTGAAAAGAACAACACCACAATGCCTCCGGAACGAAAGAATAGAATATAGATAATTGAAATAAAAGAATGGAGAAGAAAATGCCAACTTCTGCCACAAAAGAGCTTGAAAAGGCATCCTCAGGAGAAAAGTCGAACGGAGTTGTTGGAACACCAACAACGAAAAGAATAGGCTTGATATGGTCTTATAGAAGGCATCCCAACTTTATGATGTGACAATTTGCCACTCATGGAAAAGATTGGATTGATGACAACAAGGAGACGAGAAACTTATTACGCTGGGAGGATAAATGAAGAACTTGGGTCATTTATAAGCACCGTAAATAGCAACAATCCTTAGGGAAAGCTTTAGGTGAAATATAACCCAAGATAGCTCCAACAAAGAGGTTGATGGATTTAAAATACCCCATTCTTAACAACCTGTGAATCATGAAACATGAACTCAACTTATCAAGAATGACATAATACCATCTCAAGAAGATAAGAGAGAACAAATGCACTCCAGATTGCAAGAAGAAGAAAGCTTGAGCTTCTTAGAAGAGAATCTCGATGAAAAACTTGGAGAAGGAATTAAATCCTTGATGAACCATCATGTAGAGCCTCCATGAAGAACTCCAGTAACAAAAGGATGATCAAACGAAAAGAAAGAGAAGTTGAAAGCACAAGGTGAATTCTTGTAATGACTTAGATGGATCTTTGTGATGATATAATTGAGAAAGCTTGGAATTGCAGGAAGAGAAGATGAAACAATTGAAACCGAGAATTTTGATGAGGCTCCGGAATAAGGAATTGAATTTAGTCGATGAAAAAAGAATAAGAATTACATTATGCTTATCCTTCATCAATTAAATTGATGACAATCAATGGGTTTGACATATTACTTATTCTCGTAGAAAGGATTAAGATAGATATAGCGCAAACTTAAGAAGGTCTTCGACGAACCACCGGTAGAATTATGAAACAACGAATGAATTGATATGATAAGAAAGAAGAAAAAAATCTTGAACGAACCACCGTAAGCATTGAAAATGAACGAAGAGAAGATAAAGAAACAGCGGGAAGAATTATAAAATGAACGAAGATGCTTGAGAGGATTTAGATACATGAGAACGAAGAGATCACGAGCCGATTAAAGATCACTTGAACGAAGCACCGGTAAAATTGGAGAATGATAGCTGAAAGCTGAGAATGAAAAATCCCGAAATGATGGCCTTCAGAGAATCAAACTGAAAAGACTCCTGAATTACTCCGGATGGGTGAGAAAGAATTATGACAATCGAAAACAATTATGAGAGGACGGCAACAATCTCAAATGACGAATCTTGAAGAGAATGGAGCAAGGTTGAAAGAAGAATCTTCTTAGGTCTTCCAAACTGAGAATGACGACGAGAAATACCATGATGACTTATTTAGGCACTCCGGAAGAATCAAAACGAAGAGGTTGAGCCAACGATGAAAAGAATTTGAAAGATCTCGGAGAAACCCTCTGACTGATGAAAATTCATTCTTGCGTCACACTTCAAAAAGAAATTTGGATAGCTCCGGGAAAATAAGAAGAGTCAGGTAAGATCCTGGAAAAAGACCTATGGGTTAGGGCTCACTGAAAAGAAACACCATAGAACGATTAAAAAGATAGATTGCCGCGTTTGAATTAAAAGGCTTGAATGAGATAACAGCCTCGAAAGAGTTTGAACGAAAGCAGAGTGGAAACATGAATCTTCGAGATATCTTGAGCACTCCGGAACAAATGAATAGCGAAGAGTGGATGATTATGAGGTGCACCGGCATGATAAAACTTCTAAAACGAGAAAAAGATATGATCAACACCAAAAGCTTGAATTGAATCCACCGGATAAGAATTAGAATGGGTAAAGATGTACTTGAGGTTCCGTTAGGATCTTCATGAAAATCACCGGGTAAGAACATTGACGGAAAAGAATGGAGAGACTTCACAACAATAAAAGGATACTTGATAAAGAAATCTTAGTCCTTGAGGAAAAAGGGTGGGTGGGTGGGAAAAAAACAAAGGCAACTTGGAGACGGATGAAACAAACACCGTTGAGAAGAACTGATAATTGATCTTGCGAATGTTGAAGTGATCGGATCCACTTGAAGAGAGACACGCCGGTTGAAAAGGATTGACATGGCAGTCTCGATTTTTATGAAGAATTTGCATTCACATAGAAATGTGAGAACACCACTTAGGAAAGGTATGGAATCAACATTTGACTTCGAAGCAACTCGAATACCACAACTCAAAAACAAAAACAAAGGATTGGCTTGCAGAATAAGCCGGAACAAACATATGATAGAGATTTCGTCCGAAGTTTTCGTGGTGGGGCCTACACGGGCTCGATCGTACAACACCATCATGTACAAGGCAGTGCACATGACATACGAAGCGTCCCCGAGTCGGCATAGCCAAGGACTCTTTAAGACACAATGAGACCACTGTAAAACCGACCGTGAATAGGCGAACCACTAGACGTCGAACCCCAATTTCATATCATACATCTGTCGGAAAGATATCCTACGAGCTACTAGAATTCCCACTTATAAACTCCCGAAATTTTCCGGTTATGCAATCAGGTGCTGGGGATACAGGGGAAGCATAATATCTCACCCAAAACTAGCAAATCCTACATCCAGCTGTATCCATCCTTCAACACATAACCGAGAAACCTTCGGAAATCATCTACCTCAACCTTCGAAAAGCATTCGTTATACGAGGTATGGCAATACTCCCGAACTCCCGCCCCAGTACTAGGTGGCGTCGAGGTTATCTCACCAACAACTGCATAAAAGAGATATTCGATGTCGGCGAAACTAAACTCAGGTATTCCAGAACGGCAACGATAAAATTGTGACGACAACACCTCAGAGCTCAACTCCCCGGGACACTGCCACAACCCCTAAATGTCAGGAGGCACCAAGAACAATGTTCTCATCACAAAACCATCGGAACGATTCCAAGATACCCGCGTGATCCTAATTTTTTTTTAGTGAAATTTGAGAAGAGAGGAGTCAAAACTCTACGTCAGGATGCCTCACCAGAGCGACGAAGGGACTGGGGAGTAAAAATAAGTCCTAACTCACCGATATATATAGTTCCTAAATGACTCAAAACATTTCTAGACTCAATAATGCCAGCGATTCGATCAAGCAGGGGGCTCCTAAGGTCGGGGAAGGATCTGATTACCAACTTGTAACGCCCTCGATGCGGCTATATCTCCCACGTGTCCAAGCACGACTTAGAGGCATAACCTCATTGAAAGCAATGTCGCAAGTGAGGTAATCTTCGCAAACAACCCATGTAATACAATAGGGGAAAAGATACATAGTTGGCTTACAATCGCCACATCACACAATTACATGAATAAAGCATTACATCAGCCAAATACAAACAAGGTCCGACTACGGAACCAAAATGCAAGAAGACTACCCCAAAAGCTACACAGATCCCCGATCGACCCCAACTGGGCTCCACTACTGATCAACTAGAACGAAACAACACAAAGGACAAGATCTTCATCGAACTCCTCCTTGAGCTTGGTTGCGTCATCTGCACGGCTCAACGGCACCTGCAAGCTGGTTTTGGAAGTATCTGTGAGTCACGGGGACTCAGCAATCTCACACCCTCGCGATCAAGACTATTTAAGCTTATAGGAAGGGCAAAAGGTAAGAGGTGGAGCTGCAGCAAGCGACTAGCATATATGGTGGCTAAACATACGCAAATGAGAGCGAGAAGAGAAGGCAAGGCACGGTCGATAAAACTATGATCAAGAAGTTATCCTAGAATAACCTACATCAAGCATAACTCCAACACCGTGTTCACTTCCCGGACTCCACCGAGAAGAGACCATCACGGTTACACACGCGGTTGATGCATTTTAATTAAGGTCAACTTCAGGTTCTCTACAACCGGACATTAACAAATTCCCATCTGCCCATAACCGCGGGCACGGCTTTCGAAAGTTCAAATCCCTGCAGGGGTGTCCCAATTTAGCCCATCACAAGCTCTCACGGTCAATGAAGGATATTCCTTCTAGCGGGAAGACCCGATCAGACTCGGAATCTCGGTTACAAGACATTTCGACAATGGTAAAACAAGATCAGCAAAGCCACCCAGATGTGCCGACAAATCCCGATAGGAGCTGCACATATCTCGTTCTCAAGGCACACTAGATGAGCCAGACGTCGGGTGGGCCAGCCCAGAGTTACCCCTGGTAGCTCCGGACATCACTCAGTTTGGACCAACACTCAGAGGAGCACTGGCCCGGGGGTTTAAAATAAAGATGACCCTTGAGTCTGCAGAACCCAAGGGAAAGAAAAGGCTAGGTGGCGAATGGTAAAACCAATGTTGGGCCATGCTGGAGGAGTTTTATTCAAGGCAAACTGTCAAGGGGTTCCCATTATAACCCAACCGCATAAGGAACGCAAAATCCAGGAACATAACACCGATATGACGGGAACTAGGGCGGCAAGAGTGGAACAAAACACCAGGCATAGGGCCAAGCCTTCCACCCTTTACCAAGTATATAGATGCATTAATTAAATAAGAGATATTGTGATATCCCAACAAAATATCCATGTTCCAACATGGAACAAACTCCAATCTTCACCTGCAACTAACAACGCTATAAGAGGGGCTGAGCAAAGCGGTAACATAGCCAAACAACAGTTTGCTAGGACAAGGTGGGTTAGAGGTTTGGCTTAACAATCTGGGAGGCATGATAAGCAAGTGGTAGGTATCGCAGCATAGGCATAGCAAAAAGAGTGAGCAACTAGCAAGCAAAGATAGAAGTGATTTCGAGGGTATGGTCATCTTGCCTGAAATCCCGCAAGGAAGAAGAACGAGACCATGAGGAAGACAAAGCGGACGTAGTCGAACGAATCCTCACAACACGACGTTATCAGAACCAACCCGAAGAAGCAACACCAAAAAGAAGCACACAACATAGTAAACAAACCACACACGAACATGGCATGATGCACAACAAGTATGATGCATGTCCGGTTTAAAGAGGCATGGCATGGCAAAGTGCACAAGCAATCCTACAAATTAAGTGGAGCTCATTATGCAACGGAGTTGCATATTGAAGAAAACACCACATGACTTATTTAGTTCTCTCTCATTTATGTACCCAACAAGATTAAATGTTGTTAGCATGGCAAGAGGGTGAAGCAAAGCAAAACTACCTATCTAGGCAAGTTTAAATGAGGCCGGAAACAACGAACAACAATTCTGATAAATCCCCATGTGCATATATTAGGTTTGGTCCTGTTCTACCCTAAACACAATTTTAGGGTTGTTAAACATGCAAAGTGAGTACACCATGTTAAACTAGGCATTTTTCCACCCCATTTACATATAAAGTTTATTACAATCCGAGTTACGGATATTTAGTTATGAATTAAAACATTTTAGCATGGCATTAAGCAAAAATTACACAAACAGCATTTTAAGACATTTTAATCATGGATGAAAATGACATATTATGAAACTAAACAAAATTCTAAGCAAGTTTCATATATAAATTGTTTTAATCCGATGCATGGTTCTTAAGTTATTATATGCATGAAGTTTAGGGACCTATGTGCAAAACAACATTCTCTGGAAAAAAAGGAAAAATGTTCTATGTAAAAAAACACGATACGGGCTGGATCTGGTTGGCCCATCAGTGCACAGGAGGGGCTGGGGGGTCTCACAGCGGGTCTTGGGCCGGACGGTGGTGAGGTAGGTCGGATCTAGGCTTGGAGGCTGCTGGGCCGCAGCTGGAGAGGAGGCCGGCCCAGGCGAGTAGTGAGGCCGCTCGGTCAAAATGGAGGGAGTCAACGCGGGCTCCGCTAGCTCGTCTTCGGCGCAGAGGAACCAGGGCACGGCGGTTGGGAGTCAAACTCCGGCGAGCGGGGCATAGGGGCGGCGAGGTGAGGGACTTGGCGACGGCGGCGGACTACACGTGCGGCGGCCTGGAGCGGCAGCGAACCAGTCATCGCAGCGGGCATTGGAGCGGCTTGGCTCGATGCAGAGGAGGCACAGGGTGAGCAGGATGGAGAGGATGCAGCAGCGGGACTCGAGGAGCTCGGCGAGGGGCCGAGGCAGCGGATGCCGCAGCCGCGTGGGTGGAAGCAGGCTCTGGCGGCTTGCGCAGGGCGGCGCGGTGGGGCTTGCTCCGGCAGAATGAGGTGGAGGCGACGAACTCCTCGGGAGGCGCGGGCATGGCGCCAGCTGAGGAGGCTTGGGTCCAGGCTGGCGCGGAGGACTCCAATAGTGGCTTGGTTCGCTGGATTCAAGAGAAGAACACGGCGGCTCGGCCTTGGCGTCCATGGCGCGGTGGGATAGCTCCTGGGTACCTGGAAGAGAGAGATGTGAGAGGGAGAGAGAAAAGAGAAAGGAGAAAGGGAGGAAGAACGGGAGGACAAGGGGAAGGAAGAAGGATGAGGCGCAGGGCCTGCTAGTTCGGTTGTGATTTTCGCCGTTGGTGTCTAGTACTCGGGCGAGGCGGTGCTGGTGGATCGAGGTGCTCGGGGACAAGCGAGCAGAGGAGAGGATCGATGGATTTGGAAGGAGTGCATTGGTTGGGTGGCGGCGGAAATCAAGGGAGAGGGTCGGAGAGAATTTGGATCGGGAGGAGATCCCGAGGTGGGATGGTGAGTGGCGGCGGCGGGTGAGGGAAAGATGGGACAACTAGCCTAAAACTTAGGGTTTTGTCTGGTTATATAGGTAGGGGATTTGACGTTAGACTATATGGTCCCTCCGATAAAAATCGGACGGTCGCAAACAAAATAGCTAGGGAGTCCAAATAAGAAAACGGAGACGTTTTGTAGACGTTTGGGGATGATCCGGATCCAACGGTGACGACTGCCCGGGTCGGGTCCGGGACAATTTCGGACGCGCACGTGAGGGGTTCGATGCACTGAGCAGAGAGGGTTTCGGACCGTGCGGTCGCATCGGACAACTCCGGAAGCGAAGAGGGGAAGGAGGATGGACTAGGTGTACTGTGGCGAGACTGCGAGGGTGAGAAGAGAGAGAGGGGGCCCGACATCTGTTTCCGGAGACCGAAAACGTCCGACGTTAGACCGACTATACTGCCGCTATAGTTTAACGGTTGGGATATCAAACAAACTCCGAATGCGATGAAACTTGACAGGCGATATATCTACACAATAGTAAGACCACACGCCAACTTTCATCCCATTCGGAGAACATTATCCGGCCACTTATAAAATACTATTTCGGACATGCCGCGGGCGCGTGCAAGTGTGTCTGGACTCAGAACGGAGAACGGACGGAACTGGGAGACCCAGACTAATGCAAGTTTTGAAAACATGATGATGCAATGCACATGATGACATAATGAAATGCAACACGCAAGAAAATGGCATGGCAACACCGGCGAATAACTGGCAAACACCTGGCGCAACGGTCTCGGGGCGTTACACCATTCCTGGATGATAATGCAGCTTCATATCATAATCCTTTATGAGTTCCAACCATCTCCTCTGCCTGAGGTTCATCTCCTTCTGGGTGAATATGTACTTCAAACTCTTATGATCCGTGTACACATCACAACGGTTTCCAATAAGAAAGTATCTCCAAGTCTTGAGTGCATGCACTACGGCTGCTAGCTCCAAATCATGAGTGGCAGAATTCAACTCATACGGTCAAAGTTGACGTGAGGCATATGAAACAACTCTTCCGTCCTGCATAAGCACTCCTCCAAGTCCTAAGCGAGATGCGTCGCAATACACTTGGAAATCCTTGCATATATCCGGCATAAATAGCACTGGGGCCGTAGTCAGACGTTTCTTCAACTCCTGGAAAACTGGCCTCACATTCTTCTGTCCATTTGAACTTAGTGTCCTTCTTCGACAACTCCGTCATGGGCTTCGCAATTTTAGAGAAATTATCAATGAATCTCTGATAGTATCCCGCAAGTCCAAGAAAATTGCGGATCTCTCCAACTGAGGTGGGTGCCAACCACTCAGTGACTGACTGGACCTTGGTGGGATCCACTGTTATACCTTCTCTTGATATAACATGTCCAAGAAATCCAACTTCCTTCAACCAAAACTAACATTTGCTGAACTTGGCATACAACTGATGTTCCCTGAGCTTCTCGAGCGCTAAACGCAAATGCTCCTTGTGCTCCCCTTCAGTCTTTGAGTATACCAAGATATCATCAATGAACACCACAACGAACTTATCCAAAAACTCCATAAACACCTTATTCATCATACTCATGAAGTACGCAGGGGCGTTAGTTAATCCAAATGACATAACCGTATACTCATACAGCCCGTACCTGGTGGTGAAAGCTGTCTTAGGTATATCCTTCTCATGAATCTTCAGCTGGTGGTATCCTGATCGCAGATCGATCTTTGAAAATACTTTAGCTCCTTGCAACTGATCAAAAAAGTCATTGATCATCGGCAGTGGGTACTTATTCTTGATCGTCACTTCACTCAATGCTGGATAATCAACAACCATCCTTAAAGATCCATCCTTCTTCTCAACCAAGAGCACTGGGGCTCCCCGCGGTGATGAGCTTCGTTGGATGTAACCTTTCTCCAATAACTCCTTAATCTGCTTCTTGATCTCCTCTAGATCATTTGCGGGCATCCGGTAGGGTCTCTTTGATATAGGTCCAGTGCCTGGCAATAGTTCTATCAAGAACTCAATGTCTCGATCTGGTGGCATGCCTGGTAACTCTTCTGGAAACACATCCGGGTAATCCTTCACAATAGGAACTTCCTCCTGAACAACTCCTTAGAGGGAATTTGCTTGAGTCCTCCTTGGCGAATGCCTGGATACACACTTGATCCTTTTTCCCTCCGGGGTGGTGAGTAGAATTGATTTGCTAGCACAGTCAATGTTTCCTCCATACTTCGACAACCAATCCATGCCTAATATGATGTCCAATCCTAACGACTCCAAAATAATTAGGTCTGAAGGGAAAACATGGCTCCCGATGGTTAAGGGTATCCGATCGCACCATCGGCTGGCCATGTACTCTGCACCTGGTGAGCTCACTAGCATGGGTGTCCTAAGGGCTAGGGTTGGCAACTTAAACTTGTACACAAATCCCCTTGATATGTATGAATGCGATGCACCAGTATCGAAAAGAACGAGAGCAGTAAAAGACTTAACCAAAAACTTACTGATAACTGCGTCTGGCTGCTCTTCAACCTCCTCCACGCTCACGTGGTTCACTTGTCCTTTGTTAAATGGATTGGGCTTCTACCCAGAGCTCCCATTACCATTTCCGTTCTTCGCTTCAGGGCACTCAGTGGCATAGTGTCCACTCTTCCCGCACTTGAAACAAGTAATGTGACTTAGGTCCCTCTTGGCGGGTGTGGCTGGATTGGAGCGGTTCTGATTGTTGCTTGCTCCATTCCCATTCCTATTCTTGGGGCCATTATGATTATGAGAACTTCCTCCATTGTGAGTGTGGACTCCATGGTTATCGGTAAATCCTCCCAAGTTCAGGGTAAAACGAAGCTTCTGCTGAGCTCCTGACTTGTACTTCCCTTGTCCACACTTCTTCTTGCAGCTATCTATCTGCTGCTGCTTCCCTTTAATCATGAGAGCTTTATCTACCAACTCCTGGTAGTTGTTCAATGTTTCCACCATCAACTACATACTCATCTCATCGTTCAACCCTTACATAAACTTCTCCTGCTTTGCGGCATCTGTGGCCACATCATTTGGAGCATAGCGAGATAACTTGCTAAACTCATCCACGTACTGCCCCACAGTACGATTCTCTTGGCGTAAGTTGTGAAACTCATGCTTCTTCATGCTCATAGCTCCAGTTGAGACGGTTGTGCGGAATGCTTGCTGAAACTGCTTCCAAGTGACATTGGCTATAGGGAATGTGGCTATGTAATTTTCCCACCATGAGGCTGCTGGTCCATCCAATTGATGTGCGGCAAAGCGCACCTTCTCAGCATCTGGGCAACCTGTGGTGGTCAACACCATTCCAATCCTTCGTAGCCAATCATCAGCAACTATCGGCTCGGTGCTACTGGAAAACACCAGCGGCTGCAACCTCAAAGACGGGCTAAGTTGTCAACTGGAGGTGGTGGTGGTGGGTTGTTGCTGTTGCCTTGGTTCTGAACTAACAACTGCATCAAGGCATTCTGCTGCTGGATCAACTGAGTGAGCTCCGGTGGGAAGACAAATCTGGTATCATGTCTCGGAGGCATCTGATGGGTTTAGAGGGAAGAGATTTGAATAGAATGATGTCTAGTGGGAAAGCACTACCCATATGCACATGAGACAAACATAATCATATCATATCACTCAATCAATCAAGCAAGGGCATACAATCGATCTAACTATCGTTATAGTGCTCAGACTATACTATATACATGGGGGAAATACTACTTGATCATATGGTGGTCTACTAGAAGTTTTGATCGGTGGAAGACTCCATGATATCAGCTCCAGCTTCGTCTTCACAGTCATCATCACTACTGTCGGGATCGGAGTCGGTGTCGTCGATGATGATGCAGTCTTCAGAATGAATCTCCTTGGGTTCGTCGTCATCTCCTCCTGGTGCGGGGTCTCCAGGAATACTCTGAACTTCTTTATCAGGTCGTCATTCTTCTCCAATAGTATTTGCGATTTCCTCCTCGTATCCGTCGCATGTAGACTTGAGTTCCTCCTCTAGCTCCATGTTCCTGGTCATAGCCTTCTTCAAATCTATCATGCTAGCGCTCATCTGGCTCTCCTGGCGTCGAATGTGCTGGCTTAACTCCTGGATGAAAGCTGCAATGGACATGTCCTTCCTGGTACTGATCATCTCCCATTGCTCATCTCGGCACCCACATATCTGGTAGATAGTGTCCTTCAGCTCCTATTTGTGGACTTCTCCAATACGTCCTATAGCAATGTGGGCTGCCATGCTCTTGCCTAGACTCCATGTTGGTGCATTAAAGGAAACCTCTATGGGTTCAGTGACTGGCATGAAAGTCCTTCCTGGAACTTGAACTCGAATCATCGAGCGCTCCTCTTTTGGTAAAGTGGCGGTGTAGGTCCCGATGAAGCTTGGTATTTCGATGTTCATGTACCTAGTGACTTCCTTCAAGTGTTGTCCAAAAGGTGTGTCTTCATCAGGTTGTGCAAACTTGCTCCTTGAGTCCGCCATCCTAAAGAGTAGAAAATGGAGAGGAGTCAGAAATGAGTAGAGAAGAGTGACCTATGGCTCATCTTAGTGGTCGTGTCCTACATTCAATGTGTGCTCGGATACCATCTTGTAGCGACCCGACCTCAGACGGTCAAGTCTCTGTGCATAAGTGTCATCCCTGGTTTGGTAATGTTGACACACATAGTACTCGAAGGATTTATAACAGAGTAGCAATACACACTTATTACATCGATAGTCTCCAAAGAGAACTTATTACAATAAATATGGCTTAAGACCATCTAAATAAGATTAAAACGGAAGGCTTGGAAGATAAAGTGAGTCCATCAACTCCGACGGCATTGCTGAGTGCACGACAACGGCCTAGCGAACCTTACTCTTCATCTGAAAAGTCTGCAACATGATACATTGCAGCCCGAAAATGGGTCAGCACATGGAATATGCTGGCATAGTAACACAGTAAAGTAATGAATAGATAATTGATATCACTACATGCATATATGGTTGGTGGAGGTTGTATGGTTAATATGTTTTTGTGAAAAGTCAATTTTTTCCTACAACAAAGGAATATATTTTGTTTAACTATCATGGTAGTTGAACAACATTGAGAAGGTCCTCCAAATCAAATCCCAACTAAAAGTAATTATCAACCCAACAAAATTAAACTTAGAGTGATGAGATCCATATGATAATCCAAGAACAGATACTCAAGATGTCCATAGCTGGGGACACGGCTAACCATGATTAGTTTGTACACTCTGCAGAGGTTTGCACACTTTTCCCCACAAGACTCGATCTCCTCCGTTGGATTTCTCGCACTACATGGTGTTTGAGAAACGGATGACCGAGACACAGTCTTTCAGAAGCATTAACTCTAACCCCGGGTAGACAGTACCAACCTACATCCCCTACATCTGCTAGCCTACCATTGGAAGAGGTCATGCAACATACTCAACTATGCTAGAGCCCATCATAGCTTGTGGCTGCACATAGAAGTTTCTAGCATGAATAGCATTATGATCCCTTTGAGCCTGGGTGGCGGACCGTAGGATGATCACACGGGTACTCCGGGATATCCTAGGACAACACTGGATTCTCCAGGTGCCCACAAGAAATCCACCCAGAGGTGTATTAAAGTTGCCACCTTAAGTTAACCATTAATTAACAATCTCATATCTGTCATGGATTCACTCACCCAAACCACGTCTATGAGCATAGCATAGCAATATAAGCATAACGTAGAAGTAACTCCTGAAGGTTTGATAATAAACAGGGCAATAGGTTCTACCTCAACCACTACTTCCCAATACCCACAAGTTAATCACATCCTAATCATGCAATGTTTGAGGATTGATACTAATGCATAAAAACTGGGTATGAAAGGAGTATGATCAATGTGTTACTTGTCTTGCTGACGATCTGCAAAACATAGAGACTCGTAGTAGCACGCTTCGCACTCTGGGAATTCTATTGCAATCAAACAATAGCATACATAAGCAATCAATCATAGATGCACGAGTAAAACTCAAATAAGAAGATCGAATCCTAGAAACACAACTGAAGAGATTCGATCTGCAAAAAGAATCAAAACAAACGAAGCAACAAAACTCAAACTACGAAAGAAACAAGATCCATTTACTAATCTAGACTAAAGTCAAATTTTACAATACCAAAATCTTGTTTAAGTTGGTTAAACAGAAAGAGGGCTTCGAGGCGAAGATCTAGACGCTTGTTTCACCTGATTTGGATAAACGAGCATAAAGATAAACCAAAACGAAGATTAGGGCTGGAATCGCGATCGAAAATAATCGCGGAAAAACCCTAGGAAAAGAAAAACTGACGAACAGGCTAACGAATGAACGTTCGCTGCCTGCAGCTAACGGACGAACAGCATTCGTTAAAACGAACATGCGGACGAACGTCCTCTATTTAGTCGAACTGAGAAACACCGAACGAACCGATCTAAAAAAATCAAAACTAGGGTTTTTTAAAAAACCGGGATTTTACCTAAAAACTGAACGGCTCCGGATCGGATCGGCGGCGGCGGCTCCGGTGGCTTCTGCGGCTATGCGGCGAAGCGGGGCAGCGCGGGGCGGCGGAGGGTGATGCGGGGCGGCGAGGCAGCAGCACAGTAGCAGGCTGCGGCGGCGTGTGACGGCGGCGGCAGAAGCGACGCAAGGCGGCGGGGCGGCATCTTGCGGGCAGTGGCGGCTGGCGACTTGGGGCTCCAGGGGGGGCCCGGGTCGGCTTTTAAGGAGGGAAGGCGGCTTGCGGCAGGGGGCGGGGAAGGCTTGGCCGAGTCGGCCAGGCGGGCGGCGGCATGCGGCTCGCGATCTCCGCGAGGGAGACGGCGGCGCGGGGTGGCTGGGCCAACTGGACCTCGGCCCAGTTCGGTCTGGCGGGAATTTTTTTTAAAAAATTCCGTCGAAAATAAATCCTAGAAAATTAAATAAAAATCTAAAAAAACCAAAATTATTTTCACCGTCTAAATAAAATATTTAGAACAGGGTGCACATTTTCTTGGCCTAAAATGCAATTTTGAAAAATGCACATTTTTTTCTAATTCAAATAAAATAGCAATAAAATTCAAATAAAATATACTATTTGATTTTGGTATTTTTCCTCCAATATTTCATTTATTTTGGAGAAGTCATATTATCTCCTCTCATATATTTTTAATATGAAATATTTTCGGAGAGAAAAATAATTAAAACCAATATGATCCTTGTTTCGATATTTGATAAAATCCAAATATGAAAACGGTGAAATCCCCAACTCTCTCCGTGGGTCCTTGAGTTGCTTAGAATTTCGAGGATCGCAAAAACGAAATGCAATAAAATATGATATGCATGAATGACCTATGTATAACATCCCAAATTGGAAATTTGGGATGTTACAAACCTACCCCCCTTAAGATGAATCTCGCCCTCGAGATTCGGGTTGGCTAGAAAATAGGTGTGGGTGGTCCTTCCGTAGACCATCCTCTCGTTCCTAGGTGGCTTCATCCTCAGTATGGTGGCTCCACTAAACTTTGCAAAACTTGATAACCTTGCTGCGAGTAACTCGGTAGGCAAACTCGAGAATCTTGACCGGTTTCTCCTCATAGGTCAAATCACTGTCCAATTGAATCGCTTCCAAGGGCACTGTATCTCTCAGAGGTATATCGGCCATCTCAGCATGACACTTATTCAACTGAGAGACGTGGAACACATCATGAACTCCTGACAATCCTTCGGGTAATTCCAACTTGTAGGCAACCTCTCCCATATGTTCCAAAACTCGATATGGTCCTACAAATCTCGGGGCCAACTTTCCCTTAACTCCAAAACATTTAACTCCCCGCATAGGTGACACACGAAGATATGCTTGGTCGCCGATCTCATAGACTACCTCCTTGTGTTTTGAATCTGCATAACTCTTCTGCCTGGACTGGGATACCTTCAGTCTATCCCGAATCAGCTTAACCTTCTCTTCTGACTCTTTGATTAAATCTAGTCCAAACAACTGGCGGTCTCCAACTTCATCCCACATCAACGGTGTTCTACACCTTCTTCCATACAGGGCTTCGAACGGTGCCATCTTCAAACTGGCATGGTAGCTATTGTTGTATGAAAACTCCGCGTATGGAAAATTATCATCCCAACTAGATCCCTAATCCAGCGCACAACCTCTCGACATGTCTTCCAGAATCTTATTGACTCTCTCAATCTGGCCATCTGTCTGCAGGTGAAAGGCTGTGTTGAATTCTAGCCTCGTGCCCAAAGTCTAGTGTAACTGATTCCAAAACTATGAAGTAAATTGTGTTCCTCTATCTGATACGATGGTCCTCGGAACTCCATGCATACATACGGTCCTGGTCATGTATATACTGGCCAACTTCGCACTAGTATACATGGTTTTCGCTGGGATAAAGTGAGCGACTTTGGTCAAGCGATCAACTAATACCCAGATAGAATCATATCCTGATCGGGACCTGGGCAATCCGGTGATAAAATCCATGCCAAGCTTATCCCACTTCCATTCGGGTATCGGCATAGGCTACAGTAATCCTACTGGCTTCTGATGTTCTGCCTTCACTCTCTGACATACATCACATACCGCTACATACTCAGCAATATCCTTCTTCATACCAGTCCACCAGAAACGCTCCTTCAAATCCAAATACATCTTGGTGTTTCCGGGGTGTATCGAGTATGGCGAGTCATGAGCTTCCAGTAGTATCAACTTCCTGATTTCTGCATTATTGGGCACATAAACACAGTCCGCGAACCATAAGGTGTCGTGCTCATCCTCGCGGAAACCTTTGGCCTTTCCTTTGCTCATTCTCTCATTTATCTCGTGTCGGTGTACAAAAAGAGGGGTACACTTTTTGTACCCCTATAATTGTGCACGGGCAGTCTGAGCCGCGGATACCACCACACCAAGCAAAGCAAGGGAGGTGAGCCAGGGTAAGACCGAAGCTCAAGAGAACTAGAACAACGTCAAGACCAAGACCACGAAGAGCAAAGGGGACGAAGCGGACTCCCCCGGCAAGATCCTTGCCGGGAGACAGTTCTAGCAGCCCCGGCAAGACCCTTGCCGCGGCGACTCGTCCCGCGCCTACGGAGCAAATCACCCTTGAGTCCACTGCCCCCAAAGGGCAAGGATTCGGGAGACATCCCCGTGGCGGCATACAGATCTTTGTGAAGACATTCAAGATCAGATACGCACTAAGGAGACGACAACCCTTGGCGGGATCCCAGCCGAGGAAGACCACAAGGCCCCCGGCAAGCGCCTTGCCGGGGATGACAGCAGGCGCCTCGGCAAGACCCTTGCCGGCGCCCCGGCAAGGCCCTTACCGAGGACATCCGCATGACCACCACCACGCCCACGCCGACTAAACCTCCACCGCCGTTCGCATGCAGCTGCCGACCCAACCAGTTGGGCAGGCACCTGCGTGGCGGCATGCAGATCTTCTTGAAGACCCACCATTGCGCCACCTCAGCTGCCTGCCTACCTACATGGCATCGCAGGCGTCGCTGGCCAGGGCGCATGTCGACACAAGAAGGAGCGGCGACGGACGAGACAGGTTTCTCCCCCATCCCCGATAAAGCAAGGACACCTAAGCAAGACGCATTAAATGTGCCTTGTCATGTAATGCGAGGGATAACCTCGCAGCACTGTACCCTTTCCACCTCCTGTGTGCCACTATGGCAACCCCTTTTTCTATAAAAGGAGGCCCGAGGCGACTAGGAGAAGGATTCAGCTTTTTGGAGCTCCTCACGCCCCATAGCTAGCTCAAGAACACAGATATACAATCCACCAAAGCAGGAGTAGGGTTTTACGCATCCACGTGGCCCGAACCTGGATAAATGAACTGTGTGCTACCTGTTAGATCCGCTCTTCTCATGACCCCGCGCCCCGCTAACCACAGTAGGGATTCTTCTGATCCCATAGGTGTCGTTCCCACCGACATCTTTGGCGCGCCAGGTAGGGGGCGCAGTTGTGAGAATCGGCTTTAGCAGTTAGTTCGACGCTTCTTCATCATCATGGCGCCCAAGAAGAAGACGACGGTGGCGGTTGGCCAGTCGGAAGCCGAATAGCCCGTCCCGACGCGGGCGAGCAGCGGACCGGTCGCAGAAAGGACCTGGGGTGCTGCTTGCGAACACCAACACCATCCCAGCAGCCGAAGTTTGGGAGGCGGCGCAAGGGCCTCCAAGACTCCCACGCCAGCGCCAACAGTGCGCTCCTCCCAGGCAGCGCGCGACGAACGGCGTAATCACACCGAAGATCCCGGGCATCGCCGTGGGAAGAGCCCCGAGCGCCACTCCCGGGACGAAGAAGACCTGCCCACTCGCTGAGGCGCTGGTGAAAATGGCATGCGACCGCGGGATCGTGATAGAGCTCCTTCTGACATGGTCAGAAGTCGAAGCGCGTCGTGATCCTTGCAGGTTTCGCCGCCACCGACGCCAGCAGAGGCCCTGGTGCGCGCACAGTTGCTCCTCGACTTTCCTCCCACTACAGGGAAACTCGACGAATGGAGAGCCACTATTCGAAGCCTTGTTGCGGTGGCCAACAAAGATGAACCAAGTCTGGTGGGGCCCCCGGGTTGACGCTTCGATGGAGTCCCGCGGACCAGTGGCGGAAAAGTCGGCGGTGCCGCGACCACGTTGCATTCACCTCTTCCCCATCCGGTACCGCGCACGCCGGCTCGTCGCGACATCGCGGGCGACGACATCTCCATAGCATCGTCTGACCCGCGGACCCACTGTGACCAGCGCCAAGTTCTTCGGGAATGACCCATGAAGACGCTCGAACCACTATCGAGCGCCGGTGCCGCACGGAGCGGCACCCGACACCTAATCGGACCCATCATCCTGCCGCCTACTACCCTCGTCGTCGCTGCCGCTGTCCTCCTCGTCACTCCCGCCCGAGGAGGAGTCTTCACTATCAGAAGAGCTCTCCACGTAGCACCTTGCACGGGTCCCAAAGAGCCCGAAGACCTTGACGGAGAGAAGACCACCCTCCATCAGCTTAAAATGGAGAGTGAGCCCCTCCGTCAACCGGTGGATATGAGCAAACGTCTTCCATCCCCGACGAAGATACATCACGTGAGGGGCGGGGAAGTCGACACGGACCCGCGTGCCACTGATCCCGCAGCCCCACATGTGCAGCCGCAACGACTCCGACGGATCCAGCTCCATCTCCCGCACAAATGGAGTCGGGAGACGAAGGCGACGGCGCGGCAGCCGGCGCAGCCTGACGAAGAACTCGCAAGGGTCATCCCCAACATGGCCCTCCATTGGTGGAGGAGCTGCTGGCGGAGGCAAGGCCGGCGCGCCGCCCCGTCCTCCTCTTCCCCGAATGCCCCGGCCTCGCCCACGGCCTCGCCCCCTCCCCCTTCCCCTGCAGCTGGCTCTGCCACCGCAGGCGCAGCAGAAGGAGGGACGCGTTGTCGAGCGGCGACCCTCGCCGCCACCGTTGAAGGACGGGATTCCCTCTCTCCATGACGGATGGAAGAAAGGGGCAAAAGCTGAAGGAAGAAGAAGATAGAAGAATGCGGGGCGCCGTCCCCCCCCCCCTCCCGCTCTTTACAAGGGAATGGGGTTGGGGGCTTGGCCACCCCGCTCGGCCAATCAAGACATGGGAGGCGCAGGGAGCCAGGGCCGACCCGCTGCCCCCACCAGCGACGGCCCGGTTTCCCGCCTCCACCGTTTTCCACCCCAAGCGCATGGGAGACACGTGGCGGACGTGCAAAACCGAGGGGACGGGTGAGGCAACCTCTCCCCACCCCGTGATCGTGGGGAGTGGACGCCTCGAGGACCGCGCCTCGGCCCCATTCAGTAAATGGGCCGTGCCTCCACGCCTCCCTCCATTTATGCGGAGGGCGCGAACCGCCCCTTTACTACGACGTGACGCATGCGTGCAGAGCCCGACCACACACATGCCGCCCACATCACACGCACCTTCCCACGCCGTGCCACACGCGGGAATCATGGGAAGCGCAGCGTGCGAAGAATCTTACCGCGGTAAAAACAGCCCCGCCTGCCCGCGCACCATTTTTGGGCCTAGCCCAACAACGCGTTGCGCTTATGTGTGGCCCAGGCCCGGGGGCTCCTGTCGGTGTACAAAAAGAGGGGTACACTTTTTGTACCCCTATAACTGTGCACGGGCAGTCTGAGTCGCGGATACCACCACACCAAGCAAGGCAAGGGAGGTGAGCCAGGGTAAGACCGAAGCTCAAGAGAACTAGAACAACGCCAAGACCAAGACCACGAAGAGCAAAGGGGACGAAGAGGACTCCCCCGGCAAGATCCTTGCCGGGAGACAGTTCTAGCAGCCCCGGCAAGACCCTTGCCGTGGCGACTCGTCCCGCGCCTACGGAGCAAATCACCCTTGAGTCCACTGCCCCCAAAGGGCAAGGATTCGGGAGACATCCCTGTGGCGGCATACAGATCTTTGTGAAGACATTCAAGATCAGATACGCACTAAGGAGACGACAACCCTTGGCGGGATCCCAGCCGAGGAAGACCACAAGGCCCCCTGCAAGCGCCTTGCCGGGGATGACAGCAGGCGCCTCGGCAAGACCCTTGCCGGCGCCCCGGCAAGGCCCTTACCGAGGACATCCGCAGGACCACCACCAGGCCCACGCCGACTAAACCTCCACCGCCGTTCACATGCAGCTGCTGACCCAACCAGCTGGGCAGGCACCTGCGTGGCGGCATGCAGATCTTCGTGAAGACCCACCATTGCGCCACCTCAGCTGCCTGCCTACCTACATGGCATCGCAGGCGTCACTGGCCAGGGCGCGTGTCGACACAAGAAGGAGCGGCGACGGACGAGACAGGTTTCTCCCCCGTCCCCGATAAAGCAAGGACACCTAAGCAAGACGCATTAAATGCGCCTTGTCATGTAATGCGAGGGATAACTTCGCAGCACTGTACCCTTTCCACCTCCTGTGTGCCACTATGGCAACCCCTTTTCTATAAAAGGAGGCCCTAGGCGACCAGGAGAAGGATTCGGCTTTTTGGAGCTCCTCACGCCCCATAGCGAGCTCAAGAACACAGATATACAATCCACCAAAGCAGGAGTAGGGTTTTATGCATCCTCGCGGTCCGAACCTGGATAAACAAACTGTATGCTACCTGTTAGATCCGCTCTTCTCATGACCCCGTGCCCCGCTAACCATAGTATGGATTCTTGTGATCCCATAGGTGTCGTTCCCACCGACATCTTTGGCGCGCCAGGTAGGGGGCGCAGTTGTGAGAATCGGCTTTAGCAGTTAGTTCAGCGCTTCTTCATCATCATGGCGCCCAAGAAGAAGATGACGGTGGCGGATGGCCAGTCGGAAGCCGGACAGCCCGTCCTGACGCGGGCGAGCAGCGGACCGGTCGCAGAAAGGACCCGGGGCGCTGCTCGCGAACACCAACACCATCCCAGCAGCCGGAGTTTGGGAGGCGGCGCAAGGGCCTCCAAGACTCCCACGCCGGCGCCAGCAGCGCGCTCCTCCCAGGCAGCGCGCGACGAACGGTGTAATCACGCCGAAGATCTCGGGCGTCGCCGCGGGAAGAGCCCCGAGCGCCACTCCCGGGACGTAGAAGACCTGCCCACTCACCGAGGCGCTGGTGAAAACGGCATGCGACCGCGGGGTCGTGATAGAGCTCCTTCTGACATGGTCAGAAGTCGAAGCGCGTCGTGATCCGTGCAGGTTTCGCCGCCACCGATGCCAGCAGAGGCCCTGGCGCGCGCGCAGTTGCTCCTTGACTTTCCTCCCACTACGGGGAAACTCGATGAATGGAGAGCCACTATCCGAAGCCTTGTTGCGGTGGCCAACAAAGACGAACCAAGTCCGGTGGGGGCCCTGGGTCGACGCTCCGATAGAGTCTCGCGAACCAGTGGCGGAAAAGTCGGCGGCGCCGCGACCACGGTGCATTCACCTCTTCCCCATCCGGTGCCGCGGACGCCGGCTCGTCGCGACGTCGCGGGCGACGACATCTCCATAGCATCGTCTGACCCGCGGACCCACTGTGACCAGCACCAAGTTCTTCGGGAACGAGCCCATGAAGACGCTCGAACCACTATCGAGCGCCGGCGCAGAGCGCGCCACCAGTCAGACAGGCGAGCAGGGCCTGCTGTGAACCACCGGGCCCCGGAGAGCCCTGGAGGCCTACCTTATGAGGTAGGCTGTCCGGCTTTTACCCGTGAGTTGCGGCAGTTCCAGTGGCCCACTCACCGCACCTTCAAACCTGACATTGGCGAAAACTACAACGGCAAGACTCACCCGTCTGAGTTCCTCAGCATCTACACCATCGCGATGCAAGCCGCCGGAGCCCGCGACGATAAGGTGCTTGCGAATTACTTTCCATTGGCTCTTAAACCCAACGCCATGTCGTGGTTGATGCACTTGCTGGTAGACTCTATTTCCTCCTGGTCGGATTTGTGCCATGAGTTTGTGGGCGCCTTTACTGGAGGTCACCAAGCCCATGGCCAAGCAAGCGACCTGCATGTCATTCCCCAGAAGGGAGGCGAGAGTCTGCGCAAGTATATACAGAGGTTCAGCCGGGTACAACACAATATCCCTGATGTTCACCCTGCCGCCATCATCAGCGCGTTCCATCAAAACGTGCGTAACCGCAAGATGCGCGAAGAACTGGCAATGAACAAGGTGAAAGATGTGGCAGAACTCTATGTTCTTGCCGACAAATGTGCCCGAGCTAAAGAGGGAAGGAAGTACCCCGGCGAAGATGCCGGCGTGGAAACCGACTCCTCAGATGAGGATACTGCCACCCCGGCGAAGAAAGGTCGGCGCCGCAACAGTAAGCGCAAAGGTAAAGTTGTGCTTGCCATCGAGGGATCTGACGACGCCGGCTCCGCCAAGAAAAGCAAGGCAGATGACCCCGGCAAGGAAATTGCCGGATGTGTCACCTGTCGGGCCTTGGCGGCTGCCGAGAAGCCAGGAAACTCCGACAAGCAATACTGCAAGATCCATCGCACCAAAGGCCATGATCTCCAGAACTGTCGCCAGGTTGAGCTCCTTGCTGAGAAGCAGAGGGCTGAATATGAGAGGCAGGACAAGGAGAAAGGCCAGGATGGTGCTGAGAGGTCCGGCAAGAAGCGTGACGGCCAGGCGGACCATTGCGACAAAGATAAACAGCGGGAGAGGCCCGCCCGGGCCGTGACAAAAAGCCAGAAGACGATGATCACGAAGAGGACGATGAGTCTGGTGACCAAGAATTTCAGAAAGCTACAGAGGCCATGTGCGTCGTTGGCAGCGCCTCGCTGCATACCTCTCACCGCCAGCTTAAACAGTAGGCGCGTGAGATTACAGCGGCGGAACCGTCGTTTGATGCCCAAAGGCCGCTGAAGTGGTCCAACACACCTATCATTTTTGACACTGAGGATCACCCTGATCACACTACTGCAGTCGGGTGCTTTCCATTGTTGGTTTCACCAACAATACGCAACCTCAAGGTGACAAAGATGTTAGTCGATGGCGGGGCCGTTCTGAACTTAATCTCGCCTGCCGTGATCGAGAAATTGCAGATTCCTGATGAAGACCTCGAAGAGACGGGCACGTTTTAGGGGGTCAACCCGGGAAGAAGTCAATCAAAGGGAAAGGTCACGTTGCCCGTGACTTTTGGGAGTGATCTGAACTACATGACAGAAAGGGTTGTGTTCGACGTTGCTAAGATCCCCTTGCCTTACAATGGGATCCTTGGCCGCCCAGCGCTGGCCAAGTTCATGGCGGCGTCACATTACGCCTACAACACCCTGAATATGCCGGGGCCTGTGACGATCATCACCGTCCCATCAGACAAGAAGGATGCGCTAATTTGCGCTGACCAACTCTACCAACAAGCAGTTGCAGCAGCCGCCACTGCTAAGGCGCTTGCTCCTGCCGCTGGAGCCCCGGGAAGGCAAAAGAAGAAGACCAGTGAGACCTCAGGCACCCACTCCGGCAAGCGCACCTCTTCGAAGTGTAGCGCTCCCGTCGAGGACGTGCTAGAGAGCTCCGCCGACAGAAACAAGAAGTCCAGGGCCACACCGTCGGGAACCAAGAAGGTTTCTGTCAAGGAGGACGGCAAGGGAGGAGCTTTTACCATAAGCTCCACCCTTGACAACAAATAGGAAGACGCGCTCGTCACCTTCCTGCGGGCGAATGTCGATGTGTTTGCATGGCAAGCATCCGACATCCCCGGCGTTCCCAGGGAGGTGATTGAGCACCACCTTGCTGTCTGTCCTCATGCGCGGTCCGTCAAGCAGAAGGTCAGAAAGCAAGCTTTGGAACGACAAGAGTTCATCACAGAGGAGATCCGGAAACTGGAAGCAGCGGGTTTGGTAAGAGGAGTGCTCCATCCAACGTGGTTGGCCAATCCGCTGGTAGTGCGCAAGGCAAATGGGAAGTGGAGGCTGTGTATTGATTACACAGATATTAATAAGGCTTGTCCCAAAGACCCCTTCCCGTTGCCGCGCATCGACCAGATTGTTGACTCCACAGCTGGGTGTGATCTATTGTCATTCCTCGATGCCTACTCCGGCTACCACCAGATCTTCATGACAAGGGAAGATGAAGAGAAAACGGCATTCATCACCCCATGTGGTACGTATTGCTTTATACGGATGCCTTTCGGGTTGAAGAGTGCTGGTTCAACATTTGCAAGGGCGGTCCAGATTGGTTTTGAACCCCAGCTCCATACAAATATGGAAGCTTATATGGATGATATAGTGGTCAAAACCAAGAACAGGGCAACCCTCATATTAGATTTACAAGAAACATTTGCAAACCTATGCAAGATCAATCTCAAGCCAAACCCTGAGAAGTGTGTCTTCGGCGTCTCGTTTGGCAAGCTTCTCGGGTTCTTTGTGTCACAGCGTGGGATAGAGGCCAATCCGGACAAGATCAAAGCTATAGAGCAGATTGAAGTGCCCAAGCGAGTCAAGGATGTGCGTCGGCTTGCTGGTTGCGTTGCCGCCATGAGCAGGTTCATTTCCAAGTCCGCCGAGCGCGCCTTTCCCTTTTTCAAGATTTTGAAAAAGGCGGGCCCGATGGAGTGGACGCCAGAAGCCGAAGCAGCATTGCAAGATTTAAAGAGGTACCTCTCCTCCGCGCCAATACTAGTTGCGCCTAGGCCACAGGAACCATTGCTGCTGTACCTGGCGGCAACGAACCAGGTGGTCAGCGCCGCACTAGTGGCGCAGAGAGAAATTGATGATGAGGTAATAGCAGCGATGGAGCCCGGTGCCACCGATGCCGAGACGACGCAGCCAATTGAAGTGTCACCGAAGAAGAAAATGATGCAGCACCCGGTCTACTTTGTTAGTTCCCTCCTGCAGGGGGCTAGATCGAGGTACTCCGGTGTGCAGAAACGGCTCTTCGGCCTTCTTATGGCCTCGAGGAAGCTGCGTCACTACTTCCAGGCGCACGAAATCACTGTCGTCACTCGCCTCCCTCTGCAACGGATATTGCACAATCCAGACGCAGCGGGAAGGATCGTAGAGTGGGCACTGGAACTGTCCAGCTTTGGCCTCAAGTTTGAGAGTACCTCGATGATTCAAAGCCGAGTCCTGGCGGAGTTCGTTGCAGAATGGACCGCGACGCCTGACGAAGAAACCCAAGAGACTGCTCTCCCCGGCAAGGAGGCAAGTTGCGACTGGATCATGTACTTTGATGGAGCTTTCTCCTTACAGGGCGCTGGGGCTGGCGTACTGCTTGTCGCGCCCACCGGAGAGCACCTCAAGTACGTGATCCAGATGCACTTCCCCAGGGAGGTGTCAACAAACAATACGGCTGAGTACGAAGGGCTGCTTGCCGGTCTTAGGATCGCGGTGGACCTCGGAATCAAGAAAACTCGTCGTTAGAGGCGACTCGCAACTTGTCATCAAGCAAGTCAACAAGGATTACCAGAGCCCGTTGATGAAGGCCTATGTCTATGAAGTGAGAAAGCTGGAAGAGCGTTTTGACGGTATACAGGCAGAATACGTTCCCCGAGCGGAGAATGATATCGCCGATTACTTGTCAAAACGCGCTGCCCTCAAGCTACCTGTGGAACCAGGTACCTTCGTGCTTCGGCTAACTCAGCCATCCGTTGATCCATCAACAGAGCAGAACAAGAGGAGAAAGTCAGGGCCCGGCAAGTACTTTCTCGCCGAGCTCCCCAAAGCTGCCGGCAAGGATGTTGCCAGAGACGCTGAGCCCGCCACGGGACAGCTAGCTCCGACAGAGCATCAAGCTCTTGCCATGGAGACAGCCGCTCCGATAGCGGAGGAAATGCCTTTAGTCCTTGCCGTCGATCCCCAGGCTCCAGCGTGGGCACAGCATACCGTCCGATTCCTCCAAACAGGGGAACTTCCTGAGGAGCAGGAAGAAGCGGAAAAAGTAACCCGTCGCTCTACTATGTACCAGTTCGTCGATGACGTCCTGTACAGAAAGAGGCCGAACGGCGTGAAATTGAAGTGTATCCCTCGAGAGGAAGGACTGGGGATGTTGGTGGAGATACATGGAGGCATATGTGGATCCCACATCGGGTCAAGGGCCCTTGCCGGCAAGGCGTTTCGGCAAGGCTTCTTCTGGCCCACCGCCCTCCAGGATGCGACGACACTAGTCACCAGGTGTGAAGCGTGTCAGTTCCATTCAAAGAAGCTTCATCAGCCAGCTCAAGCCCTTCAAACCATTCCTCTCTCCTGGCCTTTCTTGGTCTGGGGGCTCGACATACTGGGCCCTTTCCCCCGCGCTGTCGGGGGCTTTGAGTACTTGTACGTTGCAATCGACAAGTTCACAAAGTGGCCAGAAGTGGAAGTAGTGAGGAAGGTCACAGCACAGTCAGCCGTCAAATTCTTCAAAGGACTGGTGTGCCGTTTTGGTGTACCCAATAGGGTTATCACCGACAACGGCACGCAGTTCACAAGCCACACCTTCATGCAATATATTCAAGACCTCGGCAGCAAGGTCTGTTTCACTTCCGTTGCTCACCCACGAAGAAATGGTCAAGCTGAGAGGGCAAATGCTGAAGTACTGCGAGGCCTGAGGACAAAGACCTTTGGCAGACTGCACAAGAGTGGAAGGCGCTGGATTGATGAATTGCCGGTGGTTCTTTGGTCAATCAAAACGACACCAAATCGAGCCACCGGCCAGACAACCTTTGCCCTGGTATACGGGGCAGAAGCAGTTCTCCCCACATAACTCATATATGGGTCACCTCGAGTACTCGCTTATGACGAGCTTGAGCAAGAGCAATTATGGCAAGATGACGCAACGCTCCTTGAGGAAGATAATCTTCGGGCGGCTGTGAGAGCAGCGCGCTACCAGCAAGCCTTGCGCCGCTACCATAGCCGCAAGGTTCATGCCCGAAGCTTTGAGGAAGGCGACCTTGTTCTTTGGCGCGTTCAATCGGCCAAGAATTCCAATAAGTTGACGGCAAAGTGGGAAGGCCCTTATCGGGTAATACGAGTCAACAGGCCCGACGCAGTCCGCCTGGAGACCGAAGATGCCGTTCCTATGAGTAACTCCTGGAACATTGAGCATCTTTGCAAGTTTTACCCGTGAGGCGCGGCTTGCCGGGCCCCCGGCAAGCCACCTTTTGTACGAGCCTTGCCGATGACGCATGTAACCCTTTGTACAAAGCCAGGCGCAGACCCTGAGCATAAGTAAATGAAGCACTGGCGCCCTAAGTTATAGCATGCATGCTAGGTCGAGTCTCGTCCTTGGTTAGGGTTGATAGTGCTTAGCGGCGACTAACCCCTAGCTTAGAGGTCGAGCGTGCGTCTCTTTGTCTTTCTTTTGTCTTCTTTGGTTCACAGGACACACAGATATCCGTGCCGAACCACTTGGGGAGAAAAAAAAAGAGGAACAAACCAGCATCTAGCCCCCGGCAAGCCAGTATTGCCGGGGGGCTACAAGAGCAAAGATTCACCCACAGCGAACCAGGGTTGCCGGGGACTGCAGCTTCAGATAAGTTCTTCATCCCTTATCATGCATTCCATTATGGACTGAGGTATGTGAAACCTTGTTTTCCCCTAAGCTACCGTGCTCCCCTAACTCTAGGCCCTAGGGCTCGTTCCTGGGGCCAAGTTTGGTCGTAGTCGCGGCAGCGAAAGGATGAAACAAGGAGCCTGAACCCGCCTCATCCCTGCCTCCGCCAAAGGCGTGAGGAAGGTCGAGCGAAGTGGGGAGACGACAAGGCCTGTTGCCGGGCAAGGAAATGTTTATCTTGAAGATATCAAGGATTTACTCCTTGTCGTGGGTTCCACCCGCAAACAAATGACCCGGCAAGCATCCCTTTTTCATTAAAAAAACATTCCACTCAGGTACAGTCCATAGGGAATGAAAAACATGAATGATGGGATTACAAGTTTTAAATTCAGCAAAGGCCCGAAGGCTTACAAAATAAAAAGAGATAAGGTGCCCGTAATCCCTTTCTTGTCCCTCTCCTCAGGAGGCAGGTCAAGGAGGCAAAAAGGACAAAAGGAGCGCCTAGGCGAGCTACGGGTGGTAGAAGACACCAAGAGAACATCTTGGTGGCCGTCCAAAGGCTGGATGGTGATGGCGGCGCCGGAAGCAGAGCTCGAAGATGAGGCGGCAGGACGTCAGCACGCGTCGAAGGCATCGATGCCCGCGTACTCCGAGCTGACGGCCTTGCCGCCCGCCCTCTTCCTCTTCCGCAGCCTCCCAACGCCAGCCGCCCAAGGAGACGACCCCGAGAAGTTCAGGGAGCCGGCGACACGGATGATGGGGTCGCCGGTGCCGCACGGAGCGGCACCCGACACCTAATCGGACCCATCATCCTGCCGTCTACTACCCTCGTCGTCGCTGCCGCTGTCCTCCTCGTCACTCCCGCCCGAGGAGGAGTCTTCACTATCAGAAGAGCTCTCCACGCAGCACCTTGCACGGGTCCCAAAGAGCCCGAAGACCTTGACGGAGAGAAGGCCACCCTCCATCAGCTTAAAATGGAGAGTGAGCCCCTCCATCAAGTGGTGGATATGAGCAAACGTCTTCCATCCCCGACGAAGATACATCATGTGAGGGGCGGGGAAGTCGACGCGGACCCACGTGCCACTGATCCCACAGCCCCTCATGTGCAGCCGCAAGGACTCCGGCGGATCCAGCTCCATCTCCCGTGCAAATGGAGTCGGGAGACGAAGGCGACGGTGCGGCGGCCGGCGCAGCCTGACGAAGAACTCGCAAGGGTCATCCCCAACATGGCCCTCCATTGGAGGAGGAGCTGCTGGCGGAGGCGAGGCCGGCGCGCCGCCCTGTCCTCCTCTTCCCTGAACGCCCCGGCCTCGCCCCTCCCCCTTCCCCTCGCGGCTGGCTCTGCCACCGCAAGCGCAGGAGAAGGAGGGACGCGTTGTCGAGCGGTGACCCTCGCCGCCACCGTTGAAGGACCGGGATTCCCTCTCTCCATGACGGATGGAAGAAAGGGGCAGAAGCTGAAGGAAGAAGAAGATGGAAGAATGCGGGACGCCGTCCCCCCTCCCGCTCTTTATAAGGGAACGGGGTTGGGGGCTTGGCCGCCCCGCTCGGCCAATCAAAACACGGGAGGTGCAGGGAGCCAGGGCCGACCCGCTGCCCCAACCAGCGACGGCCCGGTTTCCTGCCTCCACCGTTTGCCACCCCAAGCGCATGGGAGACACGTGGCGGACGTGCAGAACCGAGGGGACGGGTGAGGCGACCTCTCCCCACCCCGTGATCGTGGGGAGTGGACGCCTCAAGGACCGCGCCTCGGCCCCATTCAGTAAATGGGTCGTGCCTCCACGCCTTCCTCCGTTTATGGGGAGGGCGCGAACCGCCCCTTTACTATGACGTGACGCATGCGTGCAGAGCCCAACCCCACGCATGCCGCCCACGTCACACGCACCTCCCCACGCCGCGCCATGTGCGGGAATCGTGGGAAGCGCAGCGCGCGAAGAATCTTACCGCGGTAAAAACAGCCCCGCCAGCCCGCGCACCGTTTTTGGGCCTAGCCCAACAACGCGTTGCGCTTATGTGTGGCCCAGGCCCGGGGGCTCCTGTCGGTGTACAAAAAGAGGGGTACACTTTTTGTACCCCTATAACTGTGCACGGGCAGTCTGAGCCGCGGATACCACCACACCAAGCAAGGCAAGGGAGGTGAGCCAGGGTAAGACCGAAGCTCAAGAGAACTAGAACAACGCCAAGACCAAGACCACGAAGAGCAAAGGGGACGAAGCGGACTCCCCCGGCAAGATCCTTGTCGGGAGACAGTTCTAGCAGCCCCGGCAAGACCCTTGCCGCGGCGACTCGTCCCGTGCCTACGGAGCAAATCACCCTTGAGTCCACTACCCCCAAAGGGCAAGGATTCGGGAGACATCCCCGTGGCGGCATACAGATCTTTGTGAAGACATTCAAGATCAGATATGCACTAAGGAGACGACAACCCTTGGCGGGATCCCAGTCGAGGAAGACCACAAGGCCCCGGCAAGCGCCTTGCCGGGGATGACAGCAGGCGCCTCGGCAAGACCCTTGCCGGCCCCCCGGCAAGGCCCTTACCGAGGACATCCGCAGGACCACCACCAGGCCCACGCCGACTAAACCTCCACCGCCGTTCGCATGCAGCTGCCGACCCAACCAGCTGGGCAGGCACCTGCGTGGCGGCATGCAGATCTTCATGAAGACCCACCATTGCGCCACCTTAGTTGCCTGCCTACCTACATGGCATCGCAAGCATCGCTGGCCAGGGCGTGTGTCGACACAAGAAGGAGCGGCGACGGACGAGACAGGTTTCTCCCCTGTCCCCGATAAAGCAAGGACACCTAAGCAAGACACATTAAATGCGCCTTGGCATGTAATGCGAGGGATAACCTCGCAGCACTGTACCCTTTCCACCTCCTGTGTGCCACTATGGCAACCCCTTTTTCTATAAAAGGAGGCCTGAGGCGACCAGGAGAAGGATTCGGCTTTTTGGAGCTCCTCACGCCCCATAGCTAGCTCAAGAACACAAATATACAATCCACCAAAGCAGGAGTAGGGTTTTACGCATCCTCGCGGCCCGAACCTGGATAAACGAACTGTGTGCTACCTGTTAGATCCGCTCTTCTCACGACCCCGCGCCCCGCTAACCACAGTAGGGATTCTTGTGATCCCATAGGTGTCGTTCCCACCGACATCTCGGCAATTTCCTTGTCATCCTTCTGAGCTTCACGAATCTTTCCCAACAATGTAGACTAAACTTCCATCGTTGCAACAAAACCTCTAGGAACAATCTCCAAACGAAGTTCCCTGAGATCCTCGGCTAACTCCTTTGGCAATCCTCCCGTTAGCAGAGTATTAACATAACTCTTCCACCTCAAAGCGTCTGCTACGACATTGGCCTTTTCTGGATGATAATGCAGCTTCATATCATAATCCTTTATGAGTTCCAACCATCTCCTCTGCCTGAGGTTCAGCTCCTTCTGGGTGAATATGTACTTCAAACTCTTATGATTCGTGTACACATCACAACGGTTTCCAATAATAAAATGTCTCCAAGTCTTGAGTGCATGCACTACAGTTGCTAGCTCCAAATCATGAGTGGCATAATTCAACTCATGCGGTCGAAGTTGACGTGAGGCATATGATAGAACTCTTCCGTCCTGCATAAGCACACCTCCAAGTCCTAAGCGAGATGCGTCGCAATACACTTGGAAATCCTTGCATATATCCGGCAGAATTAGCACTAGGGCCGTAGTCAGACATTTCTTCAACTCCTGAAAACTGGCCTCACATTCTTCTGTCCATTTGAACTTAGTGTCCTTCTTCAACAACTCCGTCATGGGCTTCGCAATTTTAGAGAAATTCTTAATGAATCTCCGATAGTATCTCGCAAGTCCAAGAAAATTGCGGATCTCTCCAACTGAGGTGGGTGCCAACCACTCAGTGACTGACTGGACCTTGGTGGGATCCACTGCTATACCTTCTCCTGATATAACATGTCCAAGAAATCCAACTTCCTTCAACCAAAACTAACATCTGCTAAACTTGGCATACAACTGATGTTTTCTGAGCTTCTCGAGCACTAAACGCAGTCTTTGAGTATACCAAGATATCATCAATGAACACCACAATGAACTTATCCAAAAACTTCATAAACACCTTATTCATCATACTCATGAAGTACGCAGGGGCGTTAGTCAATCCAAATGACATAACCGTATACTCATACAGCCCGTACCTGGTGGTGAAAGTTGTCTTAGGTATATCCTTCTCGCGAATCTTCAGCTGGTGGTATCCTGATCGCAGATCGATCTTTGAAAATACTTTAGCTCCTTGCAACTGATCAAAAAAGTCATTGATCATCGGCAGTGGGTACTTGTTCTTGATTGTCACTTCATTCAATGCTGGATAATCAACAACCATCCTTAAAGATCCATCCTTCTTCTCAACCAAGAGCACTGGGGCTCCCCACGGTGATGAACTTCGTCGGATGTAACCTTTCTCCAATAACTCCTTAATCTGCTGCGGGCATCCGGTAGGGTCTCTTTGATATAGGTCCAGTGACTGGCAACAGTTCTATCAAGAACTCAATGTCTCGATCTGGTGGCATGCCTGGTAACTCTTCTGGAAACACATCCGGGTAATCCTTCACAACAGGAACTTCCTCCTGAACAACTCCTGAGAGGGAATTTGCTTGAGTCCTCCTTGGCGAATGCCTGGATACATACTTAATCCTTTTTCCCTCCGGGGTGGTGAGTAGAATTGATTTGCTAGTGCGGTCAATGTTTCCTCCATACTTCGACAACCAATCCATGCCTAATATGATGTCCAATCATTGCGACTCCAAAATTATTAGGTCTGAGGGGAAAACATGGCTCTTGATGGTTAAGGGTATCCGATCGCACCATCAGATGGCCATGTACTCTGCACCTGGTGAGCTCACTAGCATGGGTGTCCTAAGGGCTAGGGTTGGCAACTTAAACTTGTCCACAAATCCCTTTGATATGTATGAATGCGATGCACCAATATCGAAAAGAACGAGAGCGGTAAAAGACTTAACCAAAAACTTACCGATAACTGCGGCTGGCTGCTCTTCAACCTCCTCCACACTCACGTGGTTCACTTGTCCTTTGTTAAATGGATTGGGCTTCTTCCCAGAGCTCTCATTACCATTTCCGTTCTTCGCTTCAGGGCACTCAGTGGCATAGTGTCCAGTCTTCCCGCACTTGAAACAAGTAATGTGACTTAGGTCCCTCTTGGCGGTTGTGGCTGGATTGAAGCGATTCTGATTGTTGCTTGCTCCATTCTCATTCTCATTCTTGGGGCCATTATGATTACTAGTGGACCCGTTGCGCCAAATGGCGCAGAGGCATGCTAAATCCATGTACACGTTGAAAAGAAAATACATGATTTAGTTGGTTTAGTTGTGGGCAAACACATATGATGACAAATTTAACACCCTTTAAAAAAAGAATGGTGACTTCTTGTCCACAATTAAAAAAAATGGTGCCTTGTTATCTACAGTGAGATGTGCGCAAATACCCATTTAAAATCATGAATGTGTAGTAACTTTAGCTATGAGCAAACACTTCAAGCGCCAACCCAAACCCTTTTTAATCAAAAATTAAGGAGGACTTCTTTTTACAAATATATACTTGAGCATGCGCAATTTGTAATCAATCACATTTTCAAACAAGGGATCGAAACAGCAGTTAACATAGCTAACACTTTGCATTTAAGTGTAGCATATGATAAGATAGGAATAAGGGTTTCGTTCTTCCTTGGAGATGCACCAACTCCAGTACACACATACATAGACCTAACAAATATTTCTTCACCAGGAACTACGTCACACAGCAAGGCTCCATCATCCGTGAAATCAAACTAATTTAGCTACCCATCAAATGTAGAAAAACATTTGATGCTGCAAACTTGCACGTTCATTCTCCCCTGCAATCTTAGCTCGCGGAACCCGGCTTCGAGGGAAGATACAGGGGCATGGGGACCTGTCATGATTTTTTGAGAATGCAAAACACACCAGCATGAGATTTATTAGGAAAAACACATTATATCAGTTTCTAATTGGCTCACATTATAGCAGAAATAATGAGAGGTGACAACAGGCCTGGAAGATAGACTAACAACATGTTTCCCACGATCAAATTAGCTAGATTAGGATTTCCATATGTACATACCGCCACAACATATTATAGAATTTGTAACCTCACTGGAGAACAAAGTGTTCAGTAAAAAATAACACAATCTGGCCTACATAACTTTGGAATCGTTGCACATGGTTGAAACTTGTAAGCCCGACATTCCTTATTAGCATTAAGACGAGCCAAAAGCATTCAAACCATGATGACCTAAATAGTGCATCAGGTAGAGAGCATTACCTGGACTGGCCAAATGATGACATGGTCTTCCCTTCCTTGACGCCAAATGATGGAGACCTTGTTCTTCACCAAATTCTTCCATTGGACCCTTGCGCTGCTTTTCTCTCTAGTAAATTTTATACCAGGAAATCAAAACCAGAGAGACAGAAAAATCAACAGGTCAAAAGAGAACACCTTAATAGTGATTTGTCGAGAACTGCCTCTTGCTGCCTCAACAGGATTGTTTTGCCCATCGCTGTCTCTAGATCCCTTCCTCCTAGATGCACCACTATATTGGTACACAGAGCCGCCGAACGATCAGTAAACTAAGGACCATGAATTAAGATCACTTTAAAAAAATCATGTGATGCATAAAAATTGAAAATAAAATAACAACCACGTGGTAAGAACCGGTAACTCATTTTACAGGATAAATATTTGCCTAACCCTTGCTGCAGATGGTCAACACTACAACACAACGACACATAATAGTAGGTTCATACAGAAATATAAAAGGAAACTAAGATTACAACACAATCAGACAAATCTATATATTCAAGTACACTAAGATTTGACCTTTATCTAATGGCATCTATGAGTCTTTCCTTTAGAATGGTGAACCAACAATGATGGATGGATTATAGTGCTGTGGACACAAAAATTGCTAAATATAATTAATTTTAATGTGACAAAAGCAAAGCAAAGTGGTCCATGCAGGAGTTCATGCCCAGCAATCGATTCTACACCTTTTCTCTGTGCATAGCTTTATTTTCATTTCTGTATGTCTGAGATAAGTTACACCTTTTCTCATCCCTCGCTGCTCTGCTCATACCTTGATAATCTGGAAGCACCAAAGGAATAAGCACTTTGTGCATGTATAAATATAGCAGTCATCCAGGCATGGTTAAGCAATGACATGAAAGATAAATATGCCAGTCGACGCTAATAAGGTAGGCTACAATCTTCTGGGAACCACTAACTTGCAAGGCATTGAAAATAAAATAAACACAACGACCTCACCCCAATGATGCTAGCTTATGGAAGTCATAGCCTATCTGATAGACAATGAAAGTGATCAGAAGACCAACAACAATTTTGATTTCAGAAAAAGGGTATTTCTTAAGCAATACTTTTATTAGAAAGATGCATTCACATATATTTTTCTAAAATCGCATGCAAATGTGTTGATCCATTCCAGGGAAATATGGAATTCATACCCAAAAAACCTAGAACATAGATGGGGACAGTCTTTAAGGCAAAGCAAGTATTTGCCTAATCAACACAGAAACTTTGCATATTCCACTTTTCTGTAGTAAACATATTTGAGAACAGTTCAAACAGGACCTACATATGTTATACATAAGTAGCCATATGGAGCTGTAAACCAAGACAGAGGCCACCCAAGGCAGAAATTCAAATAGTGACAAAGAAACATCTCGTAATCAGGAGCACTCTATGACTATTCAAAAACAGAAGGCACCTCAGGAAGCGTGTAGTCAAATTAGTCTAGCTTAAAAACTAAATAGTAAATAAGACACCATTCGTTTTTTCCATGAAAAATAGGCATGCCATATTAGATTTCTGAAATCCTTTACTTGAAAATTCCATATGCAACTGCCCAAATTATTGATGTATAACCCTCGGCTGCATCCAGTCAACTGTTTTTAAGAGAATAGGCAAACAACAAGAAACCAAAGCAGACCCTCGCTTCTTAAAGAGCTTCAATAAACTTAAATTGCTGTCCTATTAATTAATCTATACAGATGAGACTTATTCACGGGTTTGTCCTCAAGAAAACAGCTTTAACTCTTACAAAAAAATAGTTTGACCAGTTCTAAAAAAATTCCATTCGTATGCACATGTTTAACTCTCAAAAAATAGCTTTAACTCTCATAAAACAGGTTTAACTATCACAAAACTTATGCACGTGTTTGCCGTCAAGAAAATTTCCATTATCACCCATCCAACAGATGACTCAAGACCATAGATCACAAAACCATATCTTCACGCCATGTCCCCAACCTACATATGAGGCCTTTCTGATTAGAAACTATATGGAAACTAAACAACATTTATCTAATTGGATCTTAAATAAACATGGCTGCATGTTTGTAGATAATCTAATTGAATTTTAAGGAGGGCAACAAGACGCATGTGTGTGGCCATGACACCCATGTTGCCATGTTGTTCAGTGCGGCCAAGAAGAAAAATAACAAAACTGGAAAGTAGTCGGACCTGGGGTCGTGAGGGAGGTTGAGGATGAAATCTTCCTCGCTGCACGGCAGAGAGCAGTGGGGTAAGACAATGCTAATATTTATAGAAGATTTGAACTCTTTAAAATGCATGTATAGCCCATTTTTAGGGGATTAAACGGTACATAAAAGCAATAAAAAAATGGGGCCAACTCATAAATACATTTATGGGCAGAAACATATATGCCTAGATGGAACACATAAAGATAAGGAATGCATCTATCAAGTACATGGAAACCCAGATAACGGCAACATTAATAAATAGGTCCAGAAGTGATGTACAAAGCATCAACTTTGCCCTATGGGGTATCCAACTACACAGGAATGGTATTAGAATTCAGAAACAGTATGAGATGTAGCATTTAGGTCACTTACATTGCTTGTATTTGGATGTGCACAACATCAGTACGTAGAGATTTTCCCGCATAATATACTTATCAGCTAAGAATCTTGGAAAATGGAGATCCAATCCCATAACCTAGCAAATCATCAAACAAAATCAGGAAGGAAAATATAGGAGAAATCAAAGGATAATACCGTAGCTCCAGAGACATTGACCAAACCTGGAATTGTTTAACTGGCAAGCACGAAAATACCTACAGACATCACCAACACCAATCCTGGCTACTGCAGTCGGCGACACAACTTCTCTTGCCGACCAAACCAACATGTGAAACAAGAATGAAATTAGATGGAAAAGGGAGCTGAATTAGGCAGGAGGAACTCATGTGGGGAGGTGCATCCAGAAGGGACGAGGGGTGAGGTCCTGGTCCTTCTTCGATGCGGCTTAGCGGTGCGACAATGAACAATGACGGCGCCGTCCGGCACTCTCCCACCCGCTTCCGCCCGCTTGCGCCAGGCTCGCCTCGAGCCGGTCGCCGCCATGGAGCCTAAGCGACGGGAGGTAGTCCTGGGAGGAGGAGAAACGCGAAGATGGGAGGGATGGGCGCCGCGGCAGGGGTGCGGGCCAGGAGGAAGGAGGGAGGCGTGTGGCGGCTGTGATGATTGGGGAAGGGTTTGCCACCGGCGCAGGGCGCGACGTGCACTGAGACGACGCACGCCTCGCACAAGGGACCCAACGCGCGGCGCTCGCACGTCCAGTTGCCAGCCGTGCATCGGCCACGCGAACCCAGCAGCGAAGGAACACAGAGCAACTGACCACCGGCCCCGCCTCTCGACACGGCCCCAGCGTCAGTGGAGGCGCCGGATGACCCGGAGAAAAGGTGGGCGAGCGCACCGGACGATCCGGAGAAAAGACCCGTGAGTGGTTGGACCCGGCACTGCGTAGAGGTCAGCCTCGGCACGACGGCGCAGAGGAGTCAGCCACAATTCTATCCAACCCAGCATAACGCGGAGGAGAATAACAAAGAGTCCCTTACATGTGGAACCAACGGCCATCCTGGCCCACTCATCATTGCATGCAAGGGGTAGCAGCGGGTATAGATATGTCGTTCCAGCCGACCCAGGAGGGGCGCGCTGCGCTAGGCACGCACGCGGCATGCCAGGGGAGGCTGCCCGCGACCCAAAAAGAACTGACCCACCAATAGCGCAGGAGGCTGAGCCCACAGGTCATCGCCTCAATGAATTCACCGGAAGGTCAAACGAAGAACGAAAATTACCAGCGCAGATCGAACGTAACCAATCAACGGAAGACCAGTTTGACCAACATCCGACGGACAAAAGCGATGCAAATCGAGGGACGATCGTGGAGAGGAGTTGGCTAGCAACCTTTATATGTTAGAATGAGAATTTCCTCCATTATGAGTGTGGCCTCCATGGTTATGGGTAAATCCTCCCGGATTCGGGGTAAAACGAGGCTTCTGCTGAGCTCCTGAATTGTACCTTCCTTGTCCATACTTCCTCTTGCGACTCTCTATCTGCTGCTACTTTCCTTCAATCATGAGAGCTTTATCTACCAATTTCTGGTAGTTGTTAAATGTTGTCACCATCAACTGCATATTCATCTCATCGTTCAGCCCTTCCATAAACTTCTCCTGCTTCGTGGCATCTATGGCCACATCATCTGGGGCATAGCGAGATAACTTGCTAAACTCATCCACGTACTGTCCCACAGTACGATTCTCTTGGTGTAGGTTGCGAAACTCATGCTTCTTCATACTCATAGCTCCAATTGAGACATGGGTTGTGCGGAATGCTTGCTGAAACTGCTCCCAAGTGACATTGGCTATAGGGAATGTGGTGTGTAATTTTCCCACCATGAGGCTGCCGTTCCATCCAATTGATGTGCGGCAAAGCGCACCTTCTCAGCATCTGTGCAACCTGCGGTGGTCAACTCCCTTCCAATCATGCGTAGCCATTCATCAGCAACTATCGGCTCGGTGCTACTGGAAAACACCGGCGGCTACAACCTCAGAAAACGGGCTAAATTGTCAACTGGAGGTGGTGGCGGTGGGTTGTTGTTGTTGTTGTTGTTGTTGTTGCCTTGGTTCTGAACTAACAACTGCATCAAGGCATTCTGCTGTTGGATCAACTGAGTGAGCTCCGGTGGGAAGACAAATCCGGTATAACGTCTCGGAGGCATCTGATGGGTTTAGAGGAAAGAGATTTGAATAGAATGAGGTCTAGTGGGAAAGCACTACCCATATGCACATGAGACAAACACAATCATATCATATCACTCAATCAATCAAGCAAGGGCATACAATCGATCTAACTATCGTTACAGTGCTCAGACTATACTATATACATGGGGGAAATACTACTTGATCATATGGTGGTCTACTAGAGGTTTTGATCGGTGGGAGACTCCATGATATCAGCTCCAGCTTCGTCTTCACAGTCATCATCACTACTGTCGGGATCAAGGTCGGTGTTGTTGATGATGATGTAGTCTTCTGTAGTGACCCGACCTCAGACGGTCAAGTCTCTGTGTGTCTATGCCATCCTTGGATCGGTATTCTGGCACACACAGTACGTCAATGTATATATCAAAGTGCAATCACATGTATAAATAACGTAAAACTGATATATATATATATATATATATATATATATATATATATATATATATATATACATATACCTCATAAGTCTCAGCGGAAACAAACAATCGGGTGTGGAGTCCCATCAACGCCATCGGCAGGTTGAGTGTAGACCGTAACCCAATCAACGCAACTCACTCGTCATATAAAATCCTGCAACATGATATGTTGCAGCCGTGTAGGTCAGTACATTGAATGTACCAGCAAGATCACAATAAGAGAAAACAGATGATAAACTATACTATATGCAGTATGGCTTTGTAGCTCTATATCTGAGTTTTGTTTGCGTAAAAGCTGGTTTTATTTTCCCTACATCAATGGAATATCAGGAGTCTGTACTATATAGTTTTCTATCTGACATGGTTCCGCCAACCGATGTCTCATAGCCCAAAATCATCATAAGTTGCCCGCAATTAAGTTATCAGTCCGGTGTTGAGAGTTCCAAGATAGATCCAAGTCCAGATTCTCAAATTGTCCGTAACCGGGGACACGGCTAATCGATTAGGTTTTAATCTTCTGCAGAGGTTTGTACACTTTACCCGCAAGATTCGATCCCTCATTTTTCGTTCTCACACTGCACGGTTGTAACGCCCCGAGACCGATGTGTCAGGTGTCGTCCAGTTATTCGCTGTTGTTGCCTTGTCATTACTTGCGTGTCATGCATCTCATATCATGTCATCATGTGCATTTCATTTGCATACATGTTCGTCTCATGCATCCAAGCATTTTTCCCGTTGTCCGTTTTGCAATCCGGCGCTCCTATGTCACCCGGTGTCCCTTTCTACCTCTTTTCGTGTGCGGGTGTTAAACGTTTTCGGATTGGACCGAGACTTGCCATGCGGCCTTGGTTTACTACCGGTAGACCGCCTGTCAAGTTTCGTGCCATTTGGATTTCGTTTGATACTCCAACGGTTAACCGAGGAACCGAAAAGGCCTCGTGTGTGTTGCAGCCCAACACCCCTCCAATTTGGCCCAAAACCCACCTAAACCCTCTCCATCATCTTGGTCGTTCGACCACGATCGCGTTGCCGAAAACCGCATCTCATTTGGACTCTCCTAACTCCCTCTACCTATATATGTGATCCCCTCCTAAAAATTTGCAGACGGAACCCTACCCTAACCTTCCCCGCCGCCGCCGGACATTTCATCCCACGCCGGCCGGACATGTCCGTTCGCCCGGCCACCTCACCTGGACCTATCACGAGCCGCCACGCCAGCCGGCCGCCGCCCTCGCCCAACCGGTCGCCGCCCTCGCCCAACCGGTCGCCGCCACATCGCCGCCTCCACCATGTGCGGCCCGCCCGGCCCGCCGCGGGCCCTCCAAGCCCATCGCGGGGCGCCGCCCACGCCGCTCGTCCCCGCCGCCCGACTCCCTCCAGCTCCGCCGCACAGCTCCGCCGCACAGCTCCGTCGCCGCCGCGCATCACCGGCCGGAGCTCGCCGCCGGACAGCCCCGCGAGTTCCCGCGCCTCCTTGACCACCGCGGTGGCCGGAGCTGCCCCACCGCCGCCGGATCCGGTCGGGAGAGGCCGGATCTGCCTTCCCCTCGCCTCCCCGCTGCTTCTTCGACCTCGCCGGAGTCGCGTCGAGCTCGCCAGAGTTGCCTCGGTTCGCGTGCCGAGGAACCCTAGATCCAGATCCGGTTGACTTTTTCCCTCTCCCTCAATATTTTTTTGCATACTTCGTCAGCTCACAACTCTGCAACTGTTTCTCCGATTCGTGCGTGTAGCATATCAGAATGTTCGTCTCGACGAGCACATCATTTCATCTCATTGCATCATTTTCATTTGAGCTCATCTTGATGCCTGAAATGTTGTTGAAGAGGGCTATGCGATGATTATGTTAGATCTGTTTCAGCAAATGGTCTTTTGTCATTTTTGCCATGATTAATGTGTGCATGCTATGATCCTGAGCTCTACATCTGTTTTGTTATATGCCATGTCATATTTACAGGGGTGTTTGCCATGTATTTTTGTGATATTTGTGGTGACTAGCACAAGCTTGCAAAGTAGCGTAATCGTTGATGCTGATTTCAGGGACTTAGAATTTCTCCAAGTCCTTGTCCTGATATTGTTTTTATGCCATATGTTCATGTTGTTTCCTAGTGATCCATGCCTCTTTTGAGGATGATCAGTAAGGTTGTTTTGTTAATATTGTGGTGCTATATCCATCCATGTCTTTGTTTGCAATTATGGAGCACCCTAGCTTGAGTCAATCGAGCTCTTATTTTGCTATAAAATATTCCTGGCAGATTGTTAACATGTTTAGCGATTTTGCCGAGCTTGTTGTAGTTGATCCGTGCATGCTATGTTGTTGTTCTTGCCATGTCTACCTTCTATGCCATGTCTTCTTGCTGGGTGTATGCTTAGATTATCATGCCATGCTTTGTAGTGAGTGCATCGAGCTCGTAAACATGCCTACTTGTTAACTGTTTTGCATGCTCCAGTTTTTCACTAAGTCTGAATCTGTTTATGTTTTTGCTATGTTCACATGCTTGCAATTGTATTTTCTGATCCCTTTTGGCTCAAGGTCACTAAGGGAATTTTGTTAAGTGCTTAGAGTAGCTTCATGTCATGCCTTGCTTTACCATGATATGTTCCTGTAGCATGTAGTTTTCATGCTCTAAAGTTTGCTTCCTGATGATAAATTCCAGACTTGTGTTAATTTCATTAAGTCTGAAACCTGTTAACTTTTGCTCTTTTGCCATGCTTGTTTGAACCTGTTATTGGATGAATTAGCCGTAGCTCAGTGTTCATCTTTTGTCAAGCATTATGAGTGGATCCCTGCCATGTATTTTTTTGCCATGTTTGAGTGCTATAGCATATTTTACTTGATGCATTTAGATGGCTACTTGCTGATTATCGCAGACCGGTGCTATATTTGTTTTGCTTGCCATTTCCAAACCGTCCATCCGATTCCGGTGATCTTTATATCGATTTTGACCGAAATCACCTCACCTTTCTATTGGCACTCTTGGATTTCCAAGTTGAGGCCAGTTTCTATCTTTCCTTGTCAAATAATGCATATGCACCGCATATCGCACCCGCATTTCATACCATGTTCATGTGTTGTTTGTTTACTATGTTGTGTGCCTCTTTCCGGTGTTGCTTCTTCGGGTTGGTTCTGATAACGTCGCGTTTGTGAGGACCCGTTCGACTACGTCCGTTTGTCTTCTTCATGGACTCGTTCTTCTTCCTTGCGGGATTTCAGGCAAGATGACCATACCCTCGAAATCACTTCTATCCTTGCTTGCTAGATGCTCGCTCTTTTGCTATGCCTATGCTGCGATACCTACCACTTTCTTATCATGCCTCCCATATTGTTAAGCCAAGCCTCTAACCCACCTTGTCCTAGCAAACCGTTGTTTGGCTATGTTACCGCTTTGCTCAGCCCCTCTTATAGCGTTGTTAGTTGCAGGTGAAGTTTGGAGTTTGTTCCATGTTGGAACATGGATATTTTTGTTGGGATATCACAATATCTCTTATTTAATTAATGCATCTATATACTTGGTAAAGGGTGGAAGGCTCGGCCTTATGCCTGGTGTTTTGTTCCACTCTTACTGCCCTAGTTTCCGTCATATCGGTGTTATGTTCCCGGATTTTGCGTTCCTTACGCGGTTGGGTTATAATGGGAACCCCTTGACAGTTCGCCTTGAATAAAACTCCTCCAGCAAGGCCCAACATTGGTTTTACCATTCGCCACCTAGCCTTTTTCTTTCCCTTGGGTTCTGTAGACTCAAGGGTCATCTTTATTTTAACCCCCCCGGGCCAGTGCTTCTCTAAGTGTTGGTCCAACCCAGAGCACCGTGTGGGGCCGTCCCTTGGCAACTTGGGTTACGTTGGCTCCCGTACGCTTATCTTATCCGGTGTGCCCCGAGAACGAGATATGTGCAGCTCCTATCGGGATTTGTTGGCACAACGAGTGGTCTTGCTGGACTTGTTTTACCATTGTCGAGGATGTCTTGTAACCTGGATGCCGAGTCTGATCGGATTGTCTTGGGAGAAGGAATATCCTTAGTTGACCGTGAGAGCTTGTGATGGGATAAGTTGGGACACCCCTGCAGGGATTTGAACTTTCGAAAGCCGTGCCCGTGGTTATGGGCAGATGGGAATTTGTTAATGTCCGGTTGTAGAAACCTGAAGTTGACCTTAATTAAAATACATCAACCATGTGTGTAACCGTGATGGTCTCTTCTCGGCGGAGTCTGGGAAGTGAATACGATGTTGGAGTAATGCTTGACGTAGGTTGTTCTAGGATCACTTCTTGATCATAGTTTCTCGATCGTGCTTTGCCGTCTCTTCTCGCACTCATTTGCGTATGTTAGTCACCATATATGCTAGTCGCTTGCTGCAGCTCCACCTCATACCTTTTCCCCACCTATAAGCTTAAATAGTCTTGATCGCGAGGGTGTGAGATTGCTGAGTCCCCGTGACTCACAGATACTTCCAAAACCAGCTTGCAGGTGCCGTTGAACCGTGCAGATGACGCAACCAAGCTCAAGGAGGAGCTCGATGAAGATCTTGTCCTTTGTGTTGTTTCGTCCAGTTGATCAGTAGTGGAGCCCAGTTGGGGTCGATCGGGGATCTGTGTAGCATTTGGGGTAGTCTTCTTTTTATTTTGGTTCCGTAGTCGGACCTTGAGTGTATCTGGATGATGTAATGCTTTATTCATGTAATTGTGTGAATTGGCGATTGTAAGCCAACTATGTATCTCTTTCCCTTATGTATTACATGGGTTGTGTGAAGATTACCTCACTTGCGACATTGCTTTCAATGCGGTTATGCCTCTAAGTCGTGCTTCGACACGTGGGAGATATAGCCGCATCGAGGGCGTTACAAGTTGGTAATCAGAGCCTTCCCCGACCTTAGGAGCCCCCTGCTTGTTCGAATCGCTGGCGTTATTGAGTCTAGAAATGTTTTGAGTCATTTAGGAATTATATATATAAGAGAGTTAGGACTTCTTTTTTACTCCTCAGTCCCTTCGTCGCTCTGGTGAGGCATCCTGGCGTAGAGTTTTGACTCTTCTCTTCTCAAATTTCACTAAAAAAATTAGGATCATGCAGGTATCTTGGAATCGTTCCGATGGTTTTGTGACGAGAACATTGTTCTTGGTGCCTCCTGACATTTAGGGGTTGTGGCAGTGTCCCGGGGAGTTGAGCTCCGAGGTGTTGTCGTCACAATTTTATCATTGCAATTCTGGAATACCTGAGTTTAGTTTCACCGACATTGAAAATCTCTTTTATGCAGTTGTTGGTGAGATAACCTCGACGCCACCCAGTACTGGGGCGGGAGTTCGGGAGTATTGTCGTAACTCGTGTAACGGATGCTTTTCGAAGGTTGAGGTGAATGATTTCCGAAGGTTTCTTGGTTATGTGTTGAAGGATGGATACAGCTGGATGTAGGATTTGCTAGTTTTGGGTGAGATATTATGCTTCACATGTATCCCCAACACCTGATTGCATAACCGGAAAATTTCGGGAGTTTATAAGTGGGAATTCAAGTAGATCTTAGGATATCTTTCCAACGGATATATGATATGAAATTGGGGTTCGATGTCTAGTGGTCCGCCTATCCACGGTTGGTTTTACAGTGGTCTCGTTGTGTCTTAAAGAGTCCTTGGCTATGCCGACTCGGGGACGCTTCGTATGTCATGTGCACTGCCTTGTACATGATGGTGCTGTACGATCGAGCCCGTGTAGGCCCCACCAAGAAAACTTCAGACGAAATCTCTATCATATGTTTGTTCCGGCTTATTTTGCAAGCAAATCCTTTATTTTGTTTTGAGTTGTGGTATTCGAGTTGCTTCGAAGTCAAATGTTGATTCCATACCTCTCCTAAGCGGTGTTTTCATGTTCCTATGTGAATACCAATCCTTCATGATCATCGAGATTGTCATGTCAATCCGTTTCAACCGGCGTGCTTCTCTTCTAGTGGATCTGACCATTTCAACGTCCGCAAGATCTATTATCAGTTCTTCTCAACGGTGTTTGTTTCATCTGTCTCCAAGTTGCCTTTGTTTTTCCCACCCTCCCACCCCTTTTTTCTTCAAGGACTCAGATTTCTTTGTCAAGTATCCTTTTATTGATGGGAAGTGAACATGGTGTTGGAGTTATGAATGACGTAGGTTGTTTCTAGGACCACTACTTGATCATAGTTGTTCGACCGTGCTTTCGTCTTCTCTTCTCGCTCTCGTTTGCGTATGTTAGCCACCAAATATGCTAGTCGCTTGTTGCAGCTCCACTTCATACCTTTTACCTTACCCATAAGCTTAAATAGTCTTGATCGTGAGGGTGTGAGATTGCTGAGTCCCCGTGACTCACAGATACTTCCAAAAACAGTTTGCAGGTGCCGATGTTACCGAGCAGGTGACGCAACCAAGCTCAAGGAGGAGCTCGATGAACATCTTGTACTTTGTGTTGCTTCGTTCTAGTTGATCAGTAGTGGAGCCCAGTTGGGTTGATCGGGGATCTGTGTAGCATTTGGGGTAGTCTTCTTTCATTTTGGTTCCGTGGTCGGACCTTGATTGTATCTGGATGATGTAATGCTTTATTCATGTAATTGTGTGAAGTGGCGATTGTAAGCCAACTATGTATCTCTTTCCATTATGTATTACATGGGTTGTGTGAAGATTACCTCACTTGCGACATTGCTTTTAATGCGGTTATGCCTCTAAGTCGTGCTTCGACACGTGGGAGATATAGCCGCATCGAGGGCGTTACAACGGTGTTTGAGAACAAGATGACCGAAACATGGTCTTCCGAAGAGTTCCCCTGACCACCGTCCGGTGCTCATCCAATCCTACCGTAGTTCTACATCTGCCAGCACCGTCCCAGCCAGAGTCACCACTAAGGTCAACCAAGCCAGAGCCCATAGTGACTTGTGATTGCACAGGTAAGCTTCCAGTCATGAAGTATTCTTCCGTCTCTTTGAGTCTGGGTGAAGCTTTCCGCAAGATGTCATGGCGCTTCTCCATGCATCCCGGCCATCCACTGGTTCCACCAGGGTGCCCGTCAACCATCCTTCACCGAGTAGTGTGTATTGAATTCTTGTCTCGAGTCTCAAAATCTTGAGGCCTTGGAGTCCTGAAGATGCAGTTCTTGCCGATGCCATCATGAAGTTGTCGCCATTGACGTAGAGCCCTCCTTCTTCACACCACTCTCGTGCACTCATACCAAACCCCGTTTACTATAGCGTAGCATTAAAACTATATAACGTCCCGGGCTTGGTAACAGGGAGATGGGTTCCTACCTCATGAATTCTACTCAACTAGAAGATTCAATAACACTACTAGAGGGATTGTTAAAAGGGTGCTACTACATGCAAATAAAACATAGGTATGAAAAAACATGGTCAAGGTGAACTTGCCTGGTATTACTTGACGAAGATAACAACGCTCTCGAAAATAACTTGATAGGACTATACGCAACTCTCTGATGAAATCTATAATAACAAACATGACATTCACATAAGCAAGCATTCTAGCAAGCAAATATAACAATCAAAAAAACACAATAAGAAAACCCAATACAAAACAAATAACACATCAAAAGAACTAATAGGGAAAACTATAAAGAACCTACTAGGAAAACCTTTTGCCTTAACTACAAAATAGTTTGGTCCTAAGTAGAACTTAACAAAGGAAATACTAAACTAATAATTTTAACAGAAAATAAAATTTAAATCAACTAAGTTAACAGAAAGTATTTTTCATAAAGTTTTACTAGCAAAAGGAAACACATAAAAAGCTAAATTAAAACTCTAATTATACTTAAAACAAAGCTAGCAAGAAAAAGAAATAAAACATTTTATTCTTCCGTAAATAAAAGTTCACCCTCTATAACTATAGAAACAAATCTAAAATAAAATATAACAGAGGTGAAAATAAATTTTCAAATAAGTAAAACAACAGAAAATAGTAGCAAGTCAAAAATAACTAGCACATTGTTGTTTTCGTGAAAAACAAATTTTAATAAAATCTATAAATACCCAAATTAATCCTACTGCTAGGCAAGGTCAAAACAAAGTAGTGGCAAAAAGAATCGCCTAAAAAATTAAATCTAGCTCATATTATAGCAGAAATACTAATCTGACTAAAACCCATATAAAACAATTTTTAAAAAACCTAAAACATGGCCGAAACTACTTTATACAGAAACTTTAGGAAATTTGCAGACTAGAGCAAAAAGAATCAATCAAAAACTCCAAATAACCTAAGAGATATGAATTTTTCAAGATTGGAACTTTCTGTTTTAAAAACAGAAACGAAAATAACAGAAAAAAAACTAACGGGCGCAACGGGGGTGTGCGAGCTGAAACTAAACAGCGCTCGGGCGGAAAATAACTGAAACGCATACGGGCTAAAAGAGAAAGACCGATCGGCTAAACCGACTAGACCTGAACCGATCTAAACCGAATAAAAACCGTAACAAATCGGAACTAAACCGATCTATAAACAGAAAAACCAAACCGTTTGTTAGATCTAATCTAGCGCATAAATAACAGATCGGATGGTGAAGGGGAAGTGGAGAGCTCACCGCAGGGAAGGTCGACGGCGAGCAGCTCGGACGTCGTCGGCGGCGGCGCTCCGAGCGTCCGCGGGCTCTGGCGAGGGTACGGGCGGATGCGGCGTTCGACGACGAGTCCAGCGGTGGTCGAAATGGTGGCGTAGGTGGACGGAGGAGATCGACGACGGCTTATAGTGCAGCAGCACCGACGACGGACTTGGAAAAGACGACGATGATGGTGTTCGGGCGTGGATGTGGCGCTTGTCCTGGTGGTCGCCGAACTCCTGGGATGGGTGGACGGGATGCCCCAAATGAAGCAGATCCCGGAGGTGTCCTCGTGAGTGTAGGTGGCGTCCTCCCGTGATGGTGGCGAGCGGCTGGAGCACGGGGCAGCGCTGGTGAGACTTGGGAGAGATTGGGGAGCTCTGTCCCGTTCGGTTCTACGAGAGAGGAAAATTCAGGAAGATGCATGTGACGCCCCAAGACCGGAGATTCAGATGCCATCCATGGATTCTGGGTTTCGTCAGGTGTTTTGTTTGCTTGTTGCTTTCCCCTTTGCATCATGTGCCTTGCATCATGTCATCATGTCAATATGCAACCCGTCTTAAAACCCACTAAATAATTTGTGTGGATCTTCGATCCATTTAAATCGAGGGAAGAGTGACTTCTCTTTATAACATTATCCTCCTAATATTTATGGAGCTATTATAAATATTTCCATTCTTTTGGAATCACCCATAACACACTTGCAAATAATCACATGCCTTTTCTCGCTTCAAGTTTGGTCCCCAAACTTTGTCCATAATTTCTTTCATCGCTTTCTCGGGGCTCCTCCAAAAATCCGAACATTTTTGGACCTTCCTAACCCTCACTTCCTATTCAAACCATTTGATTTTAAATCAAATGAGTTTGAATTTAAAACTTTCAAAAATGCCCACTCCATTTTTCTTGGAACATGCGCATTTTTGTGAGTCCGGGAATATTATTCGCATGCCCAAATTCTTCCTCTAACCTTCTTTTATCTCTTTTCCTTTCTCTTTATTTCTCTATTTTTTTTAAAGAAAAGGAAATAGGAGAGAGAGGAGAGAGACCAGCAGGCCGGCCTCTAGGGCCATCCCTAGGCCCAACCAGCCGTCGGCCGGCCCATTCTTCCAGCGCAGCCTCTAAGGCCCAGCCTCTCCCCTCGCTAACCCTAGCCCACAGCCTCGCACCCTAAGCCATCTCGCTCCCTTCCCCTGGTCCCTCTCGCGCCGCCAGGGACAGAGCGCCCGCTCTCGATCCCTCCTCTTTCCCTCGTCTCCTCCCTCAGGCCGTCACCACGCACAGAAGACGGAGCCCGATCCCCATAGCCACGCACCCCCACGCCCGGTCCCTCTGTCGGCTACCTCCGCCGCCTTGAAGCCTCTGCTTCTCCTCACTGGCAAGACTCCTGCGCCTCCTCCATGGCCCTCCTCCTCCGGACTCCTCGTCGTCCTGCCATGGACGCCGAGCTCGAAGCTCCGGCCGACCCTGCCTCCATGACCTTTGCCGAGCAGTCCCTCTCCTGGAGCCGCTCGCTGCTATTGCTTTTCATTGAGGCGCCAAGTTCCGTCGATCTGCAGTCATCTCCCTCACACCTTTCCTCCTCGCCGGCGTTCTGCTCGAGGACCAGCCCCGCGCACCCCTGTGCTCGCGGGCAGGGGACCCCAAGAGCGCCGCGCCGTCTCCCTGCCTCGTCTACGGTGCCGGCGTCAACAATAGAAGTGGACCGGAGCCCCTACCTTGCTCCACCACATCGCCGACCTCTTGCCGTGGCCTCCTCCTCGCTTCAAGTCCTTGCTGTCAAGCATCATGTCGCCGCCCTGCTACGTTCGTCACTGGAGATCGCCAGATCCGGTCGCGTTGGGTCGGATCCTCCCATCCCTGCCTTGCTGCTGCCCACCAGAGGCTTTCCGTCTCGCGTGTGTTTTGGATCAGCAAGGATGAGACACCAAGAACCCAAGAACCGTACCCGGACCGGCAAGCACCTTCTCCGAGGATTTTGCCAAGTACCGTGACATGAACGACCCTCGAACGCGTCAAGTAACACTACCGTCAAGTACCTCTTCGCAAGACCAAGTTCCTCTACGATGCATGTACGACTACACGACGAACCGCCAAGACCCAAGTACCATGACGCTAAGTACCTCTTCGGATCATCAAGGTGGATCTCGAACGTTGACGAGGTTCCGATAAGACCCTCGACGTGTACGGCTACAATGTGAACGTGTACCCGACGACCCCGAAGACCTATGTTACACCAAGTACCACGACGACCTTCGACTTGTACCCCTACATCGCACCGAAACGCCAAGTTCCTCGCCGAGACCCCGAACATTTACGGAACCTTGTGCGACTATGGATGTGAATGACCACCGTCGAACCCAAGTTACTCGGATTCGTCAAGTCCCTCTACGAAAACGTTGTACGACTACTTCCGTGGCCGAAGGCCTGTGTACAACTACCGTCGCCGTGGACAACTACTTCCTCTACGAACCCGAACCGCTCCGAGAATGCACCTGGAAGGTATAACCGCCGAGACGATGACCCGTGGACGAAAGCATGTGTGTATGAGATGCATGTTTAGTTGTTGTTTTCGCCCATGTACGTTAGTCGTTCCTCCTCGGTTGCCATGCCGTCGACCCATGGGAAAACCGGTATCCGGGATCACCCCACCATCCTCGCATGATCCGTTCATCCACATTTTCTCTTGCACCGACATCTCAATGAGTTGTCGGATCACTCGGAATGTTGCTGTGGCACCATTTCCGTTGTAGTTGCCGTGACACCCCTTTTGTTCCGCCATGGCGACCAAATGCTTCTTAATATGCTCTTGTCAACTTTTCTTAAAATTGCATAAAACTTGAGCATGTCATCCGCATCATGTTAACAACATTAAGATGGCTTAAATTGTTGTTGCATCAAATTACTAATGCATATGGGGATTTACCGGATTTGTTGTTTGCTATATCCGGCCCCTTTTAAATTGTTTAGATAGATAATCCCTTTATGTTTCACCTCTTGACATGCTTAACTACATTTAATATTGTTGGGTACATAACCGAGAGAGAACTAAATAAGTCATGTGGTGTTTTCTTCAATATACAACTCCGTTGCATATTGTGCTCCACTTAACTTGTAGTGTTGTTTGTTGCACTTTGTCATGCCATGCATATTTAAATCGGACATGCATCATACCTGTTTGCGCATCATGCCATGTTATGTGTTGGTTGTTTACTATGTTGTGTGCTTCTTTCTGGTGTTGCTTCTTCGGGTTGGTTTCGATAACGTCGCATTTGTGAGGATCCGTTCGACAACGTCCGTTTGTCTTCTTCATGGACTCGTTCTTCTTCCTTACGGGATCTCAGGCAAGATGACCATACCCTCAAAATCACTTCTATCTTTGCTTGCTAGTTGCTCGCTCTTTTGCTATGCCTATGCTGCGATACCTACCACTTCCTTATCATGCCTCCCATATTGTTGAACCAAGCCTCTAACCCACCTTGTCCTAGCAAACCGTTGTTTGGCTATGTTACCGCTTTGCTCAGCCCCTCTTATAGCGTTGTTAGTTGCAGGTGAAGATTGAAGTTTGTTCCTTATTGGAACATGGAGACATTGTTCCTTGTTGGAACATGTTTACTTGTTGGGATATCACAATATATCTTATTTAATTAATGCATCTATATACTTGGTAAAGGGTGGAAGGCTCGGCCTTATGCCTGGTGTTTTGTTCCACTCTTGCCGCCCTAGTTTCCGTCATATTGGTGTTATGTTCCCGGATTTTGCGTTCCTTACGCGGTTGGGTAATAATGGGAACCCCTTGACAGTTCGCCTTGAATAAAACTCTTCCAGCAATGCCCAACGGTGGTTTTACCATTCGCCACCTAGCCTTTTCTTTTCCCTTGGGGGTCGCGCGCCCAAGGGTCATCATTTTTTAAACCCCCGGGCCAGTGCTCCTTTGAGTGTTGGTCCAACCTGTCAGCTGCCGGTGGCCACCAGGGGCAACTCTGGGCTGGCCTACCCGTACCTAAGACAATCTGAGTGTGCCCTGAGAAAGAGATATGTGCAGCTCCTATCGGGATTTGTCGGCACATTCGGGCGGTGTTGCTGGTTTAGTTTTACCCTGTCGAAATGTCTTGTAGAACCGGGATACCGAGTCTGATCGGAATGTCTCGAGAGGAGGTCTATTCCTTCGTTGACCGTGAGAGCTTGTGATGGGCTAAGTTGGGACACCCCTGCAGGGATTTGAATTTTCGAAAGTAGTGCCTGCGGTTATGGGCAGATGGGAATTTGTTAACGTCCGGTTGTAGAAAACCTGAAGTTGACCTTAACTAAAAATGCATCAACCGCGTGTGTAACCGTGATGGTCTCTTTCCGGCGGAGTCCGGGAAGTGAACACAGTGTTGGAGTTATGCTTGACGTAGGTTGTTCTAGGATCACTTCTTGATCATAGTTTCTCGATCGCGCTTTGCCTTCTCTTCTCGCTCTCATTTGCGTATGTTAGCCACCATATATGCTAGTCGCTTGCTGCAGCTCCACCTCATACCTTTACCTTACCCATAAGATTAAATAGTCTTAATCTCGAGGGTGCGAGATTGCTGAGTCCCCGTGACTCACAGATACTTCCAAAACCAGCTTGCAGGTGCCGATGAGTCCGTGTAGATGATGCAACCAAGCTCAGGAGGAGCTCGATGAAGATCTTGTCCTTTGTGTTGTTTCGTTCTAGTTGATCAGCAGTGGAGCCCAGTTGGGGTCGATCGGGGACCTTGTCGCATTTGGGGTTATTCTTTTATTTTGGTTCCATAGTCGGACCTTGATTGTATTTGGTTGTTGTAATGCTTTATTCATGTAATTGTGTGAAGTGGCGATTGTAAGCCAACTATGTATCTTTTCCCCTATTGTATTACATGGGTTGTGTGAAGATTACTTCACTTGCGACATTGCTTTCAATGCGGTTATGCCTCTAAGTCATGCTTCAACACGTGGGAGATATAGCCGCATCAAGGGCGTTACAAGTTGGTAATCAGAGCCTTCCCCGACCTTAGGAGCCCCACTGTTTGATCGTTTTTAGCAGCCGAGTTGTGTCTAGAAAAAAATGTTTTGAGTCATTTAGGAATTATATATCGGAGAGTTTAGGAATTCTTTTTACTTCCCAGTCTCCTCATCGCTCTGGTAAGGCATCCTGACGTAGAGTTTTGACTCTTCTCTTCTCAAATTTCACTAAAAAAATTTTAGGATCACGCGGGTATCTTGGAATTGTTCTGATGGTTTTGTGACGAGAACATTGTCTTGGTGCCTCCTGTCAGGGGTTTTGTGGCAGTGTCCCGGGGAGTTGAGCTCCGAGGTGTTGTCATCATAATTTTATCATTGCAGTTCTGGAATACCTGAGTTTAGTACGCCGACATCGAAAATCTCTTTTATGCAGTTCGTTGGTGAGATAACCTCGACGCCACCCAGTACTGGGGCGGGAGTTCGGGAGTATTACCATAACTCGTATAACGGATGCTTTTCGAAGGTTGAGGTAGACGATTTTCGAAGGCTTCTTGGTTATGTGTTGAAGGATGGATACAGCTGGATGTAGGATTTGCTAGATTTGGGTGAGATATTATGCTTCCCATGTATCCCCAACACCTGATTGCATAACCGGAATAATTTCGGGAGTCTATGAGTGGGAAGTCAAGTAGCTCTTAGGATATCTTTCCGATAGATGTATGATATGAAATTGGGGTTCGACGTCTAGTGGTCCGCCTATTCATGGTCGGTTTTACAGTGGTCTCGTTGTGTCTTAAAGAGTCCTTGGCTATGCCGACTCGGGGATGCTTCATATGTCATGTGCACTGCCTTGTACATGATGGTGTTGTACGATCGAGCCCGTGTAGGCCCCACCATGAAAACTTCGGACGAAATCTCTATCATATGTTTGTTCCGGCTTATTCTGCAAGCCAATCCTTTGTTTTGTTTTTGAGTTGTGGTATTCGAGTTGCTTCAATGTCAAGTGTTGATTCCATACCTTTCCCAAATGGTGTTCTCATACTCCGATGTAAATACCAATCCTTCTTGATCATCGAGATTGTGTTGTCAATCCTTTTCAACCGGCGTGTTTCTCTTCAAGTGAATCCGCTTGTTTTCAACATCCGCTTGATCAAGTATCAGTTCTTCTCTACGGTGTTCGTTCCATCCATTCCAAATTGTCTTTGTTTTTCCCACCCTCCCTCCCTTGTTTTTCTTCAAGGACTCAGATTTCTTATTCAAGTATCATTTTAATGTTGTGAAGTCTCTCCATTTTTTTCCGTCAATGCTCTTACCGGTGTTTCTCATGAAGATTCTAACGGATCTTCTAGTTCATCATTATTCGTTCTTTTTCTTCTCTGGTGGTTTCAATTCTAGTTTTCTATGTGGATCATATTCTTTTCCTTGCTTCAAATGCCTTCTCATACCGGTGCTCCTCATATTCATTCATTTCTCGCTATTCATTTGTTCCGAAGTGCTCAAGATATCTCGAAGATTCATGTTTTCCACTCTGCATTCGTTCAAGATCTTTCGAGCTTGTTATCTCATTCAAGCCATTTAATTCAACCGGTGCAATTTCAGTTTCTAGCAATAGTTCTACGGTGTATCTTTTGAGTGGGCCCTAACCCACAGGTCTTTTCCCAGGATCTTACCTGACTCTTCTTATTTTCCCGGAGATATCCTCAAATTTCTTGTCAAAGTTTGATGTAAGAATGAATGATCATCAGTCAAATGTATTTCTCCAAGATCCTTCAAATTCTTTTCATCTTTGGCTCAACCTCTCCTCTTTTCTTCATTCCAGAGTGTCTAAGTGATTCATGGTGGTGCTTCTCGTCGTCATTCTCGGATTTTGAAGACCAAAGAAGAGTTTCTCTTTAATCTTGCTCCATTCTCTTCAAGATTCGTGATTCTAGTTTGTTGCCATCCTCTCGTAATTGTTTTGATCATGAGAATTCTTTTCGCCCATCCGAAGCAATTCAAGAGTCTTCTCAGTTTGTTATCCGGAGTCCATCATCTCAGAGTTATTCATTCTCAGCTTTCAGTTCTCGTTCCCCAAATCTTACCGGTACATCATTCAAATATTCTCTATTAAGCTCGTGACCTATTCATCCTCTTGTATCTAAATTCTCTCAAGCATCTTCGTTTAATTGCTAATTCTTCCCGGTGTGTCTTCATGTTTTAATCGTTCTTTTCAATCCTTATGGTGGTTCGTTCAAGAGTTGTCTTCCTTCGTGTATCATATCTATGCATTCGTGCTTTTCAAATTCTACCGATGGATCGTTGAAGACTTTCTCAAGTTTGCGCCATATCTCTCTTAATCCTTTCTACGAGAATAAGTAGTGTGCCAAATCCGTTGCTTGTCATCAATTAAATTGGTGAAGGTTAAGCATAATGTAATTATTATTCTTGTTCCATCCATATGTTAATCTTTTCCTCCGGAGTTTGCTCATGACGAATAGTTTCTTGATCGCTTTGGTTAATCTTTCTTTTACGGAGCTCCAAGTTATTTCAATTATATCATTTCAAAGCTCCATCTAATCATTGCAAGGTTTCAATCTTATTCTTTTCATCCTTCACTTCCTTTTGATCATCCTTTTATTACCGGAGTTCTCACGAAGGTTCTACATGATGGTTCATCAAGGATTTTATTCCTTCTCGAAGTGTTCATCAAGATTCTTTTCAGAGGAGCTCCAGCATTCTTCTTCTTGCTATCCAGAGTGCAATTCTTTCTTTCGTATCATTGGAGGTGGTATTATGTCATTCTTGATATCTTGAGTTCATGTTTCATGATTCACATGTTGTTAAGAATGAGGTATTTTAAATCCACCAACCTCTTCATTGGAGTTATCTTGTGTCATGTTTCACCTATAACCTTCGCTAAGGATTGTTGCTAGTTATGGTGATAATAAATGATCCATGTTCTTCATTTATCCTATCGGTGAGATAAGTTTCTCGTCTCCTTGTTCTCATCAATCCAATCTTGTTTCCATTAGTGGCAGAATTTCACCTCATAATCTCGAGATGTTTTCCATAAGCCCAATACAAGATTATTCTTTTCATTGTTGGTTTTCCAACAACTTTGCTCTAGCATTTGTGGTAAGCGTGATCTTACAAGATCTTGTTTCCTTCCGTTCATACCATCCATTCTTTCTTTTCTTTCGGTGGCATTGTGATGTTTCTCTCTTCAGTCATCATCTCGAATGGTGAGGATCGTGTTCTTTTCGTGCTTATCCATTTAACCAGAGTGTTGTGTCCTCTGCTCAAGTTTTTTTTTCATCTTGTCAAGCTTCATATCACTTTTCAACCGGAGTTCTGCCCGAGATTATTCTTCTTTGATCTTTGTTTATCTCAACCAGAGTGGTTTCAATTCCTTCTTGTCCTTTGCGCTCGTCATTCTTACCTTTGCAATCTCAAGGTTCCATATTGTTCCTTGTTCCTCTTTTCCAATGGAGTGTTTTCAACTTCGTTTATCTTTGTTGTATTTTTTTTCTCGAAATGGCTTAACCTCTCAAGGCTCGTGGTTTCACTCGTTTGTCAGAGAAGCAACTTAGCTTTACCTCTTCTCTTTCTCTTCCGTTTTCCCTCCGGTGCCATTCTAGATCTCGGGACGAGATCCTCTCATAGTGGTGGAGTGTTGTGATGCCCCAAGACCGGAGATTCAGATGCCATCCATGGATTCTGGGTTTCGTCAGGTGTTTTGTTTGCTTGTTGCTTTCCCCTTTGCATCATGTGCCTTGCATCATGTCATCATGTCAATATGCAACCCGTCTTAAAACCCACTAAATAATTTGTGTGGATCTTCAATCCATTTAAATCGAGGGAAGAGTGACTTCTCTTTATAACATTATCCTCCTAATATTTATGGAGCTATTATAAATATTTCCATTCTTTTGGAATCACCCATAACACACTTGCAAATAATCACATGCCTTTTCTCGCTTCAAGTTTGGTCCCCAAACTTTGTCCATAATTTCTTTCATCGCTTTCCCGGGGCTCCTCCAAAAATCCGAACATTTTTAGACCTTCCTAACCCTCACTTCCTATTCAAACCATTTGATTTTAAATCAAATGAGTTTGAATTTAAAACTTTCAAAAATGCCCACTCCATTTTTCTTGGAACATGCGCATTTTTGTGAGTCCGGGAATATTATTCGCATGCCCAAATTCTTCCTCTAACCTTCTTTTATCTCTTTTCCTTTCTCTTTATTTCTCTATTTTTTCAAAGAAAAGGAAATAGGAGAGAGAGGAGAGAGACCAGCAGGCCGGCCTCTAGGGCCATCCCTAGGCCCAACCAGCCGTCGGCCGGCCCATTCTTCCAGCGCAGCCTCTAAGGCCCAGCCTCTCCCCTCGCTAACCCTAGCCCGCAGCCTCGCACCCTACGCCATCTCGCTCCCTTCCCCCGGTCCCTCTCGCGCCGCCAGGGACAGAGCGCCCGCTCTCGATCCCTCCTCTTTCCCTCGTCTCCTCCCTCAGGCTGTCACCACGCACAGAAGACGGAGCCCGATCCCCATGGCCACGCACCCCCATGCCCGGTCCCTCTGTCGGCTACCTCTGCCGCCTTGAAGCCTCTACTTCTCCTCGCTGGCAAGACTCCTGCGCCTCCTCCATGGCCCTCCTCCTCCGGCCTCCTCGTCGTCCTGCCATGGACGCCGAGCTCTAAGCTCCGGCCGACCCTGCCTCCATGACCTTTGCCGAGCAGTCCCTCTCCTGGAGCCGCTCGCTGCTGTTGCTTTTCATCGAGGCGCCAAGTTTCGTCGATCTGCAGTCATCTCCCTCGCGCCTTTCCTCCTCGCCGGCGTTCTGCTCGAGGACCAGCCCCGCGCACCCCTGTGCTCGCGGGCAGGGGACCCCAAGAGCGCCGCACCGTCTCCCTGCCTCGTCTACGGTGCCGGCGTCAACAACAGAAGTGGACCGGAGCCCCTACCTTGCTCCACCACGTCGCCAACCTCTTGCCGTGGCCTCCTCCTCGCTTCAAGTCCTTGCTGTCAAGCATCATGTCGCCGCCCTGCTACGTTCGTCACCGGAGATCGCCAGATCCGGTCGCGTTGGGTCGGATCCTCCCGTCCCTGCCTTGCTGCTGCCCACCAGAGGCCTTCCGTCTCGCATGTGTTTTGGATCAGCAAGGACGAGACACCAAGAACCCAAGAACCGTACCCGGACCGGCAAGCACCTTCTCCGAGGATTTTGCCAAGTACCGTGACATGAACGACCCTCGAACGCGTCAAGTACCACTACCGTCAAGTACCTCTTCGCAAGACCAAGTTCCTCTACGATGCATGTACGACTACACGACGAACCGCCAAGACCCAAGTACCATGACGCTAAGTACCTCTTCGGATCGTCAAGGTGGATCTCGAACGTTGACGAGGTTCCGATAAGACCCTCGACGTGTACGGCTACAATGTGAACGTGTACCCGACGACCCCGGAGACCTATGTTACACCAAGTACCACGACGACCTTCGACTTGTACCCCTACATCGCACCGAAACGCCAAGTTCCTCGCCGAGACCCCGAACATTTACGGAACCTTGTGCGACTATGGATGTGAACGACCACCGTCGAACCCAAGTTACTCGGATTCATCAAGTCCCTCTACGAAAATGTTGTACGACTACTTCCGTGGCCGAAGGCCCGTGTACAACTACCTTCACCGTGGACGACTACTTCCTCTACTTCCTCTACGAACCCGAACCGCTCCGAGAATGCACCTGGAAGGTATAACCGCCGAGACGATGACCCGTGGACGAAAGCATGTGTGTATGAGATGCATGTTTAGTTGTTGTTTTCGCCCATGTACGTTAGTCGTTCCTCCTCGGTTGCCATGCCATCGACCCATGGGAAAACCGGTATCCGGGATCACCCCACCATCCTCGCATGATCCGTTCATCCACATTTTCTCTTGCACCGACATCTCAATGAGTTGTCGGATCACTCGAAATGTTGCTGTGGCACCATTTCCGTTGTAGTTGCCGTGACACCCCTTTTGTTCCGCCATGGCGACCAAATGCTTCTTAATATGCTCTTGTCAACTTTTCTTAAAATTGCATAAAACTTGAGCATGTCATCCGCATCATGTTAACAACATTAAGATGGCTTAAATTGTTGTTGCATCAAATTACTAATGCATATGGGGATTTACCGGATTTGTTGTTTGCTATATCCGGCCCCTTTTAAATTGTTTAGATAGATAATCCCTTTATGTTTCACCTCTTGACATGCTTAACAACATTTAATATTGTTGGGTACATAACCGAGAGAGAACTAAATAAGTCATGTGGTGTTTTCTTCAATATACAACTCCGTTGCATATTGTGCTCCACTTAACTTGTAGTGTTGTTTGTTGCACTTTGTCATGCCATGCATATTTAAACCGGACATGCATCATACCTGTTTGCGCATCATGCCATGTTATGTGTTGGTTGTTTACTATGTTGTGTGCTTCTTTCTGGTGTTGCTTCTTCGGGTTGGTTCCGATAACGTCGCGTTTGTGAGGATCCGTTCGACAACGTCCGTTTGTCTTGTTCATGGACTCGTTCTTCTTCCTTACGGGATCTCAGGCAAGATGACCATACCCTCGAAATCACTTCTATCTTTGCTTGCTAGTTGCTCGCTCTTTTGCTATGCCTATGCTGCGATACCTACCACTTGCTTGTCATGCCTCCTATATTGTTGAACCAAGCCTCTAACCCACCTTGTCCTAGCAAACCGTTGTTTGGCTATGTTACCGCTTTGCTCAGCCCCTCTTATAGCGTTGTTAGTTGCAGGTGAAGATTGAAGTTTGTTCCTTGTTGGAACATGGAGATGTTGTTCCTTGTTGGAACATGTTTACTTGTTGGGATATCACAATATATCTTATTTAATTAATGCATCTATATACTTGGTAAAGGGTGGAAGGCTTGGCCTTATGCCTGGTGCTTTGTTCCACTCTTGCCGCCCTAGTTTCCGTCATATCGGTGTTATGTTCCCGGATTTTGCGTTCCTTACGCGGTTGGGTAATAATGGGAACCCCTTGACAGTTCGCCTTGAATAAAACTCTTCTAGCAATGCCCAACAGTGGTTTTACCATTCGCCACCTAGCCTTTTCTTTTCCCTTGGGGGTCGCGCGCCCAAGGGTCATCATTTTTTAAACCCCCGGGCCAGTGCTCCTCTGAGTGTTGGTCCGACCTGTCAGCTGCCGGTGGCCACCAGGGGCAACTCTGGGCTGGCCTACCCGTACCTAAGACAATCTGAGTGTGCCCTGAGAAAGAGATATGTGCAGCTCCTATCGGCATTTGTCGGCACATTCGGGCGGTGTTGCTGGTTTAGTTTTACCCTGTCGAAATGTCTTGTAGAACCGGGATACCGAGTCTGATCGGAATGTCTCAAGAGGAGGTCTATCCCTTCGTTGACCGTGAGAGCTTGTGATGGGCTAAGTTGGGACACCCCTGCAGGGATTTGAATTTTCGAAAGTAGTGCCCGCGGTTATGGGCAGATGGGAATTTGTTAACGTCCGGTTGTAGAAAACCTGAAGTTGACCTTAATTAAAAATGCATCAACCGCGTGTGTAACCATGATGGTCTCTTTCCGGCGGAGTCCGGGAAGTGAACACGATGTTGGAGTTATGCTTGACGTAGGTTGTTCTAGGATCACTTCTTGATCATAGTTTCTCGATCGCGCTTTGCCTTCTCTTCACGCTCTCATTTGCGTATGTTAGCCACCATATATGCTAGTCGCTTGCTGCAGCTCCACCTCATACCTTTACCTTACCCATAAGCTTAAATAGTCCTGATCTCGAGGGTGCGAGCTTGCTGAGTCCCCGTGACTCACAGATACTTCCAAAACCAGCTTGCAGGTGCCGATGAGTCCGTGCAGATGACGCAACCAAGCTCAGGAGGAGGTCGATGAAGATCTTGTCCTTTGTGTTGTTTCGTTCTAGTTGATCAGCAGTGGAGCCCAGTTGGGGTCGATCGGGGACCTTGTCGCATTTGGGGTTCTTCTTTTATTTTGGTTCCGTAGTCGGACCTTGATTGTATTTGGTTGTTGTAATGCTTTATTCATGTAATTGTGTGAAGTGGCGATTGTAAGCCAACTATGTATCTTTTCCCCTATTGTATTACATGGGTTGTGTGAAGATTACTTCACTTGCGACATTGCTTTCAATGCGGTTATGCCTCTAAGTCGTGCTTCAACACGTGGGAGATATAGCCGCATCGAGGGCGTTACAATGCAGCGCATCGAGTAGGAGGGAACATAGGAGAGGAGGGACTTGGGGGTGCTTACAGTAGCCGGAACCAAGCATCGGGGTTGCAGGCGGCTGTGAACTCCGGCGAGATCGGGTTAGGGTGAAACGACCACGGGAGATCGTGATTTTTGCGAAAATTGGACGAGCGGAGGGAGGGCAATATTTATAGGGCGGTGGGCGTGCGCGAGGGGCAAAGGTCCGAGCGAATCCCGCGTGGATTTGGATCGGGGCACTGTTCGTGAAGAACACGAAAGGAAGAGAGGAAGGGGATGACGAGCGGGTCCCGCATGTCGGTGACTGCGAGGGAGAGGCAGAGGGATCGGGCGCTCGAGGCGTACCGATTCGGCGAGGGGGTGGCATTGGGCCTATGGGGTGAGGGAGGAGAGAGAGGAGGTGGGCCTCGGGGCCAGGTGGCTTCAGCCAATTTTTTTATAAACAGAGAATAAAACTAATACAAAACGTGAATAAATAAATGCTACCTCTTGAGCACTGCATTGATTTTCCCTGAAGAGGAAGGGATGATGCAGCAAAGTAGCGTAAGTATTTCCCTCAGTTTTTGAGAACCAAGGTATCAATCCACTAGGAGGCTACGCGCGAGTCCCTTGTACCTGCACAAAACAAATAAATCCTCGCAACCAACGCAAATAGGGGTTGTCAATACCTATAAGGCCATTTACGAGAGTGAGATCTTATAGATATGATAAGATAATATTTTTGGTATTTTTATGATAAAGATGCAAAGTAAAATAAAGGCAAAGGAAATAGCAAAGGAAATAACTAAGTAGTAGGAGATTAATAAGATGAAGATAGACCCGGGGGCCCTAGGTTTCACTAGTGGCTTCTCTCAAGAGCATAAGTATTCTACGATGGGTGAACAAATTACTGTTGAGCAATTGGCAGAATTGAGCATAATTATGAGAATATCTAGGTATGATCATGTATATAGGCATCACGTCCGAGACAAGTAGACCAACTCCTGCCTACATCTACTACTATTACTCCACTCATCGACCGCTATCCAGCATGCATCTAGAGTATTAAGTTAAAAACAGAGTAACGCCTTAAGCAAGATGACGTGATGTAGAGGGATAGACTCATGCAATATGAAGAAAACCCCATCTTGTTATCCTCGATGGCAACAATACAAATACGTGCCTTGCTGCCCCTACTGTCACTGGGAAAGGACACCGCAAGATTGAACCCAAAGCTAAGCACTTCTCCCATTGCATGAAAGATCAATCTGGTAGGCCAAACCAAACTGATAACTCAAAGAGACTTGCAAAGATAACCAATCATACATAAAAGAATTCAGAGAAGATTCAAATATTATTCATAGATAGACTTGATCATAAACCCACAATTCATCGATCTCAACAAACACACCACAAAAAGAAGATTACATCGAATAGTTCTCCACAAGAGAGGGGGAGAACATTGTATTGAGATCCAAAAAGAGAGAATAAGCCATCTAGCTACTAACTATGGACCCGTAGGTCTGAGGTAAACTACTCACACTTCATCGGAGGGGCTATGGTGTTGATGTAGAAACCCTCCGTGATCGATGCCCCCTCCGGCGGAGCTCCGGAACAGGCCCCAAGATGGGATCTCGTGGATACAGAAAGTTGCGGCGGTGGAATTAGGTTTTTGGCTCCATATCTGATCGTTTGGGGGTACATGGATATATATAGGAGGAAGGAGTACGTCGGTGGAGCAACAGGGGGCCCACGAGGGTGGAGGGCACGCCTGGGGTAGGCAGCGCGCCCCCCTACCTCGTGGCCTCCTCTTTTCTTTCTTGACGTAGGGTCCAAGTCTCCCGGGTCTTGTTCGTTGAGAAAATCACGTTCCCGAAGGTTTCATTCTGTTTGGACTCCGTTTAATATTCCTTTTCTTCAAAACCCTAAAATAGGCAAAAATCAACAATTCTGGGCTGGGCCTCCGGTTTATAGGTTAGTCCCAAATATATATAAAAGTGGATAATAAAGCCCAATAATGTCCAAAACAGTAGATAATATAGCATGGAGCAATCAAAAATTATAGATACGTTGGAGACGTATCAAGCATCCCCAAGCTTAATTCCTGCTCGTCCTCGAATAGGTAAATGATAAAAACAGAATTTTTGATGCGGAGTGCTACTTGGCATAATTTTAATATAATTCTTCTTAATTGTGGCATGAATATTCAGATCCGAAAGATTCAATACAAAAGTTCATATTGACATAAAAATAATAATACTTCAAGCATACTAACTAAGCAATTATGTCTTCTCAAAATAACATGGCCAAAGAAAGTTCATCCCTACAAAATCATATAGTTTAGTCATGTTTCATTTTCGTCACACAAGAATGCTCTCATCATGCACAACCCTGATGACAAGCCAAGCAATTGTTTCATACTTTAGTAATCTCAAACCTATAAACTTTCACGCAATATATGAGTGCGAGCCATGGACATAGCACTATGGATGGAATAGAATATAATGAGGGGGGTTATGTGGAGAATACAAAAAGGAGAAATTCTCACGTCAACGAGGCTAATCAATGGGCTATGGAGATGCCCACCGATTGATGTTAATGCAAGGAGTAGGGATTGCCATGCAACGGATGCACTAGAGCTATAAATGTATGAAAGCTCAACAAAAGAAACTAGTGGGTGTGCATCCAACTTGCTTGCTCATGAAGACCTAGGGCACTTGAGGAGGCCCATTGTTGGAATATACAATCCAAGTTCTATAATGAAAAATTCCCACTAGTATATGAAAGTGACAAAACAAGAGACTCTCTAACATGAAGATTAAGGTGCTACTTTGAAGAACAAGTGTGGCAAAGGATAGTAACATTGTCCCTTCTCTCTTTTTCTCTCATTTTTTGGGCCTTCTCTTTTTTATGGCCTTTCTCTTTTTTTGGCCTTCTCTTTTTTGTGGCCTTTCTCTTTTTTCTTCTTTTTTTTATATTCCTCACTTGGGACAATGCTCTAGAAAATGATGATCATCACACTTCTATTTATTTACAACTCAATGATTACAACTCGATACTAGAACAAAGATGACTCTATATGAATGCCTCCGGTGGTGTACCGGGATATGCAATGGACCAAGAGTGACATGTATGAAAGAATTATGAACGGTGGCTTTGCCACAAATACTACGTCAACTACATGATCATGCTAAGCAATATGACAATGATGAATGTGTCACGATGAACAGAATGATGGAAAATTGCATGGAAATATATCTCAGAATGGCTATGGAAATGCCATAATAGGTAGGTATGGTGGCCGTTTTGAGGAAGATATAAGGAGGTTTATGTGTGAAAGAGCGTATCATATCACGGGGTTTGGATGCACCGCCGAAGTTTGCACCAACTCTCAATATGAGAAAGGGCAATGCACGGTACCGAAGAGGCTAGCAAGGATGGAAGGGTGGGAGTGCGTATAATCCATGGACTCAACATTAGTCATAAAGAACTCACATACTTATTGCAAAAATCTACAAGTCATCAAAAACCTCGGTACTACGCGCATGCTCCTAGGGGGATAGATTCGTAGGAAAAGACCATTGCTCGTCCCCGACCACCACTCATAAGGAAGACAATCAAATAACACCTCATGTTTCAAATTTGTTGCATAACGTTTACCATACGTGCATGCTACGGGACTTGCAAACTTCAACACAAGTATTTCTCAATTTCACAACTACTCAACTAGCACGACTTTGATATTATTACCTCCATATCTCAAAACAATCATCAAGCATCAAACTTCTCTTAGTATTCAAAACATTCTTAAGAAAATTTTACTAACTTTGAATACCTAGCATATTAGGATTTTAAGCAAATTACCATGTTATTAAGACTCTCAAAATAATCTAAGTGAAGCATTAGAGATCAATAGTTTCTATAAAACAAATCCACCACCGTGCTCTAAAAGATATAAGTGAAGTACTAGAGCAAAACTATATAACTCAAAAGATATAAGCGAAGCACATAGAGTATTCTAACAAATTCCAAATCATGTATGGCTCTCTCAAAAGGTGTGTACAGCAAGGATGATTGTGGTAAACTAATAAGCAAAGACTCAAATCATACAAGATGCTCCAAGCAAAACACATATCATGTGGCGAATAGAAATATAGCTCCAAGTAAAGTTACCGATAGAAGTAGACGAAAAAGGGGATGCCTTCCGGGGCATCCCCAAGCTTTGGCTTTTAGTTGTCCTTAGATTATCTTGGGGGTGACATGGGCATCCCCAAGCTTAGGCTCTTTCCACTCCTTGTTCCATAATCCATCAAATCTTTACCCAAAACTTGAAAACTTCACAACACAAAACTTAAAGTAGAAAATCTCGTGAGCTCCGTAGCGAAAGAAAATAAAAGACCACTTCAAGGTACTGTAATGAACTCATTATTTATTTATATTGGTGTTATACCTACTGTATCCCAACTTCTCTATGGTTTATAAGCTATTTTACTAGCCATAGATTCATCAAAATAAGCAAAAAACACACGAAAACAGAATCTGTCAAAAACAGAACAGTCTGTAGTAATCTGTAGCTAGCGCAAGATCTGGAACCCCAAAAATTCTAAAATAAATTTCTGGACGTGAGGAATGTATCTATTAATCATATGCAAAAAGAATTAACTAAATAAAACTCTCCAAATACAAATGGAAGCAGTTCTTGTGAGCGCTAAAGTTTCTGTTTTTTACAGCAAGTTCAACTAGACTTTCCCCAAGTCTTCCCAACGGTTCTACTTGGCACAAACAATAATTAAACACAAAACACAACCAAAACAGAGGATAGATAAATTATTTATTACTAAACAGGAGCAAAAATCAAGGAATAGAAATAAAATTGGGTTGCCTCCCAACAAGCGCTATCGTTTAACGCCCCTAGCTAGGCATAACAAGCAAGAATAGATCTAGGTATTGCCATCTTTGGTAGGCAATCCATAAGTGGCTCTCATAATAGATTCATAAGGTAGTTTAATTTTCTTTCTAGGAAAGTGTTCCATGCCTTTCCTTAATGGAAATTGGGATCTAATATTTCCTTCCTTCATATCGATAATTGCACCTATCGTTCTAAGGAAAGGTCTACCAAGAATAATAGGACATGAAGTATTGCAATCTATGTCAAGAACAACAAAATCTACAGGCACATAATAACTATTTACAACAATAAGAACACCATTAATTCTTCCCATAGGTTTCTTAATAGTGGAATCCGCAAGGTGCAAGTTTAGACAACAATCATCAAAATCACGGAAACCTAACAAATCACACAAAGTCTTTGGAATCGTGGAAACACTAGCACCCAAATCACATAAAGCATAGCATTCATGATCTTTAATTTTAATTTTAATAGTTGGTTCCCACTCATCATAAAATTTTCTAGGGATAGAAACTTCCAATTCAAGTTTTTCTTCATAAGATTGCATCAAGGCATCAACGATATGTTTAGTAAACGCTTTATTTTGACTATAAGCATGAGGAGAATTTAGCACGGATTGCAACAAGGAAATACAATCAATCAAAGAGCAATTTTCATAGTTAAATTCCTTGAAATCCATAATACTGGGTTTAGCAACATCTATGGTTTTAATTTCTTCAATCCCACTTTTATCAAATTTAGCATCAAGATCAACAAATTCGGAATTCTTGGAGCGCCTTCTAGGTAAAGGTGGATCATATTCAGTCCCATCATTATCAAGATTCATATTGCAAAACAATGATTTAATAGGGGACACATCAATAACTTTTAGATCTTCATCTTTATTTTCATAGCAACTAGAAGAACACGCTCTTATAAAGGCATATTTCTTAGCACGCATCCTAGCGGTTCTTTCTTTGCACTCATCAATGGAAATTCTCATGGCTTTGAGAGACTCATTGATATCATGCTTAGGTCGAATAGATCTAAGTTTCAAAGAATCAACATCAAGAGAAATTCTATCAACGTTTCTAGCCAAATCATCAAGCTTAAGCAATTTTTCTTCAATCATAGCATTAATTTTTTGTGTGTAATAAATTCTTTAATATTAGACTCAAAATCATAGGGCATCTTATTATCATTTCCATAAGAATTGTTGTAGGAATTACCATAATTATTAGATGCATTACTAGGATAAGGCCTAGGATTGAAATTTCCTCTATACGCGTTGATACCAAAATTGTTCCTACCAAAAAATTTCACATCCATAGATTCATTATTATTCTCAATCAAAGTAGACAAGGGCATATCATTAGGATCAGAAGAAAACACTCTTATTAGCAAATAATTTCATAAGTTCATCCATCTTTCCACTCAAAACATTAATTTCTTCTATCGCATGCACCTTTTTATTAGTAGATCTTTCAGTACGCCATTGAGAATGATTAACCATAATATTATCTAGGAGTTTAGTAGCTTCTCCTAAAGTGATTTCCATAAAAGTGCCTCCCGTGGCCGAATCTAAAAGATTTCTAGAAGCAAAATTCAATCCGACATAAAAAATTTGAACAATCATCCACAAATTTAAACCATGAGTAGGGCAATTACGTATCATTAATTTCATTCTCTCCCAAGCTTGTGCAACATGTTCATGATCAAGTTGCTAAAAATTCATAATATCGTTTCTAAGAGAGATGATCTTAGCGGGAGGAAAATACTTAGAGATAAAAGCATCTTTACACTTATTCCACGAATCAATACTATTTTTAGGCAAAGACGAAAACCAAGCTTTAGCACGATCTCTAAGCGAAAAAGGAAATAGATTCAATTTAAAAATATCATTATCCAAATCTTTCTTCTTTTGCATGTCACACAAATCAACGAAGCTATTTAGATGGGTGGCGGCATCTTCACTATGAAGGCCAGAAAACGGATCTTTCATGACAAGATTCAGCAAAGCAGCATTAATTTCACAAGATTCAGCATCGGTAAGAGGAGCAATCGGAGTGCTAATAAAATCATTGTTGTTGGTATTGGTGAAGTCACACAATTTAGTATTATCTTGAGCCATCATGACAAGCAAGCACACTAACACACAAGCAAACAAAAAGCAAGCGGGCAAAAAGGGGCAAATAGGGAAAGAGAGGGAGGATAGAGAGAGAGGGCAAATAAAATGGTGTCACACCCTGATTTTCATGCCACAACGCTTAAGCTAATAAATCATGATAAAATGTGGTTTGACAAAAACTTTTGAGTGTTTTGGACCTTGCCTTGTTTGGATTTTTGTTTGTTGTTTGCAAGTGCTCTAAAAATCCAATAAATTCTCCAACTCCTATACTTCATCTCCTTGCTCCAAACTCTTGAACCAATGATCATGCCATGTGTATAGGACATAAAAATAATTTCTTACAAAAATAATTTGGCCAAAAAGTATTTTCTAAAATTAGTTTTCCAAAAACCCTTGAATTGAGATTTGCACTGCAAGTACTTGATTTGAGGTGTGAAAAATCTTTCAAAAGGTATATTTGAAACCTATTAGATATAGGATTCCCAGAAACCACAAAAATATAATTTTAAAAGTTATTTTCCTGTTTTATTTAAAAGATTTTCTTAAGGCCAGAAATGGTCTTTAATAGGGAAAAATTATTTTATTGTTTCAAAAATATTTGACAAAAATCAGGGACACTCAGGGGGCATATATTTCCCATATATAAGAGTTTCAACACATGGTCATGTTCAAAATATTGGTCAAATCCCTCAAAAACCCTTTATGGATATTTCAAGCTTTTGAAATATTTACAAAGGAAATATTCCCCAAAAATTCCAATAAAATTCTATCATGTCACATATGACATGTTTGATGATCTTACCAAGTACCATGTCATGGAGAGCAGTATAACCCCATGAAACCCTCTCAAAACCACTTCTGTCCTTTTTCAAGTTTGAACAGCTTTGCACTGTCAAACATGTCCAAATGCTCTCAAACTTGGTGCACATTCTCAAATGGTGTAATAATGAATCTAGACCAAATGGAACAAGTTGGAGAGAATTTTATCTTGATCAAAGTACCCCAAAACCCTCTCTTACCAGAATCCAATTTGAACAAGTTTGTCCTGCCAACTTTTTCTCCTTGACCCCAACTTTTGTGAACATGTTCACATGACCAAATGAGGCCACTACACCAAGTGGTGCATCAAGGAGAATGGTTTTGCATGACTAGATCTTGGAAAACCCATTTCTGTTGATTTCTAGGGTTTACCAAAGTTACACTGGCAACTTTTCCCAAATGAGCTCAAATTTGGTGGCACACCCTATTTCTAAGTGTCATTCCATCCTGTTAAGTATCATGGCAATTGGAGTTCATTTTCTTTCCCAAACCAACAACAAACACCTTCGGCCATTTTTCCAAAAACACCATTTTGACCCCTTCCACTATTCTCCTTGAGCTCAACTTTTTACCACATCTCCTCCTAGTCTTCTCCTATCTCCAGTAACTCTTCCCTGGCCTCAGCTCAATGATTGAGGGGTGAAACCACTTCATTTACCCCTCTGGACAGCCCCTGTACCCCTCTTCCTCACCTCCCTCCTCACTCTAGTGGGCATCCATGGCATCCAATGCTTCCTCCCCTTTCTTTACTCCCTCCTAGAGCTAGCAGACATTAGTGGTCGCGCCCACAAGGCATATAAAATGCCATGGCATGCCATTTGGGCGCTCTGGAGCGCGCTACAGTGCGCTCCCGCACTGTAGCCGCCCCCTGCCAACCACCTCTAGCCACCTCGGCTCTCCCCCTCACGCCAGCCGATGCTCCTCAACGTCCGCAGCACGCTACGCCTCTGTCCCCCTCCTCTTTCTCCCTCCTTCTGCCCTTGCTCGCACGCGCGCCGGCCGCCCGAGAGCTCCAATGAGTGGCCTCACACGCGCGGCGTCTCTCACCCCTCCCCGCTCCCTCTCTTCTTCCCCTGGGAGTAGTCGACCCCCCACGAACACCCTAGACTCGGTGCAGCACCCTCCCGAGGCCCGTAGCGACGAGCCCACGGTGGACCGCCGCTCGCCTATGTAAGTCATTCCCGAGCCCTCCTCTCGCCACCACTCGTTCCCTCCTACTCCAAATAGCCCCACTGGTCCTCCCGTTCATCCCCAGAGCCGCCCAAGCTCGAGATCGAGCTCGAGCCCCGCCGCTTCGGGTCGCCGTCGATCTCGTGGTACAAGCCTCCTTTGCCCCCCCTCTCTCTCTCGATCTGGAACCGCCTCACCTCACTGATCCATTCCCCTCTTTCTCCCGCTCCTATTGTAGCTCGGAACGAGCTAACCAGGCTCCTCCCGAGGCCCTTCCGCCGGCTTCCTCGTCACCGGCGAACCCCTGCACTCCGGCGACCGCCTCCACCTCCACCCGAACGGCGACTCCGCCCTGAGCAAGCCGGTGCGCTCGGATCGCCTCGCCGTTGACCACAACGACGCCGGTGAGCTCGCCCCCCCTCTCTGGCCTGAGGTTGAAGACGACGGCCGTGGGGCCCGTCAGTCAGCCTCACATACTGACGGGTGGGCCCCACCCATCAGGTTTAAAACGCACGCGCGCGCGAACCGTTTCGCTGCGACGGCTGAAGGCGTATTTTACCTTTATGCCTTCGACGTGGCAGCCTCACGCGGGCTGAATCCCCTCTGGGCCTGCTGCACTGTGGCCTTTCTAGCCGAGTGGCACAGTGCCACTTTTCTTTTGCTTTTTCTGTCTGTTTTATAAAAATTCCACAGGATAAAATATTTATCCAAGTGGAATAATTCCAACTCCTAAAATCTTAGAATAATTCCACCTATTTATTGATGTAATATTCATGCACATCCATCACACTGTTCTGTACTGTTCAAATTTAAATTCAAATTTGAGCATTTATATTCCCCTCTGAAAATCCATTTCTCCTATTCTGCTACTGCAAATCCAAAACTAGGAATTTCCCCTTCTTAGTTTTCACCCTAGTATTTAACAAAAATGAGTTGACATTTTTCCGAGCACTTTGGTTTTTCTGTTTTATTATTGCCTTATTTCCTCGTTATTATTTTACGATGATAGATTGCGTTGCTGACGAAGGAATTGGACCAGAAGACTTTGAAGACCCAAAAGACTTTGTTGAGCCAGGCAAGCAGCCCTTTGACCATGTCTAAGAAACCCCTTTTTTGCACGTCATATGGCACTTTTATTGCTTGCATCGAAGTCATGATAAAATGGTGACCACTTGAGGTGGTTTGCCTCCGTTGCTTTTCTCGTTGATACTTGCATTGTGCATGAACCTACCTCCTTATGAGGGTTATGCCGGTGGGAGTAGATAGGATGCTAAGTAGTTCTACGCAAAAGGGACGGGAATATGCATGGTGATGGAGACAAAGTATTTTCAAAGGACTTTTCGAAAACCCTGTCGGGTGCCACTTATGCCCGAGGGAGATGATGAGTTGGGTAGCCACTTGATAACGAAGTGGTGTACCGAGGCAAGTGTGTGTTGTTTTCAAAACGGATTGGTTTAAGTTGCGACCGTTATTCCAACCTTACATGCGCAACCACTCTATCCTTATATGGGAAAGGGCATTATTGATTACCTAGGCCGATACTAGCTTGGAGCCCGCATTACTAGTGACGGGGGAGAGTTGGTGCTCTCTCTCGGGACGGGGTCGTGCCAGGTAGGGTGGCCATGACTGTTTTCACAGGGCACCGGATACACCGTTGTGTCCCCTCTCAGATGTTATGATCTCGAGTGAGTCTCGTATGATGTACATCATGAGGATACGGAACAACGAGTGGACTCCTTGTTAGTGTCGTCTAGGGAAAGATAGTGATCGGGTGCTTACCCCGGGTACTTGAGGTACCGCGGGTCGTGGATGACATGGAAGTTCCCCAGATCTTGTGGGTAAAGTGTGCAACCTCTGCAGAGTGTAAAACTATTCGAATAGTCATGTCCACGGTCAAGGACAGTTGGGTAACCGCTCTTGGGCTACGTCCACTTGTTTACAAACCACTGTGTGTGGGAAGAACTACTTGGGTCAAGTCAAAGGACTTGACATGGATGAGTTGGGTTGGAGCCCACTCCCTTTGTGTTGATATCTGTAACCTGTCCTCTTGGTTACTTGAATTCTCCCGATGCATGTCTTACAAGTTGTTGATCATGTCATTGCACTCAAAACTAGCTTTCCGCAAAAATTTACCTATATCATGCATTATTGTATCTTGAACCAAAACATGGGTTGCTTGCGAGTACATTCAAAGTACTCATTGGCTTGCCACTGGTTATTTTATTGGCCAGGCATGAAAGAACATGATATGAAGAAGAGTACCTCGGTGATGAACATGCGAGCTAGGACGCTTCCCAGTCAGAATGCCTGTAGGGTTAAGGCAGATGGCATGGGTCCAAGTTATCGACGAAGATTTCCGCTGCGATGTTATACTCAAGACTTGACCATAATGCTCCTACTTGTGTAATACAGTATGTATGGATGTAAGACTCTTGTTATTCAGCTTCTGTGTGTTCAGTGAGCATTGATCTCTGGGATCACTGTACATGTGCATTCGGTGATCACGACTTATGAGTCGGGGTCCCCACAAACGGCAAGGGTGAAGTGGGGGAAAGGTAAACGAGAGGCAAATGGCAAATAATGTAATCCAGGAGATAAGGGTAGGTGATGGGTACTTGGTATGTTGACTTTTGCGTAGACCTCCCCGGCAACGGCGCCAGAAATCCTTCTTGCTACCTCTTGAGCACTGCGTTGGTTTTCCCCGAAGAGGAAGGGATGATGCAGCAAAGTAGCGTAAGTATTTTCCTCTATTTTTGAGAACCAAGGTATCAATCCAGTAGGAGGCTACGCGCGAGTCCCTCGTACCTGCACAAAACAAATAAATCCTCGCAACCAACGCAAATAGGGGATGTCAATCCCTATAAGGCCACTTACGAGAGTGAGATCTGATAGATATGATAAGATAATATTTTTGGTATTTTTATGATAAAGATGCAAAGTAAAATAAAGGCAAAGTAAATAGCAAAGGAAATAACCAAGTAGTAGGAGATTAATATGATGAAGATAGACCCGGGGGCCATAGGTTTCACTAGTGGCTTCTCTCAAGAGCATAAGTATTCTACGGTGGGTGAACAAATTACTGTTGAGCAATTGACAAAATTGAGCATAGTTATGAGAATATCTAGGTATGATCATGTATATAGGCATCACGTCTGAGACAAGTAGACCGACTCCTGCCCGCATCTACTACTATTACTCCACTCATCGACCGCTATCCAGCATGCATCTAGAGTATTAAGTTAATGAAAACAGAGTAACGCCTTAAGCAAGATGACATGATGTAGACGGATAAACTCATGCAATATGATGAAAACCCCATCTTGTTATCCTCGATGGCAACAATACAATACGTGCCTTGCTGCCCCTACTGTCACTGGGATAGGACACCGCAAGATTGAACCCAAAGCTAAGCACTTCTCCCATTGCAAGAAGGATCAATCTAGTAGGCCAAACCAAACTGATAATTCGAAGAGACTTGCAAAGATAATCAATCATACATAAAAGAATTCAGAGAAGATTCAAATATTATTCATAGATAGACTTGATCATAAACCCACAATTCATCGTTCTCAACAAACACACCGCAAAAAGAAGATTACATCGAATAGTTCTCCACAAGAGAGGGGGAGAACATTGTATTGAGATCCAAAAAGAGAGAAGAAGCCATCTAGCTACTAACTATGGACCCGTAGGTCTGAGGTAAACTACTCACACTTCATCGGAGGGGCTATGGTGTTGATGTAGAGACCCTCCGTCATCGATGCCCCCTCCGGCGAAGCTCCGGAACAGGCCCCAAGATGGGATCTCGTGGATACAGAAAGTTGCAGCGGTAGAATTAGGTTTTTGGCTCCGTATCTGATCGTTTGGGGGTACGTGGATATATATATATATATATATATATATATATATATATATATATATATATATATATATATATATATATATATATATAGGAGGAAGGAGTACGTCAGTGGAGCAACAGGGGGCCCACGAGGGTGGAGGGCACACCTGGTGTAGGCAGGCGCACCCCCTACCTCGTGGTCTCCTCTTTTCTTTCTTGACGTAGGGTCCAAGTCTCCCGGGTCTTGTTCATTGAGAAAATCACGTTCCCAAAGGTTTCATTCCGTTTGGACTCCGTTTGATATTCCTTTTCTTCGAAACCCTAAAACAAGCAAAAAACAGCAATTCTGGGCTGGGCCTCCGGTTAATAGGTTAGTCCCAAAAATGATATAAAAGTGGATAATAAAGCCCAATAATGTCCAAAACAGTAGATAATATAGCATGGAGCAATCAAAAATTAGAGGTACGTTGGAGACGTATCAATAAATATTATACATAGACATATAATATATCAAAATGTTAATAAAAAGAACTCCTAACTGATGAACATTCTCCAAGTCAAATAAAATACGCACAAATTCAAATAGAACAAAAAGTGGTACTGTTGCATTTTAAAATCAAATAAAATTATTTTAAAATACCAAAATGATTTAAAACTCATTTTTATCCGCTTTTATACTGTAGGGAATCAGTTTACCCTATTTTCCATATATTATGTTTTTGGAGAAAAAATAATTTGAATAAAACTCTCGAATGACTTTCAATTTGATTTCTTTTTATACTTCCAACTCATACTTCACATAATTTGAAGAAGTCATTTTATCCTCTCTCATGAAAATCATTGAGTTGCATAAAGTCTCTAGATTTGAAATATTTCCAAATGGAAAATTCAAATCTTTTCAAAACCCTTTTCATCTATTTAAAATGGAAGAAGTCATATTATCCTCACTCTAGGGTTTTGTGATGAAATGAAATTTGAATTCATGAAGATCATAATGCAAAGATGAAAGTTTTGGGAAAGTCCTTTTATTCCCTCTCGTTCAACTTTCAAAAAGTTTCGAATTTCACTCACTCTCAGTTAATCAATCACACAACAATCAAACAAACAATCATAAATATTTATTTAATATAACATTCCAAAATTTAGAATTTTGGGATGTTACAAACCTACCACACTTAAAATGAATCTTGTCCTCGAGATTCGAAGAGGTTAGAAAGAAAAGGTTAGGGTTTGGGGGTCTTCCAGCAAATCATTGAGCGGAAAGGTCTCGGGGGCTACCACACTTAAAAGCATGGCTATGGTTCCGACAGAACTCATGTACTCCATCCCTTTGAGTTAACGGTGTCGGTCTTCTTGTATTCTCCGGGTTAACTCTTCCATTGGTGCTCTTCCGATCGGGGCATGACCTTTTTATCAAAATCTTGTGTCCTCTCAATCCTGGTGAGGTTCTTCTGAAGAGTGGGTATTCATATCTGACATGTCTATCGTCAATAATAAGAAACTATCGGAACCTCCTGGCGGTCAACAATTTATGGCTTCTCCTGCAGGAAAAATGGCCGGGGTTGAATATCACCGTATATCCTACGATTGGCAATGGTTGGTTGTAATGGGTTCCATCGTCCTACCATTCTATGGTTTTATGGCTTGACGTGTCGACACTCTTCTAAGGTTTTCAAGGCTCTCCGATTTTCCATCAACATATGATAGTTCATGATATAAGTCTCCGGTATGGGGGCCAATCCATCCCGTACTTGAACCATTACTACATATGCAGACATCAAATCACGTATTCTAACACTTGGGCATACTCACAAGCATTGCATAATTTCTCTTGTCAACGAACTGAGTTCGAATAAATCCATTGTTCCTACAAGCTGAACAAGACATCTAACATTTCTTCACAACTCTCGAGTTTTCGTATCCTCCTAAAAAATGTATGCTGATTAACTCGGAGTTTTTCTTCCAAAATTTCTTCCTTCAGGGAGTACTTGATCCTTATTAATTCCTGGGCATGTGGGTTATGGGCCCACTTCAATACTTGAACCACATTAAATCATCATTTGAGCTACTATTGTTCTGTATTCCAAAACTGCACCTCCTTTAAATCCAATATTACTTCATTCCTTCATACTCTTGAGGTAATTAATATATCAAATAAAATCCTTAAACTTAATTCGTCCAACTCCACTCTGTGGGATACAATTTTTTTCCTTACCATCGGTAAGGTGTTCTCACACGGTACTACCACCCTTAAAGTGAAATTTACAATTTCATCCATAGACCATATTTCTCATATCCTCAAAAATGGTCCAAATCCGTGTTCATAGAGTAACAACTCATACAATTCAACATATGAAAACATGTCACCTTAACTTTATTGATTTGATGAATCCATTACAAACTCTGAGGCTTCGATTACATAATTCAACTCATCAAACTTATGAAAATAAAATTGCTTTCTACTACTCTTATTATCTGTATCAAAATCTCAACTACTCAGCTCCAACTTCCATCTGATCTGAACATTCCCTAGCAAAATGTCCTGCTTCCTTGTAGCGAAAAGAAATGGCTTCCGACATGTCTCAGGCCTTCTTTGTGATTATGTAGGCTCCTTGGATTTTTAGCTTCTTCTTTGGACATTTACCAGCGTAATGACCTAAATCCTTGCACCTGTAACAAGTGATATGACTCAGGTCCTTCTCTCCAGAAATTGGATTGTTCTGGGGATGCCCTCGTTTTCTCTTCCTGGGTTTCTCTGTAATGACCAGAGCCTCTATTTCCTGAGGTTCAAACTTCACTTCTGATGTCGGGAAGTCTCTGGGATACTCTTCTCTTTCCATTGTAAAGTGATGTGAAAAATGTCCTTCTTCTCCACATGAATAGCAGGCTTGGGCGTAAAATCTGTTTAGGCCTTCTCCATCAGGGTCTTCAACATCTTCCTGCATCATAGATTCTTCTAAACTTTCCCTGAGGGCTTCTTTCATGGCTTCCTTCTACGGCTTGGTAATTTCTTGTACCGTGGGGTAAATTTGACATTGAGCAGGGTAGTGCGTAGTTCCTTCACACAGGAAAAAAGTAACCTGCCCAGATGGGCATTCTTCAGCTAGGTGATTTCCGTCACAATGAGGGCATCCATCCTTGTGTTCTTCATTGGTGTGTCCTATTTCTCCGCAAATCTTGCAGGCACAAGGTTTCTTCATTGGGTTATCCCAGTGCTTCCGGATGAGACGGGATCTTAACACAGTCTTCTTGAATTCCTCCCAAGTTCTTGCTCGTTGCATCCTTGTATGGCTTGATGCATTTTCCACCAGGTTGCAACATTTTTTATAAAGTGCCGAAGAGCGTATTGAACCTCATACTTGCTTCCAATCAAGTTGTTCCTGAAGTGATCCTCCATGTTCTGAATCCATAGCTCTACCTCCGGCTGAGTCATCAGTCTAGAGAATACAAGTCCATCTTCACTCATCATCTATTGGTTCCAAGGGTTTTGGGGTGAGATATGAGAGAGGTGGGGAGGGATACACACAATACAAACAATAGTTTTGAAGAAACATGTTTTATTTTTGTGGCAGTCGGAAAAACATCAAACAAATGACAGCTCACAAATCGTCACATCTAATGTAAGTATATAACGGGGGTTTGGTCTTCTAAAGGTAAAATAATTCTTCAGAAACTTCAAATTCTTCAAGTCTTCGCAGCCTTCAACTGTTGTAGCTTCTTTCTTCGAAATGTATCATGAAATCTTCTTTACTCTGAAGAGGTCATCGGTTGTCCGATAACTTGTCCTTCTTGGAGCGGCTTCAGGTGATCCTCCGTGTGGTCAAAAGGGAAAGGGTATATTCTAACTATTTGAGGTAAGAGAGGATATTTGATAAAATCAGAAAAGGTGAGAAGTAATGGATTCTTTTGAAAATAAAGTTTTAGAGATTTCCTATCCTAGGGGCTTTCTGATTTCCAGGGTCACGTACTACAGTCAACATGTGCTCTGATACCATATCTGTAGTGACCCGACATTAGACAGTCAAGTCTCTGTGTATCTGTGCCATCCCTGGATCGGTATGCTGGCACACACAGTACGTTAATTTATATATCAAAGTGCAATCACATGTATAAATAACATAAAACTGATATATATACCTCATAAGTCTCAGCGCAAACAAACAATCGGGTGTGGAGTCCCATCAACGCCATCGGCAGGTTGAGTGTAAACCGTAACCCAATCAACGCAACTCGCTCGTCGTATAAAATCCTGCAACATGATATGTTGCAGCCATGTAGGTCAGTACATTGAATGTACCGGCAAGATCACAATAAGAGAAAACAGATGATAAACTATACTATATGCAGTATGGCTTTGTGGCTCTGTATATGAGTTTTGTTTGCGTAAAAGCTGGTTTTATTTTCCCTACATCAACGGAATATCAGGAGTCTGTACCATAGAGTTTTCTATCGTGACATGGTCCCGCCAACCGATGTCGCATAGCCCAAAATCATCATAAGTTGCCCGCAATTAAGTTATCAGTCCGGTGTTAAGAGTTCCGAGATAGATCCAACTCCAGATGCTCAAATTGTCCGTAACCAGGGACACAGCTAATCGATTAGGTTTTAACCCTCTGTAGAGGTTTGTACACTTTACCCACAAGATTCGATCCCTCTTTTTTCGTTCTCACACTTCACGGTGTTTGAGAACAAGACGACCGAAACATGGTCTTCCGAAGAGTTCCCCTGACCACTGTCCGATGCTCATCCAATCCTACCGTAGTTCTACATCTACTAGCACCGTCCCAGCCAGAGTCACCACTAAGGTCAACCAAGCCAGAGCCCATAGTGACTTGCGGTTGCACAGGTAAGCTTCCGGTCATGAAGTATTCTTCCGTCTCTTTGAGTCTGGGTGAAGCTTTCCGCAAGATGTCATGGCGCTTCTCCATGCATCCCGGCCATCCACTTGTTCCTCCAGGGTGCCCGTCAACCGTCCTTCACCCAGTAGTGTGTATTGAATTCTTGTCTCGAGTCTCAAAATCTTGAGGCCTTGGAGTCCTGAAGATGCAGTCCTTGTCGATGCCATCATGAAGTTGTCGCCATTGACGTAGAGCCCTCCTTCTTCACACCACTCTCGTGCACTCATACCAAACCCCATTTACTATAGCGTAGCATTAAAACTATATAACGTCCCGAGCTTGGTAACAGGGAGATGGGTTCCTACCTCATGCATTCTACTCAACTAGAAGATTCAATAACACTACTGGAGGGATTGTTAAAAGGGTGCTACTACATGCAAATAAAACATAGGTATGAAAAAACATGGTCAAGGTGAATTTGCCTGGTATTACTTGATGAAGATAACAACGCTCTCGAAAATAACTTGATAGGACTATACGCAACTCTCCGATGAAATCTATAATAACAAACATGACATTCACATAAGCAAGCATTCTAGCAAGCAAATCTAACAATAAAAAAAACTCAATAAGAAAACCCAATACAAAACAAATAACACATCGAAAGAACTAATAGGGAAAACTATAAAGAGCCTACTAGGAAAACCTGTTGCCTTAACTACAAAATAGTTTGATCCTAGGTAGAACTTATAAAGGAAATACTAAACTAATAATTTCGACAGAAAATAAAATTTAAATCAACTAAGTTAACAGAAAGTATTTTTCATAAAGTTTTACTAGAAAAAGGAAACACATAAAAAGCTAAAGTAAAACTCTAATTATACTTAAAACAAAGCTAGCAAGAAAAGAAATAAAACATTTTATTCTTCTGTAAATCAAAGTTCACCCTCTATAACTACATAAACAAATCTTAAATTAAATATAACAGAGGTGAAAATAAATTTTCAAATAATTAAAACAACAGAAAACAACAGCAAGTTAAAAATAACTAGCGCAGTGTTGTTTTCGTGAAAAACTAATTTTAATAAAATCTATAAATACACAAATTAATCCTACTGCTAGGCAAGGTCAAAACAAAGCAGTGGCAAAAAGAATCGCCTAAAAATATTAATTCTAGCTCATATTATAGCAGAAATACTAATTTGACCAAAACCCATATAAAATAATTTTTAAGAAAACCTAAAACATGGCCGAAACTACTTTATACAGAAAATTTAGGAAATTCACAGACTGGAGCGAAAAGAATCAATCAAAAACTCTAAATAACCTAAGAGATATGAAATTTTCAAGATTGGAACTTTCTGTTTTAAAAACAGAAACGAAAATAACAGAAGAAAAAAACTAACGGGCGCTACGGGGGTGTGCGAGCTGAAACTAAACAGCGCTCGGGCGGAAAATAACCAAAACGCGTACGGGCTAAAAGAGAAAGACTGATCGGCTAAACCGACTGGACCTGAACCAATCTAAACCGAATAAAAACCATAACAAACCAGAACTAAAGCGATCTATAAACAGAAAAACTAAACCGTTCGTTAGATCTAATCTAGCGCGTCAATAACAGATCGGACGGTGAAGGGGAAGTGGAGAGCTCAGCGCGGGGAAGGTCCACGACGAGCAGCTCGGACGTCGTCGTCGGCGGCGCTCCGATCGTCGGCGGGCTCCGGCGAGGGTACGGGCGGACGCGGCGTTCGACGGCGAGTCCAGCGGTGGTCGAGATGGTGGCGTAGGTGGACGGAGGATATCGACGACGGCTTACAGTGCAGCAGCGCCGGTGACGAACTTGGAGAAGACGACGATGATGGCGTTCGGGCATGGACGTGGCGCTCGTCCTGGTGGTCGCCGAACTCCTGGGATGGGCGGATGGGATGCCCCGCATGAAGCAGATCCCGGAGGTGTCCTCGTGAGCGTAGGTGGCATCCTCCCGTGATGGTGGCGAGCGGCTGGAGCACGGGGCAGCGCCGGCGAGACTTGGGAGAGATTGGGGAGCTTTGTCCCGTTCGGTTTCAAGAGAGGAAAATTCAGGAAGATGCAGCGCATCGAGTAGGAGGGAACATAGGAGAGGAGGGACTCGGGGATGCTTACAGTAGACGGAACCAAGCATCGGGGTTGCAGGCGGCTGTGAACTCCGGCGAGATCGGGTTAGGGTGAAATGGCCACGGGAGATCGTGATTTTTGCGAAAATCAGACGAGCGGAGGGAGGGCAATATTTATAGGGCGGTGGGTGTGCGCGAGGGGCAATGATCCGAGCGAATCCCGCGAGGATTTGGATCGGGGCACTGTTTGTGAAGAACACGAAAAGAACAGAGGAAGGGGATGATGAGCGGGTCCCGCATGTCGGTGACAACGAGGGAGAGGCAGAGGGATCGGGCGCTCGAGGCGTACCGATTCGGCGAGGGGGTGGCCGTGGGCCTATGGTGTGAGGGAGGAGAGAGAGGAGGTGGGCCTCGGGGCCAGGTGGCTTCGGCCAGTTTTTTTATAAACAGAAAATAAAACTAATACAAAATGTGAATAAAAAATATTATACATAGACATATAATATATCAAAATGTTCATAAAAAGAAATCCTAACTGATGAACATTTTCTCCAAGTCAAATAAAATACGCACAAATTCAAATAGAACAAAAAGTGGTACTGTTGCATTTTAAAATCAAATAAAATTATTTTAAAATACCAAAATGATTTCAAACTCGTTTTTATCCGCTTTTATACTGTAGGGAATCATTTGACCCTATTTTCCATATATTATATTTTTGGATAAAAAAATAATTTGAATAAAACTCCCGAATGAGTTTCAATTTGATTTCGTCTTAGACTTCCAACTCATATTTCACATAATTTGAAGAAGTCATTTTATCCTCTCTCATGAAAATCATTGAGTTGCATAAAGTCTCTAGATTTGAAATATTTCCAAATGGAAAATTCAAATCTTTTCAAAACCCTTTTCATTTATTTGAAATGGAAGAAGTCATATTATCCTCACTCTAGGGTTTTGTGATGAAATGAAATTTGAATGCATGAAGATCATAATGCAAAGATGAAAGTTTTGGAAAAGTCCTTTTATTCCCTCTCGTTCAACTTTCAAAAAGTTTCAAATTTCACTCACTTTCAGTCAATCAATCACACAACAATCAAACAAACAATCATAATTATTTATTTAATATAACATTCCAAAATTTAGAATTTTGGGATGTTACATCTTTAGAATGAATCTCCTTGAGTTCATCGGCATCTCCTCCTGGTGCGGGGTCTCCCAGGAATACTCCGAGCTTCTTTATCAGGTCGTCATCCTTCTCCAATAGTATTTACGATTTCCTCCTCGTATCCGTCACGTGTAGACTTGAATTCCTCCTCTAGCTCCATGTTCCTGGCCATAGCCTTCTTCAAATCTATCATGCGAGCGCTCATCTGGTTCTCCTGGCATCGAATGTGCTGGTTTAACTCCTGGATGAAAGATGCAATGGACATGTCCTTCCTGGTACTGATCATCTCCCATTGCTCATCTCGGCGCCCACATATATGGTAGATAGTGTCCTTCAGCTCCTATTTGTGGAATTCTCCAATACGTCCTATAGCAATGTGGGCTGCCATGCTCTTGCCTAGACTCCATGTTGGTGCATTAAAGGAAACCTCTATGGGTTCAGTGACTGGCATGAAAGTCCTTCCTGGAACATGAACTCGAATCATCCACCGCTCTTCTTCTGGTAAAGTGGCGGTGTAGGTCCCGGTGAAGCTTGGTATTTCGATGTTCATGTACCTAGTGACTTCCTGCAAGTGTCGTCCAAAAGGTGTGTCTTCATCCGGTTGTGCAAACTTGCTCCTTGAGTCCGCCATCCTAAAGAGTAGAAAATGGAGAGGAGTCAGAAATGAGTAGAGAAGAGTGACCTATGGCTCACCTTAGTGGTCGTGTCCTACATTCAACGTGTGCTCGGATACCATCTTGTAGCGACCTGACCTCAGACAGTCAAGTCTCTGTGCATAAGTGTCATCCCTGGATCGGTAATGCTGACAAACAGTACTCGAAGGATTTATAACAGAGTAGCAATCACACACTTATTACATCGATAGTCTCCAAAGAGAACTTATTACAATAAATATGGCTTAAGTCCATCTAAATAAGATAATAGGAAGGCTTGGAAGATAAAGTGAGTCCATCAACTCCAACGGCATAGCTGAGTGCACGACAACGGCCTAGCGAACCTTACTCTTCGTCTGAAAAGTCTGCAACATGACATGTTGCAGCCCGAAAATGGGTCAGCACATGGAATATGCTGGCATAGTAACACAGTAAAGTAATGAACAGATAATTGCTATCATTACATGCATATATGGTTGGTGGAGGCTGTATGGTTAATATGTTTTTCTGAAAAGCCAATTTTTTCCTACAACAAAGGAATAGATTTTGTTTAACTATCATGGTAGTTGAACAACATTGAGAAGGTTCCTCCAACTCAAATCCCAATTAAAAGTAATTATCAACCCAACAAAATTAAACTTAGAGTGATGAGATCCATACGATAATCCAAGAACCAGATACTCAAGATGTCCATAACCGGGGACACGGCTAACCATGATTAGTTTGTACACTCTGCAGAGGTTTGCGCACTTTTCCCCACAAGACTTGATTTCCTCCATTGGATTTCTCGCACTACATGGTGTTTGAGAAACGGATGACCGAGACACAGTCTTTCAGAAGCATTAACTCTAACCCCAGGTAGACAGTACCAACCTACATCCCCTACATCTTCTAGCCTACCACTGGAAGAGGTCATGCAACATACTCAACTATGCTAGAGCCCATACTAGCTTGTGGCTGCACACGGAAGTTTCTAGCATGAATAACATTATGATCCCTTTAAGCCTGGGTGGCGGACCGTAGGATGATCACACGGGTACTCCGGGATATCCTAGGACAACACTGGATTCTCCAGGTGCCCACAAGCAATCCACCCAAAGGTGTATTAAAGTTGCCACCTTAATTTAACCATTAATTAACAATCTCACATTTGTCATGGATTCACTCACCCAAACCACGTCTACGAGCATAGCATAGCAATATAAGCATAACGTAGAAGTAACTCCCAAAGGTTTGATAATAAACAGGGCAATAGGTTCTACCTCAACAACTACTTCCCAATACCCACAAGTTAATCACATCCTAATCATGCAATGTTTGAGGATTGATACTAATGCATAAAAACTGGGTATGAAAGGAGTATGATCAATGTGTTACTTGCCTTGCTGACGATATGAAAAACCTAGAGACTCGTAGTAGCACGCTTCGCACTCCGGGAATTCTATCGCAATCAAACAATAGCATACATAAGCAATCAATCATAGATGCATGGTTAAAACACAAATAACAAGATCGAATCCTAGAAACACAACTGAAGAGATTCGATTTGCAAAAAGAATCAAAACAAACGGAGCAACGAAACTCAAACTACGAAAGAAACAAGATCCGTTTACTAATTTGGACTAAAGTCAAATTTTACAAAACCAAAATCTTATTCAAGTTGGTTAAACAGAAAGAGGGCTTCGAGACGAAGATCTAGACGCTTGTTTCACCTGATTTGGATAAATCAGCGAAAAGATAAACCAAAACGAAGAATAGGGCTGGAATCGCGATCGAAAATAATCGCGGAAAAACCCTAGGAAAAGAAAAACTGACGAACAGGCTAACGAACGAACGTTCACTGCCTACGGCTAACGGACGAACATCATTCATTAAAATGAACGTACAGACGAACGTCCGCTATATAATTGAACCGAGAAAAACCGAATGAACCGATCTAAAAAAACAAAACAAGGGTTTTAAAAAAAAATGGGACTTCACCTAAAAACCGAAAAAACGAACGGCTCCGGATCGGATCGGTGGCGGCGGCTCCGGCGGCGGCGCGGCGAGGCGGGATTGCGCGGGGCGGCGCAGGGCGGCGTGGCAGCAGCACGGCAGCAGGTGGCGGCGGCGTGCGACGGTGGCGGCAGCAGCGGCACAAGGCGGCGGGGCGAC